>NC_045451.1:7902005-8106558 GCF_002776525.5 Piliocolobus tephrosceles
AGCCCCAGGCAGCACCGCTTGACTCCTTCCCCAGCCCCAGGCAGTACCGCTTGACTCCTTCCCCAACCCCAGGCAGTACCGCTTGACTCCTTCCCCAGCCCCAGGCAGCACCGCTTGCAGCTTCAAGAGAGAATCCTTTCCTTTGCTTGAAGAGAGATAGGAAAGTGAAGAGGACTCTGTCTTGTATCTTGTATCCCAGCTCAGCCACAGTAGAGTAGTATGGGGTGCCAGGCAGAGTCCTGAGGCCTCCATTTCAAACCTTAGATGAGATGCTGGACTACATTTCTAGACATACCATGGACCAGAAGGGAACCCATTGGCTTGAAGGAAAAGAGCCAGTCCTGAAAGGTTTCATTACTTGCTGACTAAAGAACGAGCCCTTGGGTCCTGAATAATCATCAATGGTAGCCAGGCAGTACTCAACACAGGCCTTGGGTGGGACTCAGAGCATTGCTGGCTTCAGGTGTGACCCAGCACATCCTCCGCTGTGGTGCCTGTGGGGAAAGACTCCTTCTGGTTGAGGGAAAGAGTAAAGGGGACTTTGTTTTGCAGCCTAGGCCACAGTGTGGTAGAGCACCAAGCACGCTCCTGGGGTCTCTTATTCCTGGACTTAGCTCCTGGATGGTATTTCTAGACCTGCCCTGGGCCAGAGGAGAGCCCATTTCTTTTAAGAGAGAGAATCAGGACTAGCAGAATTCACCATAAACTGACTGAAGAGACTTTGGGACTTAAGTGAATATTGATAGTAGCCAGGCAGTATTTGCTGCAGACCTGGGTGGTGCTGGCCACAGGGAGAAACTCCTCTGCTTGTTCAAAGGGAACAGAAGAGTGGGAAGGGCTTCATCTTGTGGATTGGGTCCAAGATCAGCTGCAGTAGGATAGAGTACCAGATTGGTTCCTAAGTTTTCCGAATCCAGGCCCTGGCTCTCAGGTGGGACCTCTGGACCCACCTGGGACCAGGGGAATCTCGTCACCCTGAAAGGAAGGATACAAGCCTGGTCAGCTTCACCACATACTGATTATACAACACTTGGGTCTTGCATGAACATGGGTGGTTTTCAGGCAGTGGTCCCTGCAGACTTTGGGTGAGGCCCAGTGCTGTGCAGGCTTCAGGCCTGTCCCAGTACAGTCCCACTGGTGGTGGCCACAGTAGTGCTTGTGTCACCCCTTCCCCAGCTCCAGGCAGCTCAGCACACAAAGAAAGATTCCCATTTGTTTGGGAAAAGAAGGGGAAGAGAACAAGGGTCTCTGCTTGATAATCCAGGGAATTGTTCTGGATTTTATCCAAGACCACCAAGGTGGTACTTCTATAAGCCTGCAAGGGCCGCAGTGATATTGGGCTTGGAGTATCCCTTAATGCAGATATGGCTACAGTGACCAACGACTTAGATCACAACATTCAAGTCTCTTTGAATACCTGGAAAGCCTTACCAAGAAGAATGGGTACAAACAAGCCCAGACTGCAAAGACTACAATAAAGATCTAACTCTTCAATGCTCAAACACTGATGAACATCCACAAGCATCAAGACCATCCAGAAAAACATGACCTCACAAAATGAACTAAATGAGTCACCAGTGACCAATCATGGAGAGATAGAGATATGTATCCCTTCAGACAGAGAATTCAAAATAGCTGTTTTGAGAAAACTCAATGAAATTCAATATAACACAGAGAAGAATTTCGGAATCCTATCAGAGAAATCTAACCAAGAGATTGAAAAAATTAAAAAGAATGAGGTAGAAATTCTGAAGCTGAAAAATGCATTTGACACACTGAAGAATGCGTAAGAGTCTTTTAATAGTAGAATTGATCAATCAAGCAGAATAAAGAATTAGCTGAAGACAAGCTATTTGAAAACACATATTCAGAGAAGACAAAAGAAAAAAGAATGAAGCAGCCTGAAACATACCTACATGATCTAAAAAAGAGCCTCAAAAGGGCCAATCTAAGTTATTGGTCTTAAAGAGGTGGTAAAGAGAGGGGTAGAAATTTCATTCAAAGGGACAATAACAAAAAACTTCACAAGCCTAGAGAAAAATATCAATATTCAAATACTAGGAGGTTATAGAAAGCCAGCACGTTTAACCTGAATAAGACTACTGCAAGACATTTAATAATCAAATACCCAAAGGTTAAGGGAAAGAAAGGATCCTAAAGGCAGCAAAACAAAAGAAACAACATAATGGAGCTCCAATATGTCTAGCAGCAGACTTCTTAATGAAAACTTTACAGGACAGGAGAGAATGATCTGACATATTTAAAATGCTGAAGGAAAGCAAACTTTTATTCTAGAATAGTATATCCAATGAAAATATCCTTTAAATGTGAAGGAGAAATAAAGACTTCCTCATATAAACAAAAGCTGAGGGATTTCATCAACACCATACCTGTACTACAAGAAACGCTAAAAAGGAGTTCCTCAGTTCTAAAGAAAAGGACATTATTGGGCAAGAATAAATCATGTGAAGGTACAAAACTCATTGGTAATAGTAAATAAATAGAAAATAAATAGTAAAACAGAATATTATAACACTGGAATTGTGCTGTATAAACTACTCATATCTTGAGTAGAAAGACTAAAAGATGAACTGTTCAAAACTAATAACTACAAAACCTTTTAAAGAAATAGTACAATAACATGCAAACAACAAAATTATTTTAACAAAGTTAAAAGGCAGAATGATGAAGTTAAAGGGTAAAGATTTTGTAAGTTGTCTCTTTGCTTGTTTGTTTTCCTTGATGTATTCAGTGTTAAGTTTTCATCACTTTAAAATAACACAGTATAAGATATTATGTGCAGGACTCATGGAAACTTCAAATAAAAAAACATACAACAGATACATAAAAAATAAAAAGCAAGAAATTAAAACATATTGACAGAGAAAATCTCCTTCACTGAAAGGAAGACAGAAAGGAAGAAAAGAAGGAAGAGAAGACCAAAAAACAATCAGAAGAACAAATAAAAACATGCAGGAGTAAGTCCTTATATATTAATAATAACATTAAATGTAAATGGACTAAACTTTCCAATCAAAAGGCATGGAGTGGCTGAATGGATTAAAAACAAGACCCAATGATATGTTGCCTTTAAGAAACACACTACATGTATAACTACACGCATACAATGAAAATAAAGAGATGGAAAAAGATATTCCATACAAATGAAAAGCAAAAAACAGCAATAGTTGCTATACTTATATCAGACAAAATAGATTTTGACTATTATACTATAGAAACAACTACAAGACAAACCAAACTATATTATAGTTGTCTATAATACATAGTGACTACATTGTTATATAATAGCATAACATATAACATATAGAGAGTACATTATATTACTGTAGTCATCTATTATAGACGGAAATTGTAAAAAGACACAAGGTAATTGTATAAAGGAATCAATTCAGCAAGTAGTAACAATTGTAAATATATGTAACTCAACACAGGAATACCTAGATATATAAAGCAAATATTATTAGAACTAAAGAGAGAGATAGACCCCTATATAATAATAACTGGAGACTTCAACAGCTCACTTTCAGCATTGTACAGATCTTCCAGACAGAAAATCAACAAAGAAACACTGAACTTAACTTGCACTCTAGATAAAATGTACCTAATAAATAGTTACAGAACATTTTATCCAATGGCTGCAGAATACACATTATTCTCCTTGGCATGCAGATCATTCTCAAGGATAGACCATATTTTAGGCCACAAAACCAGTTTTTAAAAATTCAAAAAAATGAAATTATATCAAGTATCTCCTCTGATCACAATTAAAAGAAAATAGAAATCAGTAACGAGGAATTTTGGAAACTATACAAGCACATGGAAATTAAACAATATGCTCCTGAATGACTCCTGGGTCAATGATAAAATTAAGAAGGAAATTGAAACATTTATTGAAACAAATGGTAATGAAAATACAACATACCAAAACCAATGTGATACACTGAATGCAGTACTAAGAGAAATGTTTGTCATGTTATGCCTAAATCAAAAAGTACAGAAACTTCAAATAAACAACCTAATGATGCATCTTAAAGAACTGGAAAAGAAAGAGCAAAACCCAAGCCAAAGTTAGTAGAAAAAAATAAAGATCAGAACAGAAATAAATGAAATTAAAATGAAGAAAACAATACAAAAGATCAATGGAATAAAAAGTTATTTTTTAAAAAAAGATAAACAAAATCAACAAACCTATAGCCAGGCTAACAAACAAACAAAAGCAGATAATATCCAAATAAATAAAATCAGAAATGAAAAAGGAAACATTACAACAAATACAACAGAAATTCAAAGGATCATTAGGGGCTACTATGGTAAACTATATACCAACAAATTGAAAGACCTAGAAGAAATTAATAAATTCCTAGACACATACAACTCGTCAAGATTGAACCTTGAAGAAATTCAAAACCTGAACAGCCCAATAACTAGTAATGAAGTCAATGCTGTAATAAATAGTCTCCCAGAAAAGAAAAGCCTAAGACCTGATGGTTTCACTGCTGACTTTTACCGAACATTTAAAAAAGAATTTGTATCAATCCTACTCAAACTATTCCAAAAATAGAGGAAGAAGGAATATTTCAAAACTCATTCTACAAGGCCAGTATTACCCCGATACCAAAACCACGCAAAGACACATCAAAAATAACCTTAAAAACTACAGGCCAATATCCCTGATGGACACTGATGCAAAAATCCTTAACAAAATATTAGCAATATGGATGAAGCTGAAGGCCACTACAGTAAGCAAATTATCGAAGGAAGAGAAAATCAAATACCACATGTTCTCACTTGCAAGTAGGTGCTAAACATTGAATACACATGGAGAAAAAGAATGGAAGAATAGATGCTGAGGCCTATTTGAGGGTAGAGGGTGGGAGGAGGGTGAGGATCAAAAAGCTACTTACTGGCTACTATGCTCACTACCTGGGTACTAAAATAATTTGTACACAAAACCCCAGCAACATGCAATTTACCCATGTAACAGACATGAACATGTACCTCCTGAACCCAAAATAAAATGTCGAAGAAAAAAATATTAGCAAACCAAATTTAACAACACATTAAAAGATCATTCATTATCACTAAATGGAATCTATCCCTGGGAGGCAAGAATGGTCCAACATATGCAAACCAATCAATGTGATGCATCATATCAAGAGAATAAAGGGAAAAAATATATATAATCATTTCAATTTATGCTGAAAAAACATTTGGTAAAATTCAACATCCCTTCATGGTAAAAACTTTCAAAAAACGGTATAGAAGGAACATACCTCAACACAATAAAAGCCATACATGGCAGACCCACAGCTAGTGTCATACTGAATGGGGAAAAATTGAAAGTCTTTCCTCTAAGATCTAGAACATGACAAGGATGCCAACTTTCACGACTGTTGTTCAGCATAGCCTTGGAAGTCCTAGTATGAGCAACCAGACAAGAGAAAGAGATTTAAAGACTCCACCAAAAAAGTAGTAGCACTGATAAACAAATTCAATGATGATGCAAGATATGAAATCAACACAGAACAATCAGTAGCATTTCTATATGCCAATGGCAAATAATCTGAAATCAAGAAAGTAATACCATTTCAGTAGCTACAAATAAAATAATATACTTAGGAATTAACTTGACCAAAGAAGTTAAAGATCTCCACAATGCAAACTAGAAAACATTGATGAAAGAAATTGAAGAGAACACCCCAAAAATGGAAAGATATTCCATTTTCATGGATTGGAAGAAACATTGAACTTAATCTGTACTGTAGGCCAAATGAACCTAATAGAGAAAAATCAATATTGTTAAAATGACCATATTACCCAAAGCAATTTATAGATTCAGCACAATCCCTATCAAAGTACCAATGATGTTATTCACATAAATAGAAGAAACAAACCTAAAATTGGTATGTTCTGCATTATGTGTCTAAGGAATATCTTTGTGAGATATTGTATCAAGGTGTTAAGGGTACTTAATTCTTTTTTTTTGAGACAGAGTCTCGCTCTGTCGCCCAGGCTGGAGTGCAGTGGCCGGATCTCAGCTCACTGCAAGCTCCGCCTCCCGGGTTCATGCCATTCTCCTGCCTCAGCCTCCCGAGTAGCTGGGACTACAGGCGCCCGCCACCTCGCCCGGCTAGTTTTTTTTTTTTGTATTTTTTAGTAGAGACTTTAAGCAGTAAGCAAATGTCTATGAAACGAAATTTCATGGAGACATAACATTTTCTTTTTTTAATCTAAACATCCCTTTTATGACCTGTATTGTGCCTGATAATTTGACTAGTATTCAGTTGTAATGTACTTTTTGCCTTAATTAAGAATTCACAATTATACTATAAATAAAGAGAAAAAGACATGTTACGAATGGAACTACTAAAAAACTAATTATTTATATTAGGCCTAGATAATAAATTAATTATAAACATAGTTGAAACTCATAAAGCTGTGTTAGGCATACACACTTTGTATGTAAATAGCATGTGAGATATAAACAGAATTCATAAAATGTGTTACATTGATGATTAAGTTCCCTACCTGTGAGACATATTAGACAAGAAATAAAATAAGATTTTGTATGTTGAATATAAATAGAAGGAACTGGAAAGGCCCAGAGGAAGTTAATATTCAAAACACACAAATTCTTGAAACAGTAAGGAATTTTCTATGAAATGCAATTGATGCACCTAAGCACTCAGTATTCATGACATCTTAAAGTAACCATCCTCTGGTAACAACCATTATGATTCCATCTTACCTCCACCTGTCTTTTGTCCAAGAAATTTATATAAAATTCATAGCTCCTCTTCAAGGTAAACTTGAGAAGAGATTCAGATTAGTACTACTAATTAATGATGTTTTCATTCGGTAAGATAATTCTGTGTAATATTGATAACTTTACAATAACTCTTCCACCTATTATAATTTTCTTTGCTAGGCACTTTAAACTGACACCTGAAATTGTTGCATTCATAGAATATATAATTCTCTGTACTTCTTCATCTTTTTCTACCATTACTTTCTAGGGAATGCCATCTTTCATATCTATGAATCTCAAATCTCCATCTCCAGTCCCAATCTTGCCCTTGAGGTCCAGAGTCATGCTTCTGCACTTATTTGTCTGCATGCTCCTCAGGAATCTCTATTCTACATGCCCAAACTCAATGTGTCATTTGCTTGTTCCCCAGCCTCCTATATTCACTCCTTATTCATCCTCCACAGTTACTTCTCTCCTGTATTACTTTCTTCTGTAGAAGGTGCTGAAGTTAAGAACCAATGAGGAATCATAGATTTCTCTTGTCCTTTTCTAGAATGCCCAACTAAATATTGCATCCTGTAAATTTCACTCTATAACTGTTTCTGAAAATTTCCCTATGCTATGTGCCTATTTGCCTTAAATCACTATTTCAATGCCCTTGATATGGAATGTTTTAAGAGTTTTCTAATTGATACCTTTCCCTTTCATAGTTTTTTCTTCCAAAAACTATAATCTACACTGTTGCCAGTGTGAATTTTTTCTAAAATAAAAGTTTGATATTATACTTTCTGCCCCACACTGAGCTTATACTTCTCTGCCCTACTGAAAACTCCCTAAGGATTCCCATTACTGACAATATGAAAACCAAGTTTCTTGGTATAAATAACAAGGCTCCCCATTACCTTGTCCCTACTTTTTGCTGCAAATTTTTGTCTTTTTTTCCTCCTTGCCCTGCAACATCAAGCAACACTGAAAGACTTGAAATGCCTTGAACACTGTATGTTTTATTCATCTATTGATGCTGTTCTCTTTCTTAGAATCCGCCTTCCCTCCCATCTGCCTGGTAAATTTGATTGGCTTTAAGTCCTCTCCAAAGCTTTCATTGTGTGTCCTGATAATTAATAATCTTCTATTCATGTTGCCTATACACTTTTATCATGGAACTTCTCAGCTTGTATTGTATTCCTTTTCCTTGTAATTATAATGTTATAATTATCTGTTCACTTAGCTGATTGTGAGGTACTGACAGTAAGGACTGTTTTCTTCGTTTTAATATACTGAGTAGCAAGAGTAATGTAGCATCTCAGGAAATATGTGCTAAACATTTGAGCTGATGATGGTCTCTGGAGAAAAAAAGAGACATTAGCAAACTTAACTAACAGAAGAGCCACATTTTCCAGCTCTGGAAAGAATCATGCACCTTATTCTGTGCAAAATCTTTCCTGAGATATTCTTAAAGATTATTTTAAGCTATTTTTATTAATTATGGTAAAAAAGAACATGAAGTTTACCATCTTGACCAGTCTAAATGTACAATTCAGTGGTGTTAAGAATATTCACATTGTTGTGAAATGTGTATCCAGGAAGTTTTCATCTTGCAAAACTCAAACTCAGTACCTATTAAACAACTCCTCTATTACCACAACAAGGATGGACATATGCCAGGTGAAATAAGCTAGTCACACACACACACACACAAAAATAAATACTGGATGATTCCACTTATATGAAGTATCTAAAACAGGAAAATTCGTAGAAATGGAAAGTAAAATGGTGATTACCAGGCTCTGCGAGTAGGGGTAATAGAGGAGTTATATGTTGTCAGAATTCATCCTTGTTGTAGCATGTGACAGAATTTCTGTCTTATTTAAAGCTGAGTAGCATTTCTTCATATGTATATACCACATTTTGTTTATCCATTTATATTTTGATAGACGTTTGTGTTGCTGATACCATTTGGCTATTATGAATGGTGATAGTATGAACATGGGTGTGCAAAAAAAATCTCTATTTAAAACCTGGCTTTCAATTATTTTAGATATAAGCCCCAAAATGAGATTGCTGGATCATTTGGTAATTTTATTTTTAACTTTCTGAGGAATCTCAATATGGTTTTCCGTGCCAGTTTTGCCATTTTATAATCCCACCAAGAACATATAAAAGTTCCAATTTCTTCACATCTTCACCTGTTTTTTTATAGTAACTATCCTGATGGATGTAAGGTGATATTATAGTTTCGATTTGCATTTCTATGATGATTAGTGACACTGAGCATCTTTCCATATCCTTGTTGACCATTTGTGTATTGTCCTTGGAGAAATGTCTATTCGAGTCTGTTGCCTGCTTTCTAATTTGGTTGATTTTTTTTTTTTTTTTTTTTTGTGGCTGAGTTGTAGGAATTTTTTATATTTTCATTGTATTAACACCTTATCAGGTATGTAATTTGCAAATGTTTTCATTCCATAGATTACCTTTTTTAACACTATTTGCAACAAATTTTATGAGGTTTATAAAAATATATGCACCATGTGCATTTTAGTAGATCAGACTTTGGAAGGAAAGTGAGCCTTTAGACATAGTTTGGAGTTACTGCGTCATATTGCATTTCATCAGATGATGTAAGTTTGGTTCTGTCACTTTTATTGAAGCTTTTTAAAAAAATACCTGCTCACTGTACTGCTTAGATGAAGTAGATGGTAGTGCAACTTGGGGTTTGATATTTAAAAAATTATGTGGAAGTCAATAAGAAAGGAAGAAGGACACCTAAAATGCAAGCTTGAGATGTTGACATCCATGGCATTTGTGGGCTACACAGGAGCTGAGGCTCTTCAGGCTGGGGAGAATGGGGGAAAATATTTTAATGCCCAATATATAAATGACTTTTCAAATCCAATCAAGGTAGTTGGTGATATTTGGAATGAAGAGTATCTTCACTCTGGTTTCTGCAATGTAATCTGATTTCCTTAGCTGAACTAACCTCTATTTTCCTTTGCCCCTCACCCCTCCTTTTGTGGGTGGGGCAGGGAGCCTTTTTCCTAAATCTTCTTGTGTCCATCATGTTGTTCTGAGTCAGCTTCTCCCTGATTTGTCATCCCCTTAAGCATTTATTCTAGCTCTAATAAACCAGTGTTTCTGTCCAGTATCCTATTTGACTCCTGGCTCAGGTTCTGGAACCAGGAACCTTTCTGTCTTACTCTCTTTAAGTGAGTTCTCAAATTTAGAATTGTATTTCTTCCCAACTTCTCCCATGTATTGCTCAGTATTCATCTGTAGAGAAAGAGTGCCTGACAGAGAAAGCATGTCCCTTCTATCATCTTCCCACTTGCCTAAGGATTCTCACATGTGGTCATCAGAATTCAGCTGGAAAAACACAAGCTGATGTATGTAGTCCAGCAATAAAGGGCTTCATAAATGAACAGGGGTGTTATGGTTTGACTCTGTGTTCCCACCCAAATCTCATCTCAAATTGTAATCCCCATGTGTTGGGGGAGGAGCCTGCTGGGAGGTGATTGAATCATGGGGGTGGACATACCCCTTGCTGTTCTCGTGATACTGAGTGAGTTCTCGTGGAATCTGATTGTTTGAAAGTGTGTGGCACTTCCTCCTTTGTTCGCTCACCCTCCTGCTGCCATGTAACGTGGTGCCTTGCTTCCCTTTTTGCCTTCTGCCATGATTGTAAGTTTCCTGAGGCCTCCCCAGCCATGCAGAACTGTGAGTCAATGAAACCTCTTTTCTTTATAAATTACCCAGTCTCATGCAGTCATCTGTAGCAGTGTGAAAACAGACTAATGCAAGCAGTTTACACAAATGTAGCAAGAACTGGAAAAGCAAAGTTTTAGGAAGCTGCCACTGAAGTTCAGGAAATACCTCAGCCAGAAGCTCAGAAGTAGGTTGTTCTCAAGTAGTTTCTAAGAAATAATGGCAGCTCTAAAGAATCTCTGGGACTCTACCAGCAGCTCTGTCAGTCTGTAACTGTAAAGCCTGTGCTTCACAGGAGCTCACTGTGACATTTCCTGTCTGTCCACACATCTACCTGCAACCCCGAAGAGAACACTGACTTCGCCATCTTTTCTGCATTCCAAATATCATGCAAGAGTTCCTTATTGGCGAAATCTACGTAAGTCCTATCTAAGACAGTTCCTTGGGATGAGAACTACCAACCCTTTAGAGGCCTCCGGTAGCAATCCTGAGTTGCCAACAGGTGACCTAGTCTATCATTCTGCCTTTGCTCTCTCACAGTTCTGGATTTTTAAAAACATTTTATTTGAGCTGTGGTGGCACACTTAATTTTTTATAGATCATCATTTTATTTGAGTTCAAATCTATGAGGGGCAGGGGGCGCAGAAAAATGAATGAAAAGGAAAGAATTTTTAAAATCCCAAGCAAAAGTCGTTGCTGTTTTCAGCACCTCTAGGTGGCAGTCCACAACGTGAGGACCAGAATAACAGAGGGTGGATTTAAGAAATTGGGTATAGGCATCTGGAATAGGGCTATAGACAGTGAAGAAGATACCGAAATGTATCAATAGCACGGGGAGCACATATATCCAGCTTTAATATTTTGCATTAATTTTACCTTAAAGTATTTCCATCCAACCCTTTATCTGAACATAGTGGCATTTATCATATAATTTTTAGTGATATTAGTTTATATTGGGTGTGTGTGCTTTCTGGCTCTCTAACAAGACAGTAAGCTCCTTGATATTAGGGACCATATTTTACCTCTTTCTGAATTATTCTCACCTAGTAGAGTAACTTGGCCCTAGTAAGCACTTAGTAAGTGTCGGTTGTTTGATTGATCATCCTGTATTTCTTAGTGTTTAGACTTCCCCACTGAATGTGTGTGTGTTAGGACCCACTGGAGTGTCACACTGAGAAAAATGGACATCATAAAACAGTCCAAAATAGCAATGTAGCTGCATTGACAGTGAGTGCCTTGAAAAATGTGCCATAAATTTCTACTCAAAGAACATATATCATCAAGTGCGGTGTGTGCTTTTGTGAAATATTAAAAGAAAAAGCAATCTTTTTAAAATGCTCTTACATTTCTGCATTTCCAGGAATGCACAGGCAGTAGTACCCAGAAAATACGTTAAACCTAAGACAATGAAATTGGATTTTAAAAGCTCCACTTCTAACAACAACAATAATAGCAAACTGAGCAATAACCAAAAGAAAAAGAAGTGATGGGATTTCAGATATCCTGACACTTGGTGATTTAGGGAAGGTAAAGTCCTGGCTGCTACAACATAACCAAAACACATAATGGCTTGAGTAAGGTGGCAACCTAGAGGTGCCTGGCCCAGACAGACCCAGGTGTTCTTGTCTCATCAAGTGATTGACAAAGCCAGGTTCTTCTTATCTTGTTGCTCTGCCATCCCGAGGGTGCGTGGTTGAAGCTGCTTTGCTTTGTATGGATTACTACCTAAAGAAACTGGAAAGCGAAGGTGAGCAATTTCTTTCTTTTCTTTTCTTTTCTTTTCTTTTCTTTTTTTTTTTTTTGACGGAGTCTTGCTCTGTCGCCCAGGCTGGAGTGCAGTGGCATGATCTCGGCTCACTGCAAGCTCCGCTTCTCAGGTTCATGCCATTCTTCTGCCTCAGACTCCCGAGTAGCTGGGACTACAGGTGCCCGCCACCATGCCTGGCTAAATTTTTTTTTGTATTTTTTTTTAGTAGAGACAGGGTTTCACCTTATTAACCAGGATGGTCTGAATCTCCTGACCTTGTGATCCCCCCGCCTCAGCCTCCCAAGGTTCTGGAATTACAGGCGTGAGCCACAGCACCCAGCCAAGGTGAGCAATTTCTTATGAAGCAGATGGATATAGAAGTTGCATGCCTGATGTCCAGTCATGTTCTATTTGTGATTACTTAGATGTTTTTATTGTGTATGAAATAGGATACAGATAATGTGAGGATCTATAAAACGTTTTCTTCTATCTTTTGTATCATAATGCCTTGACTATATTAAGCATTACTTTTGAATTCAATGTCTGCTTTATCCATTACCTAGATTCCACAGATAGTACATTGTGATCTGAACATCTCATATTTCCTGTATCTATAAAAGAAAGCCCACAAATATACTTTAAACCATATACTTCTGTTTGTTTATTCTCTGAAAACAAATACTTTTTATAATTGCATAGTCTACTCTTTGGCTATTTCATCTTCTTCTTTTTCTTTTTTCTTTTTTTTTTTTCAACAAGGTCTGGCTCTATCATCCAGGCTGGAGTGCAGTGGCACAATCTCAGCTCAAGGCAACCTTTACTTCCCAGGCTTGAGCCATCCTTCCATCTCTGCCTTCTGAGTAGCAGGTACTACTACAGGCATGTGCCACCACACCTGGTTAATTTTTTGTATTTTTTTGTAGAGACAGGGTCTCAGTTTTTTGCCCAGGCTGGTCTCGAGCTCCTGAGTTCAAAAAATCTGCATGCCTCAGCCCACCAAAGTGTTGGCATTACAGGCATGAGCCACAGTGACCAGCTTGTTTCATCTTTAAATTTCTTTGCTTATGTATTTTAAAAAAAGAAAGAACATTTTTATTCCTAGAAAGTAGGTATAAGGATATTAGATTTGCTATTACTAGCACTAAATAATGGTCATATATACTGATTATTTCTCCTTTAGATTATTGATAATTAATGTAATCATATTGTTTATGTGCAGAAGGGAATAACAATAATATTTAACTGTTTAGTTGACATATTTATTAAACATGCCCTTAATTCTGGTATCTAAAATATTTTAAATAATTGAACATGGTTTTTTTTCTGTTGAATAAATGTGAATTTGTAACTATAAATGAATTATGTATAAAGTATGAAGTTGAATTTCTTTTGTATGTTAAAAATATTTGGTGACATAATTCATTATATCTCATATAGGTAATACCAGCAAAAATCTGAGTATTTAAAAATAAATATTTAAAAGTGTATTGGACTTTTAGTGGATTCTGAGAAAGTTGGTGATGAGTCTGAAGGAATTCTAGGATAAACACCGTGTTGAGGCAGGGCAGGCAAGCCCCGGAACTGAGGTTTAGTCTGAGAGGTTCTTGGCATCGCCCAAGAAAAATTTCCAGAGCAGCCGGTGGTGGTAGACAGCACCTTTGATTGAAGCAACCTTGCACAGCAGCAGAGCGACTGCTCCTAGCAGAGCAGGGTGACCCCGTAAGCAGTGTGCCCACAGTCGCAGCCCAGAGCAGTTCTGCACTCGTACCCACCTTTAAAGATTTGCAAACTAAGGGACAGATTATGCAGAAATTTCCAGAAGTAGGGTGGCAATTTCTGGCTCATCGGGTTGTTGCCATACAAAGGGGTGGAGACTTCTGGGTGTTGCCATGTGAATGGTAAACGGACATGACAGTGGAGGGTATGCCTTGCAGAGAGCTGCTTTCGCCTCCCTGTTTCTGTTTCAGCTCGTCCTCAGTCTGGTCTGGTGTTCAAGCCCTGCCTGCAGAGTCAAATCCAGCCCCCTACTTCATCATGACAAACACCCTAAGTAACTGAAGAGGTGAAAAGAAGGGAAAGGCTTGGTCTTCCAGTATAAATCTCGTTCTTAATTGTGCTTTTTTGTTGTTGCTTCAGCTTAAACGTAGAGACTGATGAAAAATGTTAAAGGAAGATACATTTTGGCTCTCAATAGGAAAGTACCACCACTCACAGCACTACTTGCCTTCTGTGGTCATAAACGATAGAGCAAAGGCTGAGTGATGCTTGGCCAGGAGCACTGCGGAGTATATTTACTTGGGAAGTAACATTAGGTGACCCCTGGTATCTCTTCTAATAGTCAGATTCTGGATAACCAAGCATAATTGGGCTTCTTCTGAGTTTCTCTATTCTCTCAGGGGAGGTCATGTGGCCAAGAAGCAAAATCGAGTAGCTTGTGAATAGTTATAATAGCAAAAAGTAGACTTGGGTGAAGACGTGCCACTCCTGTAGGAGGCCTTGTCTTCTATTGTTTTTGACAAGGGCAGGCTGAGGTAAAACTAACGAGCAGCAGTGAGGATTTGAGAAAATTTCTACAGCATCTGAAGGAAGACTCTACTTGAGTCTTCCTTAGTTCAGCCAGTAATTTGATCAATGTCTAAACTGAAGATGACTCTTTAATTCATGAAGCTCCTGGTCTCTTTGATAAAACCTGCCCAGAAACAGACTCTTATATTCTAGGAAAAACAAGGACATTCTTAAAGAGTTTTGTATTGTCAATATTTAGGGTATTTTTGATCTCCATGGAAGACCTAGAGTCCAAGCTATGAAATGGCACACACACTTAGAATATAATTCTTTTATTTAGAATATACAACTTTCTTCAAAAATATTGTGTCTTTATAACATGCTATTTTAGACTGTGTAATTTACCGAGAGTTTATATTACAGGAGACAAAGCACTTTAGTATTAAATATGATGTTTACAAATGAATTAGACCTTGTCTTCAGCATGCCTCATTGTGCTTGACGATCTGGCCTTATGATTTCTTGAGGAATAGGCCATTTTTTTTTTTCATGTGGCCCAAAAGTGAATTAGCAGAATTAAACATTTTAGTTACATCTTATCCCATATGATACTAGATGTGATATTTATTTAAGTAAATGCTTTTAGAAATCAAGTCCGTATTTTCTTTCTAAAATTTTACTTTAAATGCTGGAATACATGTACAGAACGTGCAGGTTTGTTACATAGGCGTACATGTGCCATGGTGGTTTACTGCACCCATCAACCCATCATCTAGGTTTTAAGCCCCACATGCATTAGGTCTTTGTCCTAATGCTCTCCCTCCTCTTACTCCCTATTCCCCTACAGGCCCAGGTGTGTGATGTTCCCCTCCATGTGTCCATGTGTTCTCATTGTTCAGTTCCACTTATGAGTGAGAACATGTGGTGTTTGGTTTTCTGTTCTTGTGTTAGTTTGCTGAGAATGTTGGCTTCCAGCTTCATCCATGTCCCTGCAAAGGACATGAACTCATTCTTTTTTTAATCGCTGCATAGTATTCTGTGGTGTTTGTGTGCCACATTTTCTTTATCTAGTCTATCATTGATGGGCATTCGGGTTGGTTCCAAGTCTTTGCTGTTGTAAACAGTGCTTCAGTAAATATACCTATTGGTATCCTGTTTCTGTAGACCTATTTCAAATTATTCCTGTTCCACTCAATGGCAAGAAAAACTGTTCAGTGCTATCAATATACACAGTTTTGTTGATTGTTAACACAAAACAACAACATAATTTTGCTCTTGTAGGAGATATTAATCATGCCTGGTACGTATCACTACGCATCTCACTGTTTTTGTGCATGATGCGTATGGCCCTATTTCCTTCAGCCTGAGGGTTTCTCTCTTTTTTTTTTTTTTCCAACCTGAGCTTATTATGCCTCTCAACACAACAGCCAGAAGCACCTGACATATTATGATATCCCAGGAGCAATTCTCAAACCATGACTAGGAGAAGTTGGCATATAAATATTTCAACACTTTCTCCCTGATGGGGATAATTCAGAGGCCACTGTTTATTATATATAGTCTCCCTGATTTTCCAGAATGATTCATCTCTAGTTACCTACAGTGGCATATGGCTTGATAACTCAGGCTTAAAAATTTTTTCTTCTATTCCTTTTCTCACTTTCTTACTTCCCTACTGGTAATTTTTGACATCACCTCCCCCCAACTCTTTCCACTTGAATCCTCATCTCAGGATGTTTCCTGAAGGGAGTATAAACTAAGACTCCCAGTAGGTAGAGTGAAAAGAAAACAAAGTTCCATGTTGGGAGGCAATTCTCTACTATTTTCTTACATTTTAGTAGGTCTAATAAGTACACAAATGAACTGACTTTGTTCCAGACTATTCATTTTACTTCTACAGGAAAAATCCATAGATAATATGTCTAGTGCCCTCTTCTGGAGTAAAGGGAAGTTTCTTTTACTGTCCAGTATGATAAAAATATTATCTTTCGAGGCCGGGCGCGGTGGCTCAAGCCTGTAATCCCAGCACTTTGGGAGGCCGAGACGGGTGGATCACGAGGTCAGGAAATCAAGACCATCCTGGCTAACACGGTGAAACCCCGTCTCTACTAAAAAATGCAAAAAAAAAAACAAAACTAGCCGGGCGAGGTGGCGGGCGCCTGTAGTCCCAGCTACTCGGGAGGCTGAGGCAGGAGAATGGTGGGAACCCGGGAGGCGGAGCTTGCAGTGAGCCGAGATCGCGCCACCGCACTCCAGCCTGGGCGACAGAGTGAGACTCCGTCTCAAAAAAAAAAAAAAAAAAAAAATTATCTTTCTCTGAGGCAAAATTTGGGTGTGCTCACTGCCCATTAGAAAATATTCAGGTTTCTGACAGAGTGCAGTGGCTCACTCCTGTAGTCCCAGCACTTTGGGAGGCCGAGGGAGGTGGATCATTTGAGGTCAGGAGTTTGAGACCAGCCTGGCCAACATGGTGAAACCACGTCTCTACTAAAAATACAAAAATTGCCGGGCGCGGTGGCTCAAGCCTGTAATCCCAGCACTTTGGGAGGCTGAGATGGGTGGATCACGAGGTCAGGAGATCGAGACCATCCTGGCTAACACGGTGAAACCCCGTCTCTACCAAAAAACACAAAAAACTAGCTGGGCGAGGTGGCGGGCGCCTGTAGTCCCAGCTACTCGGGAGGCTGAGGCAGGAGAATGGCGTGAACCCAGGAGGCGGAGCTTGCAGTGAGCTGAGATCCGGCCACTGCACTCCAGCCTGGGCGACAGAGCAAGACTCCGTCTCAAAAAAAAAAAAAAAAAATACAAAAATTAGCTGGGCATGGTGGCACATGTCTGTGGTTCCAACTACTCAGGAGGCTGAGGCACAAGAATTGCTTGAACCTGGGAGGCGGAGGTTGCTGTGAGCTGAGATTATACCACTGCACTCCAGCCTGGGTGACAAAGCAAGATGCCATCTCAAAAAAAAAAAAAAAAAAAAGGAAGGAAGGAAGAAAAAGACATTCAGGATTCTAAACTCAGGGCTCCTCTTCTGTGATTCAGTTTACTTTGTGTACAGGCATCACCTCTTTACACTTCCTGAAGAAATTGAGCCTTGGAATAACAACCCAGATGCTGATAATCTGGCTACTCCCACCACTGTGAGTAGTAAAGTTCTTTGTCTCTGATGTAGGAGTCTTGTGTCTTTTGCCAGCATCTACAAAACTGTTAGCTGACTTGTGGGCTTGTAAATAGGTGAATTTTTCAGACCCTTCATAGTTTTGACACAACTATGCTTGTGACAGAATCAAAATATATGATCGGCATTCTGTCAGGAATCAAATAAAGTGCTTTATAGCTCTGAGTAGAGAGGTAAATTCTGGTAGGCATGGAAGAAGTCAAAGTTACTAAGACTTCAGCATAGGATATTTGAAGTAGACTTTGAAGAGTAGGTTAGAAAGGTGTAAGATTAGTATTAGTTATTGGAGACCACATGAATAAATACAAATGGACAGGACATTTAGGCAACATGGTGGAAGCAAGAAATTAAGTCAGAAAAATAATTTCACTCTCGATTATTAGGGTAGGTATTCATATGCATTATTGAAAAGATTGAATTGCGTAAATCATTTCTTGATCCCAGCAATTTGATGGGGGATAGCATGTCTCCCTTGAACTTCAAAAACACTTTATGCTTAATGTTCTTAAATATACTGTGTATTACCCAAGAGCTAGATAGTCTTTCTGTCATTAAAATTGTAATGCCATAAAACTGGTCACTTATTTACCATGACATGGATATATTTGTGTGGCCATGCAATTATGTGAAGTTATCACCCAACATGAATTTAAAAATATTATTCTTAGTCTAAAAGAAAAGTAAACTAAATTATAATTTCATTTGAAAGCATTATACATTAATTGCTCATCCAAATTTCATTATTTGTAATTAATTGTTACTATATTATTTTATTTTTAATCTAGAAGAATTTTAACCAATATTCTTATATTTTAAATCTCCTTTTGTGTACTCCTTTGACATATAATTGCCTATTACAAAGAGTACAATAAAATATTTAAGGCATTACTTCCTCAGAATTTAGTGGTATAAATTGTCTTTCAAGTTGTTTGTGAATAAAAGCTTATACAGCTCTACCTGCTTATATAAAATTATTTTTAAGAGGTGGTCCCAGGAAGAGCATCTTGATATTTTATCAGTTTATAAAGGAAAAGGAAAGGTGGTTCCCTGGCACATGTATATCTATGTAACAAAGCTGCATGTTCTGCACATGTATGTCAGAACTTAAAGTAAAATTTAAAAAAAGGAAGATAAAACAATGAGGCTAAACAAATGACAAAAAAAAAGAAAAGGTGCTTATCCAGCTGTTTATTTCCTAAGATTTTGCATAAATATATTAACATTTATCATCAACTTTAAATAATTTATGTTTTAAAAGCCACTTATTTAGTTATCCAGTCTACAGAAAGTATTACATATCACCCGTATGCAGAACAACGTAGCAGATAGTGAGTAGAAAAATAATGTTTATATAAAAATATTGTATAAAACAGGGGTCAATAAACTACACTTCACTAGCCAAATCCAGCCTGCTACTTTTTGTTTGTTTGTTTGTTTTTTGAGACAGAGTCTCACTCTACTTTCCCGGCTGGAATGCAGGGGCACAGTCTTGGTCACTGCAACCTCTGCCTCCTGAGTTCAAGCAATTCTCCTGCCTCAGCCTTCCGAGTAGCTGGGATTACAGGTGTACACCACCACACCTGGCTAATTTTTGTATTTTCTATTTTTGTAGAGATGGTAGAGATGGGGTTTTGCCCTATTGGCCAGGCTGGTCTCAAACTCCCAACCTCAAGTAATTTGCCTGCCTCAGACTCCCAAAGTGTTGGGATGACAGGAGTGAGCCACCACGCCTGGCCCCTATGTTTTAACTACAATTTTATTGGAACACAGCCACCCTCATTCATTTACATGTTGTCTATCCTACTTTACCATTGCAATGTCAGAAAAAAAGTAGTTGCAACTGAGACTATAAGGCCCACAAGGACTAAATTATGTATTATTTGACTCATCATAGAAAAGTTCACTAATCCTTGATATAGATTGTTACTTTGGTAGCAAAAGTATAAATGCCTAGTAGAGATCTTGTCCGTAAGATATTTAGTGAGATTGTCAAACCAGAGAAAAATGGTTTCATAACTTTGGCTATTAAAATATTATTTTAAAATAGCTGAAAAGCTTACAAAGGGAATTAAAAAAAAAAAGCAGCAGGTAATGAAAATGTAAACTTTACAGTCCTGACCAGTGTTGAAGTCATTTCTTGTTAGTGCATTACTCCCTGCTTCCTATTCAGTGGCAATAATCCAACCAGGTGCTTTTCTGTGATGTTGTCTCTACCATCTGGTGAATTCCCAGGAGGATCATAATAGTGCGATCGGCTACGCTTGGTCCACTGTCCAGGAGCAGCAAGTAATAGAAAGCTTCTGATTTCACTGGAAAATTCATAACTACATTGGATTGCTATGAAATTTAAAATAAATCGTTTCTTTATATTACTATTTTTACATATAATTTACATTTCAATTACCTTCACCTAGTTCTTTCCTAGCATTGAAAAAGTCTACAATTCATCAGTGATTCCCACCAAGACATCAAAAATCCTATGGGCTTATGTATCATTCCCTGCTGAATTTCAAGCTGAAGATGCAAGCCAAGCAATAAAATGCTGTTGGTTGAGGATTGCATTTGAATCAGGTGCAGCTCTTACAGCAAATATTCCAGATCTGGATTCCTGGTGAACCTGCACTGACTAGGCAGCCACAAACTCGGTATAAGATTAGCAGAAACAGGAGATCTATTTGCTACCAGAAATACTTCCCTCTTGTTCTCTTCCTTCAGTTTGTGCAAGACTCTCATTGTTCATTCACTGGGTTCATCCAATAAATCCCAAGTGACCATGAACATGATAATTGGCAGTGATAACAAATTAAACCTGAATAAACCATGAACCTTTTGGCTAAATCAGTTAATCAGATGAACTAGCAGAGGCTGGAAGTTAAAGATAAATTTTAATGATAAAAGAGGTGATAAAAGCCCCGGATTACAGTACTGTTGGAAGATTCAACCTATGTTTGGTGTCACCTAGAGGAGCTATTAAAAACAGAATGCCGGCCGGGCGCGGTGGCTCAAGCCTGTGATCCCAGCACTTTGGGAGGCCGAGACGGGCGGATCACGAGGTCAGGAGATCGAGACCATCCTGGCCAACAGTGTGAAACCCCGTCTCTACTAAAAAATAGAAAAAACTAGTCGGGCGAGGTGGCGGGCGCCTGTAGTCCCAGCTACTCCGGAGGCTGAGGCAGGAGAATGGCGTAAACCCGGGAGGCGGAGCTTGCAGTGAGCTGAGAACCGGCCACTGCACTCCAGCCCCGGCGACAAAGCGAGACTCCGTCTCAAAAAAAAAAAAAAAAAAAAACAACAACAACAACAGAATGCCCTCTCAGGGCATCAAAGACTTGGACTGGAGTCCAGCGGCATTGGCAATGAGAAGAAAACAAGTATGTGAGAGAGAGAGAGAAAAAAAGAGCTTTATTTTGCTAGTTAATTCATAACCAATATTGAAGAGTGACTTCAGCATGGGTGCAAACACTGTATTAGGCTGGCAGTACCTGATGCATTAACAATGGGTCTCTGGGAATTGAAATGGCCATGTTACCTTATAATTCTCAGAAGGTTCAAACACCTGCATCTATGCATCTGTGAGATGTTGGTTGCTTGTTGTGTTAGCTTTTTCTGCAGGTGCACTGCACTATATCTAATTATTATTATTATTATTATTATTATTATTATTATTATTATTATTATTTTGAGATGGAGTCTCGCTCTCTCACCCAGGCTGGAGTGCAATGGCATGATCTCAGCTCACTGCAACCTCTGCCTCCCACGTTCAAGTGATTCTCCTGCCTTAGCCTCCTGAGTAGCTGGGATTACAGACGCGTGTCACCATGCCCAGATAATTTTTGTATTTTTAGTAGAGATGGGATTTCACCATGTTGGTCAGGCTGATCTTGAACTCCTAACCTTGTGATCCGCCACCTCAGCCTCCCAAAGTGCTGGGATTACAGGTGTGAGCCACTATGCCTGGCCTATCTAATTTTAATAAAAAGATAACTTCATCTTTTATATTCAGTATATATAAGAACCAGCCACTGAAAGGTGGCCACTCCCAATGATTTATGGTACCTAATAACTAGTGTGAAATACTTTGACACTTTTAGGCTGTGTTAGACCGTGGACCAATTTCCTCTAACTTTATCTGGGTATTGGGTCTAACAGCATCAACACACCTAAGTTATGTGGAACCGATATTGTTGGCTGTGATGAACTATGTTATTAATTTCAAGTTCTAATGTTGATTGATGAGCATCTTCGGTCTGCAAAAGTTGAAAATACAATAGAGTCATTAGTTTAGTTAGTTTTTAGTAGAAAATCCTTTAAAAAGGATTTTTTTAATCCTTTAAAAAGTGTGCGCACTCCTCTCTGTATGTGCATGCACAAGTGCATATGTGCTGTAGGTACTGCAATTTGGTTTGCTGAGAAAATAACTGGAACATTATAATGAAACATAAGTATAGCAGTTCTATGTAGGGCAAAAGGCAATTTGGAAGCTTTCAGTGATACACTTCTAATAAAAGGCACTGTGATCATTTCTACAAGATGATGAGACTTTCTCTCTAGGCCTTTTACTTTGACCTAAGTGTTCATCACATCTGATAAAAGGCAATAAAAGAGCATACTTTGAAATAATCCCAGCTAAAAGATGTTAAGAGATGAATAGTGGGCCATGTCCTAAATGTGAGGTTAATTGCTCAAATGCAAAACATCCTGGGGGAAAATGCTGCTCAGAGGTATGACCTTTCAACCCTGGAGTGTTGAGATCCCAGTTTTTGTCATCAGATATTCTCATTACATGCTCTGTGTGAGAACTTCTTTATTGTGAAGAATTTGAAATCCTCTAATTAGTTAGGATTTAAAAAGCAAACAGAAAATTGAAATGCCAAAGGTCAATACAAATAAAAGCAAGACTGCACTAAGCCTGGAATAAAAAGGAAGCAGGAATCAGAGGGAAACAGAGTATGCCAAAGGAGCTAATTAGCAAAGTCCAGTCTTTAAAATAACTAAGATGGCAATTATAAATAATGATATAAGGGATAGAGCATCACAATTATAATGGGTTAAAAAAGGATGACTTTGTATTTTAGCCAATTTCTTCCATTTGGAATGGCTGTATTTACCCAATGCCTGTATCCCCCTTGTATCTAGGAAGTAACTAACTTGCTTTTGATTTTAAGGCTCAAAGGCAGAAGGGACTTGCCTTGTCCCAGATAAGACTTTGGACTGTGGACTTTTGAGTTAATGCTGAAATGAGCTGAGACTTTAGAGGACTGTTGGGAAGGCATGTTTGGTTCTGAAATCTGAATATATGAGATTTGGGAGGGGCCAGGGGTGGAATGATATGGTTTGGTTATGTGTCCCTACCCAAATCTTATCTTGTAGCTCCCATAATTCTCACATGTTGTGGGATGGACCCGGTGGGAGATTACTGAATCATGGGGTGAGTCTTTCCCATGCTGTTCTCATGATAGTCAATGGGTCTCACAAGATCTGATGGTTTTAAAATTGAAATTTTTCTGCACAAGCTCTCTCTTTGCCTGCTGCCATCCATGTAAGACATGACTTGCTCTTCCTTGCCTTCTGCCATGATTAGAGGCCTCCCCAGCCATGTGGAAGTGTAACTCCATTAAATCTCTGTTTCTTCCCAGTCTCATGTATGTCTTTATTGCAGCATGAAAATGGCCTATTACTCTCTCTCTATATATATATATAAATATATATGCAGCAGTGGAATTGCTGGATCATATGATAGTTCTATTTTTAGTCTTTTTAGAAACTTACATACTATTTTCCATAGTGGCTGTACTACTTTACATTCCACCAAGAGTAAACCTAAGTCTCCATCAAAAGATGAACGGATAAAGAAAACGGGTATAAATACACAGTGGAATATTATTCAGCCAGTTTTCTTTTGATTAGTGTTAGCGTGGTGAGTCTTCTCCATCTCTTTATTTTTAACCTACTGGAGTCTTTACATAAAGTGGGCTTCTTGTAGACAACATATAGTTAGGTCTTTTTTTAAATTGATTTGAATTGGTATAAATTCTGTCTTTTAATACATGTGCAGTATTTAGATCATATGCCTTTAAAGAGTTTGTTGATATATTTAGTTTAATATCTACCATATTTGTAAATGTTTTCCATTTATCTATTCTTTGTTTCATGTTTCTCTAAAGCCCCATTTTTCTGCCTTATCTGGTTTTAATTGAACACATACAATTTCATTTTATCTGCTGTCTTATATTTCAATTACATGTATTTTAAAAAATAGTTTTAGTGATTGCCTTAGACTTTACAGTATACATTTTGAACTAATCTAAGACCACCTTCAAATATGTTACTTCATATATAGTGGAAGAATCTTGGAGTCTTCCTAGTTCCTCCCTTTTAATACTTGTGACATTTCCTTCGAGTCTACGATGCGTATCAAAGGTATTCTTCATCTTTATTATGGTGCTTTAACTTCTAGCATTTCCTTTGAATATTTTCATAGAATTTTCATCTCTCTGTATTTTTTACCCATCCATTGTTACTTGTATAGTTTCTCTAGTAGAACCTTTAACATATTACTCATATGTCAGTTCCCGTCTGATAATTTCAACATGTGTGTAATATCTCAGTCTGGTTTTAATGATTGCTTTGTCTGCTCAGACTGTGTTTTCTCTTGTCTTGTGGAATGGCCTGCAATTTTTTTGTTGAAAGCTGGACATTTTGTATTGGGTAATATAAATTTGGGGAAATAGGCCTTTAGTGTGAGAATTTATGTTGATATGTCTAGGAGTTGGGCTGCATTTAATGTCTGCCATAGCTGTAGATGACAGAGCCTTCAAATTCTTCTAGTGTCCTTGTTTTTATCTCCTCCTTGATTTTAAGCTTCCTAAGTACTCTGTTTTAGAAAGAGTCAGTGTGGTGAAGCTCTTCATCTATAACCCATTGTTATTATACCTCCACTGGTACGGTGGTTATGTGTAAAAGAAAAAGAGTGTTCTAAATTCTCCCAGTTAATTCTCAATCTCTTAGTAGTCCTATGTCTTCTGGTTTGCGACCTTCATAAGTGACCTTCTGGTGCTATAGCGCTTTGTCCTGCTGCCCCCTACTCCCTTTCCTGGCTGCAGCATTCCTAATATATTTTCTTGAAACCTGACCCCTGTTGACTATATTTTCTTCTCTTTAAGTTAGAAAAGAAGATTGAGGTGGCTGAAGTGGGAGGAATGTCCTTCCACCCACTGGATAAGGCTCTAGAAAAGTCATTTTCCTAGAAAGTAGGACTATCTTATGGAGAAGCCCCTAGATGTATTTAACAATGATTACTTTTGTTAAACCTCATCCTATCAGAGCCATAGGGAGATCCTTCTTGGGTCTTTACCATGAGAACCTGGAAAAGAGCCCACAGAAATGTGGAGGTCCTTCCTAAGATTAGGGAACCCAGGAGTGAGTGAGTTAGTTAGTTAGTTAGTTTGTTTGTTTGTTTGTTTGTTTCCATTTCATTTCATTTCATTTCATATTTTTTGTGAGATGGAGTCTCTCTCTGTCCCCCAGACTGGAGTGCGGTGGCACAATCTCAGCTCACCACAACCTCCACCTCCCAGGTTCTAGTGATTCTCCTGCCTCAGCCTCCTGAGGAGCTGGGATTACAGGCACCCACAACCATGCCAGGCTAATTTTTTTTGTATTTTTAATAGAAACAGGGTTTCACTATGTTGGCCAGGCTGGTCTTGAACCCCCAACCTCGTGATCCACCTGCCTTGGCCTCTCAAAGTGTTGGGATTACAGACGTGAGCCACCACACCGACCCCAGGAGTTTCTTACTTCCATGCTAGTTCATACTCAGCTTCCAGTAATTGCCAAAACCATTATTTAATTATTCCTACTGGTTTATAGTTCCAGTGGCTTCAAGGTCAGGCAAGTAGCTGTGTGTTTCTGAATGTGCGTTTCTCTCCAAATTTTATGGAAGCAGATAACCTACAACCTCAATTCTCTGATAGACCAAAAAATTTTGATTTTAAGTTGCCTAGCATTTTCTTATTGAAGGACAGAAATAAGGGCTTCTGAGCATGTTAAATTTTGGAGCTGAAACCATAAACACAAACATATCTTTTAACCTAGCTAAAGATGAATTTCCAACAACCTTATTATCTATCCATAAGTATGTAGAAATTAGAAAAATTTTGATCAGAATATATTGATACAGTAAAGATTAAGATAAGACAGCAATTGAGCATGCATTGGAAGGAAGTCAAGGAGGAAACTATGTGGATATTTCAGGAAAAACATTCCAATCAAAGGAAACATGAGGTGGTCATATGCTTCAGTATTTGAAAGGCTGAAAGGAAGATAGTGTTTGCATGGAGTGGGATGAGGTAAGAGATAGCAGAGAAATATCTGATAGGCCATGCGGAGGACTTTGGATGCATTGAGAATGAAATGGACAACTCTTTGAATATTTATGCAGAAGAGTGACATTATTTGATTAAGAATTTAGAAGAATGATTCTTAATATTGTATAAAGAATAACTGTAGGAAGATTAGTTAAAAGGCTAGTTCAGGCAGAATGCTGTAGTTGTTGAGGTGGGATTAAAAAGAGATAAGATTCTGGATAGATTACAAGTGTAGAGTAGAAACATTTTTTAAAAAAAATGGACTAGATTAGGTTGCGAGAGAAAAAGAGTCAAGAATGATTCCATGGTGTTTGGCCTGAACAACTAGAAAAAAATTATGTTGGCATTTATTGAGGGCAGTTCACCTTCAAAGGGAAAATCAAAAGTTCCAATTTAAACATACTTAATTTGATGTACCTATCAGAAAACCATGTACTAAAATTTTATATGTGAAGTGGGCATATTATGCGTAACTAAAATTCAGATACAGTGTTATGGTGAAAGATATAAAATTTGATTTCATCGGGCGGAGGGTAGATAAACAGGTCTGACGTTTTAACATTAGGAGTCCCAGCGTTCAGGGTGCAGCAGACGAAGATACCCTAGCGAAGAAGAGTTTGGAGGAGCAGCCCATGAAGTAGGGGGAGAAACAGAGACTCAACTCAAAATCCTAATGATGTATTTCATGAATAAAGTGGTGATTGGCTGGGTCACAGATGCTGAAAGGTTAAGTTAGATTATCATAGACATCAGCTTGCCGAAGTCACTGGTAATACTGACACAAGCAATGTCTGTGGAGTGGTACAGACCAAGTCTGGCTGCACTGATCTCCAGAGATAAATCGTTGGTGAAGACGGGATGACAGTGAGGGTACCTAACTCCCAGAAGCCATGATCTAAAGAGGAGCCAAAATAGAGAAGTGACTAGAGGAGCCTGTGCTGCCAAAAGAAGAAAATTTTAAAGATAGTATCCATTGTACGTTGTCTGAATCATAATAAAAATTGCCAATAGACAGATTAATTGATGATGCCAGAAAGAGAGAAAGAATTATAGGAGTGATGACCTTGAGGAGTTGAGAGAGGCTGAAATCAGAGGTCCCATGCAGAGGGGTGGCCTGACAGAAACACAGGCAAATCTTTTACATTGTAAAAAGAGGGGTGCGGAATTGTGTAGGTGCACCTGTAACTGTGTTTGTAAGTCTGTTGTTAAGTATATGTGTTGCTGGGAGTTTGTAGGTTCTCTTTTGATTGATTCTTTTCTCTTCTGATAGAAAATCAAACTCAATATAAGTAGAATAAAAATAAGAAAGGAAAGAAAAATATAATAGTAAAAGAAAAAGAAATAATAGAAAACAAAGTTAAAAATTATTCCTCTAAAAAGATAATGAAAATAATATGCTATTGTAATATTAATCAATAAATGGTGATTTTCTAGCATCGGGGGAAGGAGATATTGCTACATCTCTTTAAAAGGAAAATAAGGGGATTTTATGTTTTTTCTCATATACTACTCAAAGGTGGCTCAAGAGGACATACAAAAATTTGAGTGCATGTGTGTGTATATATATATATATATATATATACACACACACATATAAATATCAGTAAATATATATGATATATATTTCCTCAGAATTTATGTATACTCAGATATATAAAATCTAAGTGTGTATATACATATATAATATATAATAAGCTATACAGTTTTAAAGAAGAATAGCATAAACAAATTTTTCATACCAGATACTGACTTAGTAAATGGTGATAACAATTAAAGTATGGTACTAGTAGAGTATCGGCAAACAAATGATTTAAAATAAAACACCCAGTAATATACATGGTCACTTACATGACAGAAGTGGCAATAAGACTGGTGGGAAAGAATAATCTATTGAATAAATGTTGATGGAACAACTGGTTATTCATATTTAAAGAATAAAGATACAACTTTATTCCATTTACAAAAATTAACTCTAGGGTATAAAAAAGTATTCATCATGATAGCAACAATTTAAAATATTTAGGAAAGATATGAGATAACACAAAAAGAAACAAAATATTTGATTACATTAAATACATTCATCCTTTAAAAGTTAACATAATCTTAATGAAAATACCAGTTATATATCCTTCTTAAGAAGTGATCTAATATCTATAAATCATTCCACAATGAAAAAGTAAAATAAAACTTCAACCATAATGCAAAATAAGCCAAAGATATGAGCTGATATGCAACTAGCAGAAGTGGAGTCTCTAATGGGGTGTGTATGTGTGTGCGTGTGTGTGTCTGTGACAGAGAGAGAAAGTGAGAGAAAGAGAGAAATCAAGAAAAAAGTGTTTAATATCACTAGTAAGTAGGTATATGTACATTAAGGCATCAACTTAATAACATTTGACTCAGTATCGTGTTGGTCATTATAAGGAAGAAACACACCTCAAACTCTGATGGTGAAATAAAGTCCATACTCTGCAAGAATAAATAACAATATCTAGAAAATTTGAAGATCTTACCTCCTTAAAATTCAGTAATCAGAGTTTGTAAAAATAGTTAATTGCAGCATTGTTTGTCTATGAAAAGAAAAAGAAATACCTTACATGACAGTCAACAGAAAAATGAATAAATTATACTATATTATATATGAAATTTCTGTCCTTTGTTAAAATTAGACAAAATTCAAGTACTTATGTCATAATAGCTAAATTTCAAAGACATAAAGTGCATTAATAAAAGAATGTGTAAAAGGATTTAATAGTATGAAATGTGTTTAAAGCCATGCAAAATATTCATGGATTTGTATATATGTAGTAAAATTATTTTTAAAAATATTTATTTCTGGTAACAAACATCAAATTTAGAGAAAACAGACAAAATAAAATTTGAAAATTTTGTTTACTCTGTAATATTTACCTAAGTTGTCTGTGGAATATATATTGTAAAATTATTATTTTTATATAATCTATATTTTTGAACACCTGAAATGCAGACACAAATCTGTTTATATTGTTTTACTTTTGTGTTCTGTTTTAGAAAAAAGAAATGCTGTAAGAAATTATTTTTGAGTGTATTTGTGTTTTCCACTGACATACTTTCATGACTATGACAATGCTAAAGCTGACAGTCTACACGGTTCATTATAACAAAATTTATTTAGCTTCTTTATTGGATTACTATGAATGCATACTTATTTCTATAAGTACATTTTACATTTGTTTTCTCTGTGTCTATAAAATAATTTATGCTGAAATTGATAGTAAAGGGATGCGTGAGGTGGCAAAAACCAGTTATTTTAGAATTCACTATATCATTTCTTAGGGATTCTATTCTGTTGATTTTCCCTCTGCTTTCTTTGTTATAGTTATGTAAAACACATTGAAAGAATGTTTGACAACTGGTGCCTTTCATAGTGGTGAGGTAGAAGTTTCAGATGAGCAGAGAATGCACCTGTTTTTGTTCACTACAACATCTTGTAATACTTAACACAGTGTCTGACATATAGTAAAGATCCCAATAAATGCTGTTTGAAATAAAACAGAGCACACACACAAAAAAATCAGAAGTACATAAATTTCAAATTTCAAAAACAAAAACAAATTGCATACATGTTACTAAAATAAGTAAATCTAATAATAATATATTTAATTTTATAGCTTGTTATGGTTTTCATATTTTTAAATATAGATTTCATATGAAATACCACCAGTATTTAAGATGGAAGATTAGTATCCCATGAAAAGACATAGAAATAGTTCACCCAGGGAAACAAGTTACTTCTTTAAGGTAGACACCAACTACCTTGAGGTAGAGGTGAGATTTGCGTCTATGCCTTGATTCCCAATCAATAGCCATATCTTCTTATCAAAGTTAGTTTTGGAGATAAAAACAACCTTTGAGTATGTCTGTTCCAGCCACCTCATTGGGAAATAGGAGATATGTGATCTAGAGATTAATCTTCTCAAGGTTGTATAGCTTGGGGATGTGAGATTTGGGACCAGATTCACAGTCCTTGGGTTGCTGTCCTTTTAATTCTCCAAAAATAGTCAAAGATAAAGTATTAAATATATGTCACATAAACAAATATAAATTTTTGTGTACTCAGAATATTTTCTGATTATTGTATCTATATAATTAAGTTGTTCTGGAATTTTTAATATATCTTAAACACACAATTACATGAACACATAATTAAATCATCAATACCAATTTATAACTAGCCTGTATCAAATGTGAACTTATATGTGGTCAATTCCAAAAATAAGATGAATTTAGGATTTGAAAATATTGACATTTTAGGCAGATTTTTATACACTTCAGTATAAAAATATCAATGTGTATAGATCTAAAATTCTTTTTGGTTTTGAATTCATATAAAATCAAATGCCTCCTTGTGGATAACTTATTTTTATGTTGACCATGGAATAATGATAATGAGATTACCATTTATATTTAGATAATACAGAATTTTTAAAGCAAAATTCAAATTTTAATATAGCTCTGTAAGGTAGCTATTTTCTCAGTTGAAGAAACTGAATCCAAAAATTATACCTGAAACTTAGAGTTAGATTCTCCTGTCTCCCAGTCTAATAGTTTGTAACTATGCTAAAATACATAATTTCCTCATGTTAACTCCTAAACGTATGGCAATACGTGGACAAAAACAAGAATACCATCAGCTGATAGAGTACTTGAAGCTAAATTTAGCAATTAACACATTCGGTATTTTCCACGTACTATCATTGACCTAAGAATTGTACATTGATTATTTTATTCAATTATCAAAGCAACTTGAATAGTTAATAATGACTATTATCCAACTTATGTAAGAAAAAAATGAGATTTAGCAAGGTTGTTACTTGCAAAATATCGAATACTCAGAAAGTAATACAGCTGAGATTTGAATGCAGAGGTAGTCTAGCTCTTGCGCTTTTGCTGTAGACTTCTGCCTATAATAAAGAAGTGAGGAAAAGAATATAGGTGGAAGAGTTCAGAAAGGATGGATTGTACTTTATTTTGTAGTCAAAAAGCCAGACAAAGTTTAAGGATATATAATATACCGGAATATATGCATTACAAATTCAATCCTTTTATACTTGTTTTATGCTGTGAGTACATACTTATCCTCTGGTTCACATCGAGCAATTTATTACATGTGCTCCATTGCTCACAAAGATAAAAATCTTGGAAGAGTATAAGCTTTCAATAAAATTAGCAAGGGAGGTTTCTCTCCATAACACAACATATTGGCTCAAAAAATCTGGAGCCAAATAGCCTAGATTCAGATCCTAGCTCAAAATAGTTACTGTGTTATCTTGGTTAAATTTCTTAAGGACTTGGAACCTCAGATTTTCCTTCTGAAAAAATGGGGATAAAAACACTTTCTATCTCATAGAATTATAGCAAAAATTAAATGAGTTACCTTAGGGCAGTGTTACGTCCATAGTAAAAAACCATTAAAATTGCTAGAGGTCTTTAAAAAGTATTTGTATTAGTTAGCTTAGGTTGCAATAACAAAATACTGTAGACCAAATGGTTTAAACAAGAATTTATTTCTCACAGTTCTGGAGGCTGGAAAGTCCAAGATCGTGTTATGGTGTTGGCCAATTAAGTTCCTGGTGAGGGCTCTCTTTCTGGTTTGTAGATGGACATATTCTGACTGTGTCCTCATATGACAGAGAGGGAGAGAGTGAGAGAGAGAGAGAAAGAAAGAAAGAGAGAGAGAAGGCGGGGGGAGAAGGTCTCTGGTGTCTCTTCTTATAAGGACACTAACCTCCAAATGAGGACCCCATCCTCATGACTTCATCTAACCCTAATTAACTCCCAAAGGCCCCATCTTTAAACCTCATCATATTAGGGACTAATGCTTCCACATACGAATTTTAGGAGAACAGAATTCTGTTAATAGCACTATTATTTATTACTTATGTGCCAGGCACTTGACAAATATCATCTCATTTTATCATCACATTAATCATGTGATGTTGGGTATTATTATTCCTGTTTTATACAGGAGGAACTTGGGCCAAGGTAGTCTGAAGGGATAGGGCCTGGTCACTACATCCTCCTTACTGAGAGATCCCAGTGATGTAGTGTACTCCGGTGTCATTACCTATTGTTGTTTCCTTAAACCCATGTATATGTCCCTCTATTAACAGCCTCTCAAATTACAACATGGAATTGTCTTGCTTTCCTGCTGGAATTCTGACTGATATAGTAACTGGGGGAAGAACAAGCCAGGAAACTTACCCTCAAAGTGGGATTCTGGGATTATGTGCCTCACATGTTTGAAGAGCTAGCAGAGAGCCTCCATACTGGAAGGAGACAGGGCCAGCATGATACAATGCATCTGGTGCCATCTCCGTTTCCTAGCTTCTCATCTGTGCTGGCACAGGGCAGTGTGCAGGTGCAGCTGGCGGGTCGGGTATCAAGACAGATAATGGCAGTGACACTTAGTCACTATGGTGACTATACGATGGGAAAGATAGTAGAGTTACCCGACTTCTAATGGAGCCAGACAGCAGACAGGAAACAGAAGAAATAAAAGCTATTTGTGTCTAACAGAGAAAGTGAGAGGATAATTGGAAACTCATGTTGTTGACCTTGAAGAAGTCCCTCATCTCCGATATCTGCAAGACATACATGCCTAAGGATCAAACCAAGAACCTGAGTGTAAGGATGGAAGAGTCAATTAAATGGTCAAATCCCTCACTTGCGGGGAGAAGTAGGATGCTAATATCTGCCAAGGAGACAGACAGACAGTAACTGAGGACTGGTCGTCCACACCCTCTGAATCTCCCTTGATGAGAGGCAGATCCTCTGTACCCTGTCTAGGGAACCAGCTTCCTCTACATAAAGTAGACTGAATAAATGTACCTAGGTCAGATTTCATATATGGGGTGCCTGGTATATTGACTCCCTCTTCTACTGCTGGTCATTGCCACCAGGTTCATAGCTAGAATTATATCCCAATGCATGAATAATAGACAGTATAAGACCTGCCCCAAGAAGAGAACACATGAAACAGGAAAAGATATTTATTGCCGTTATACATTGCCATGATTACTCTTCACTGTCTAGTTTAAAGATAGTAACTGAGAATGGCACATGGATTCTCTGACCTCTGGAATATAAGCTATTATGAAGGAAAAGAAGAAGCTCTGGAACGTGTGTTCATGCTCCATCAAGGCAATAAGCCCAGAGCAATACCATGTCTCTGAGGGAAATGACGAAATTAGTGTCATTTTCAAAGGCTTCACAGATGCAGGGTTGCACTTCCTACTACCTTCCAATTTAAACTGCTTCTTTGGTTATGGCAAAAGCCAGATGGATCAGGAAGAAGGACAGGAAATTATTGCAACTTAATCAGATGGTGTTATCAATTTTAGCTGGATTTCTGGATGTGTTGTCTCTGTTCTCACAAATCAGCACAGCCTCTGGCACCTGTTATTCTGCTCTTGATCTAGCAGATGCTCTTCCTCCATTGTTTTCAGTAAAGAAAGCAGAAAGCAATTTGACTCTAAAAGAGAGAGGAGTATGCCTTAACTGAACAGCCTCAGAGCTGGGTCGGTCCTTCTGGTCCAGTCATAAAGTCCAGAAATATCTAGATTATTTTGAAAATACAACTGAACAGTAAACTTAAAAAAAAAGTTATTAAGTTAATTGGACCAGTGAGTAGGAAATAGCAAACATAGTAGATGATTTAGAAAAAGACACATGCCAGGGTCTGTGAGATAAATCCTGCAAAGTATCAGGGATTTGCCTCGTTGGTAAAGTTTCTAGGAGTTTACTGGTTTTAGGCACATTAGTATATCTTTCCAATGCAAGCGACAAATCACTACTGTACTTTCACACCCAGCAGGCCATATCTACCAGATAACCCAGTAGATTGAGTGGGAAAGGGTTCCATAGTCTGAAGAATATAGTTGTCCTGATACTTGGGCTAGATGACATTACACACTCAATGCTATTGGCACTGACTATGGTGGAGATGCAGTATAGAACACCTGTCATACCCCAATCCTCCCAATAGAAGGATAATAAGAACACCTTGACTTTCTCCTGAGCATCAGTAGAGCTTCAGCAGCTGATCATGGGATACCAAGAACGTATGCCACTTTATGACAATTCAGGTCACAGATGCCAAGACAAGTTTTAAAATGCAGACTTGTTGGGAGAAATACTTGTAAGGGATAGGGAATAGGGGGAAGCTGTGAGTAGGAGTGACTGGGAAGAGCATTCATTCATTCAGATCACAATAAAGATGTGATAAGTGAAAAGAGAGAGGGGAGGCAGGAGGATTGAATAGAATCGTCCCAGATAGCAGTGCAATTCTGATAAAGTTTTTTTTCCCCAGGCTGTTGGGAGGCCCAGGGCAAAAATTCACTATTAGTGTCCATCACTGAGTGGAAATGACTCAACTCTACTATTCCTGCTGTGCCCAGTCATCCACTAGGAGCAGCTCAGAGTCAGCAGGGCTTTGATGTTGATGCTGAAGCAGATCCTAAGGTGTGGCAAGAAGGGCTGTCAGTTGACTGCATACCTCACATCAGCATCTGGGGGAGATCTGAGGGCACACCACCCCCACCCCCACTTCCTTTCATGAATTAGTGGTTATATTGTTTCTCAAAACATGCACCTTCCGTTATAACCTGGAAATGGTGAACATGAGATGGACTCCTAACAGGTCTGGAAGGCTCAAGTAAACTGTAAGAGCAGGTGGCTCAGATATTCATGGTAATTAATCACCCTGTTTCAGCTTTGAGAGGGGTCCTATAACCTGATAATGGTCGACTAAAGACATTTCATGGTGCACTGGTGCCGGTAAACACTGAGAGGCTGTAGAATTATGGCCTCACTCAGACTGGTGCTAAAAGACGTTGATGAAGAGAATGCCACGGGCAGAAATTTGGGTAGTATATCAGCCCACTTTATGTGGAAAGAGAAATAGCCTGAGGCATGCGTTTACATTGATCTGTGGGCAGGAGTTAATTGTTTGGCTGACAGGACAATGACTTGGAAAGAATAAGATTTAAAAGCTAGTGACAAAGACATCTAAGAGAAAGATGAAAGGGGAACAGAGTATAAAAATATTTGCATCCCACACAAGATGCCTACCTGAGGATATTGACTCTTAAAAAAATAAGAAATAAAGATGCCACTTATTAGGTGGACAAAATTACTTACTAGTGCTTGGGAATCAACTTCTCTGCCTGGTCATCCAGGTGTTTCTCAATGGGCCCTTATGCAAAATGGTCGTTATCAGAGATGGTTGTTTTGCATTGGCTGAGCAATGCTACATTTTTTAAATCAAAATTTTATGGCAACTGCTGCTGTTGTGTTTTCTACCTGCTAAAAAGTCTACCCTGAGTCTCTCTGTGAGAGGACCAATCATTTGGAGGAGAGCTTCATTACTTTGATGCCCACCGTGGCAGGTAGCCTCCAAAAAATGGCTCCTATGATCTTACCTCTTGGAATTCATGACCTGTATAATCTCTTCCTGAGAGTGTGCTGAGCATACTGAATTGCTTTGAACTAATTGATTTACATGGTAAACTTCCACAGTAGATATGTATGGCATAATGATGAGATTAGGTTGTGGAAACACTCTGAATTATCTTCTTTCTCTCTCTCTCTGCCCTTTCTTTGGGGGAAGAAATTTGGAATCTGCTACATCATGAGTAGCCATATTCAGAGCTCACATGATGAGAAACAGATATATCCCATCAATAGGCAGCTAGGACCTACATCCTCCCAACAGCCACAAGCTTGAACTTGGAAGAAGACTATCCTTTGACTGAACCTAGAGATGATGCTTGATTGTATCCTTGTGAGAAGCACTGAGTCAGAGGTCAGCCAGTTACCTGAAACTCTGATCCTTAACCCACAAAAACTGTAAGATAAAATAAATGTTTGAAACTTAAGCTGCTAGGTCTTGTATTTCAGTACATAGAAATGGATAGCCTACAGATTTTCATACTGGAAATGTGGTGCTGCAGTAAAGAATACCTAAATATACAAGAGTGGCTTTGCAACTTGGCAGTGGACAGAGGCTGGAAGGATTTAGAGAGGAGTGTTAGTGAAGGTCTTAGTTGCTTTGAGCTTGTGAGTAGATCTCCTAAGGTCTGCCAACAGCTTTATTGGTGATCCAAGAAGTGGATCCTCACCTTGAGTCTTGTTGACTACAGCCCTGACCAACCCCTGGTTGTAGCCTCCCCAGCCATGTGGAACTGTGAGTCAATTAAACCTTTTTTATTTATAAATTACCCAGTCTCAGGTAGTTCCTTATAGCAGTGTGAAAATGGAATAATACAGAATATTGGTACTGGAGTTTGGGGCACTGTTATAAAGATGACTGAAAATGTGGAAGTGACTTCAAAACTGGGTAACGGGAAGAGGTTGGAACAGTTTGGAGGACTCAGAAGAAGACAGGAAGATGTGGGAAAGTTCGGAACTTCTTAGAGACTTGTTGAATGGTTTTGACCAAAATGCTGATAGTGATATGGACAATGAAGTCCAGGCTGAGGTGGTCTCAGATGTAAATGAGGAACTTATTGGGAACTAGAGTAAAAGTCACTCTTGCTGTGCTTTAGAGAAGAGACTGATGAAATTTTGCCCCTGCCCTAGAGAATTGTGGAACTCTGAACTTGAGAGAGATGATTTAGAGTATCTGGTAGAAGAAATTTCTAAGCAGCAAAGCATTCAAGATTTGACCTGGCTTTTTCTGAAAGCATACAGTTATATATGTTCACTAAGACATAATCTGAAATGTTTAAAAGGGAAGCAGAGGATAAAATTATGGAAATTTTACAGCCTGACCATGTGGTAGAAAAGAAAAACTCATTTTCTGGGCAAGAAATTCAAGCCACCAGCTGCAGAGATTGCATAAGTAAAGGAAAGCTGAATGTTAATAGACAAGACAATGGGGAAAGTGTCTCCAGGGCATTTCAGAGATCTTCATGGCAGCCCCTCCCATAACAGGCCTGGAGGCCTAGGAGGGAAAAATGGTTTTGTGGACCAGCCCAGGACTCCATTCTGTGCAGCTTTACAACATGGTGCTGCTTCAGCGCCACCATGGCTAAAAGGGGCCAACATAAAGCTCGGGCCATTGTTTCCTAGGGTGCAAGCCCCAAGCCTTGGTGGCTTCCACATGATGTTGGGCCTGTGGGCACACAAAAGACAAGAGCTGAAGTTTGGGAGGCTCTGCCTAGATTTCAGAGTGTGTATGAAAATGCCTGGATGTCCAGGCAAAAGTGCAGGGCGGAGCCCTTATGGAAACCCTATACTAGAGCAATGCAGAGGGAGATGTAGGGTTGGAGTACCACCACACAGAGTCCCCACTGTGGCACTACCTAGTGGAGCTATGAGAAGAGAGACACCATCCTCCAGACCCCAGAGTATAGATCTACTGATAGCTTGCACCGTGTACCTGGAGAAGCCAAAGGCACACAATGCTAGCCCATGAAAGCAGCTGTGGGGGGTATATCCTGCAAAGCCACAGGGCCAGAGCTGCCCAAGACCTTAACAGCCTACCCTTTGCATCAGTGTGTCTTGGATGTGAGACCTGGAGTCAAAGGAGATTCATTTTCAGGCTTTAAGATTCAATGACTTCCCCACTGGGTTTCAGACTTGCATGGAGCCTGTAGCCCCTTTGTTTTGTCCAATTTCTCCAATTTGGAACAGTAACATTTACCCAATGCCTGTATTCCCATTGTATCATGGAAGTAACTAACCTTTTTTTATTTTACAGGCTCATAGACAGAAGAGACTTACCTTGTCTCACATGAGATCTTGGACTTGGACTTTTACGTTAATACTGGAATGAATTAAATCCTTGGGGGACTGTTGAGAGGGGAAAATTGCATTTATCAATGTAAGAAGACATGACATGTGAGAGGGGCCAGGGCAGAATGAAGCGGTTTGGCTCTGTATCATCATCCAAATCTCATGTCAAATTGTAATCTCCATGTGTCAAGGGAGGGAGCTGGTGGAAGGTGATTGGATCATGGGGCTGGTTTCCCCCATGCTATTCTCATGATAGTGAGTTTTCATATTTGATGGTTTAAAAGTGTAGCACTTCAACCTTCATGCTCTCTTTCACCTGCTGCCATGTAAGACATGCTTTGCTTCCTCTTTGCCTTCTGCCATGATTGTAAGTTTCCTGAGGCCTACCCAGCCATGCAGAACTGTGAGCCAATTAAACTTCTTTTCTTTATAAATTACCCAGGCTCTTTATAGCAGTGTGAAAATGGAATAACACAACCACCATGGTATCTTGCATTGTTGCTTCAAACAGAGGCTATGTTTTGTGTTACTGGGTTTATAACCACCGAACTCACTGGTATCTCCATGTTCCCATTTACCCAGGAGGAGTTCACTTGACCAAATGTGGCTCAGTTTGAATGTCAGCTTGGAGACAAAACTGTTTGATGTTGGAATACTGGTTCTATTGAGCTCCTTATGTGCTTGAACACCACCACTGATATTTGGGTTTTTCTTTGTGATAACCATAGCACACAGATCAAATGAAAGTTGAAACTTCTCCCTGGCAATTTTGGGCTCTTCACATGGCTGATCCAGTAGAAAAGAAGATCATTCTATTGCCTTGAAGAGCTGATCTTAATTATTTGGGAGAAATTGGGTTGCTGCTATAGAGGAGAGAAAAAGAGGGCTATATCTAGATTCTAGCTGGGATTCAACTTGGCACTTTTCAGTAACCCTTTGGCTAAAGGTCCAGGTCAGGCAACAGATTTAAAAATTTAACTAGAGCATATTGCTTTTTAACTTAAATTTGCCAAAATGGCCAGTTAGGAGTAATTCAAAGAACAATTCAGGCACCTCATGCTGGATTGGAGGGCAAGGTCCAGCATATTTTTCCTAGGAATGCACTATATTTTTGCTTACTTAAGGACAATCCCACATGTTCCCTTCTAAGACTCATTCCTTAGAGCCACTGGATTCAAAGCTCTAATGAGCCTTCTTGAGGTTGGAAGCATTGGTCAAAGTTACTGAAACCCCTTTACTTCAGAAATAACTAACACTTTGCTACAGTTTCACTAAAACCTGAAAATTTCTGAACAGATAGTTTGCTCACAACTTTTGCCAGCAAAATCATTCGGCTAGAGCTTTGTCCCTTGCAGGTATGGGGCCTTCCCAAAGCTGTATTGGGTTTCAAAGCAAGGACAGATGACCATTGTCTTGGTGCATTTGTACTGCTTTTACAAAATACCAGAGACTGGGTAATTTATAATGCTTAGACCTTTATTTCTTATGATTCTGGAGGCTGGGGAGTCAAAGATCAAGGGAACAACAGGAATGGTATCTAGTGAGGGCTGCTTTCTGCTTCCAAGTTGATGTCTTTTTGCTGCATCCTCTGGAAGGGAGGAATGCTGTGTTCTCATATGACTTCTGTCTTCACATGGAAGAAGGGACTGAAGGACAAGAGGGCACTCGCATCAACCTTCAGCCCTTTCACAAGGGTGCTAATCCTGTTCATGAGGTCAGAGTCCTCAGTGTCTTATTTACCTTCCCAAGGCCAGGCCTCTTAATACTGTTGCATTGGGGATGAAGTTTCAACGTAAAGTTTAGAGGGAACACCATTATTGAAACCAGAGCAATCATTCTGTTAGTTCCCCCAGCCACCCACTATGCTTCTTCAGTCTATGTGTGAGAGGGCGGTGGTGCAAGCACACCATTGTAGCAACAGAATGGAAACAGGTTTCAGTGTTTGCTACTTCAAGTCCCACCTACCACCATGCTCCTTCACTTGCTCAATTCATTATGGGGCAGGCAAACACTTTGAACCCATGTTTCCTTCCTCATGGTGATTTTATCATGCTGATCCCATTTCTTCTCAGCCACAAGGTCCTTTCTGAAAGGTTTCAGTGACTTTGTATTTCACAAGTAAGGGATTCAAATTTTCTCTTCCCTGGGAGCCTGGGGTTTCTTATTCAAATACGCCTGCCCACTCCTAAGTGAACTTCCTCATCTTATGCCAATATCTTCTTCCTTAAAAGAAGACAAACTATTCTTAAGTCACAGATCATACTTCCCCAGATAATTCTGTTTTATTTGTCTTTTAAATATTTATTTTTAAGGGTAAAAGTATTGACATTTTTAACTATGAATTTTTCATTAGGGAATGCAGTATTATTCTCTAAATAGGATTCTTTGATGCAGTGTTTGTGAAAGACAGATGGGGATCTAGCAAATTGCTCATTATAATCGATGAAGCAGTGGCTATTGAGCAGTGAAGACAAAATAATACTCATTACTATTAGTAGAAATAGATTGCAATTGACTACTGTAATATTAATCAAACATATTGAATACACTATTAGCATCTGCTAAGTGATGCACTTACGTATTAAAATGCCATTGATCAAAGATGACAATTAGGTGTTGAAAAATTTAAGCATATTGTATTGTCAAAACCAAACAGTGATTTCGTTAATGTTATAAGCTCTTAATTGTAGTGCCAGTGTTCTCTTTATGGAATCTTTATTAGAAAGGATAATTTGCCCATAGCATGGCTTCCTACACATATCAGTCAGCAGTACCACTATTTTATAGATGTGAGTGTTCACAGAGATTACTGAATAAATTTAGACTAAGTACCTTTTGGCATCAAGGCAAAAGGTACTTTGGGCATCAAACTCTTTTAGCACTGGGCTTGTGCTCATGGGATGGTATGATAGCACACAACTGGTCTTTGTTGTTTGGCTGCCTGCTTTGAATAGCTGAAAGTGACAGCAAAGAACAGAGAACTAGCCATGGCTTCCACTTAAAGATCTTCCTATGAACTGTCTTTAAGTGTTGATATTAGCTAATGGTCAGTAATTAATAATAAAAGCAAAAGTGTTTGGTTTAGAATCTTCTTAGTTGCTATTAGAGAAAAACAATGTGCTACTTGTGTTCTGTCCTAGATGGGAGAAGCATTCTTTAGAAAACAATTAAAATAAAATGCAAAAAAAGCCTGAGCCCAAAGAATAGACTAAGTCTAGATGATGTGAGAGAGTGGATACTTACTTTTGTTGTGGAAAGCAGAGAATAAGATGAGTCAATGCTATAAGATTGCTAGTCAGATTACTTGCAGATTGGATGTCTAAATATGCCTAAATGCTGTGAGTCAAACTGTACTGTATCTCCCTTTACATTTACCTTGATAGTTCTCTTATTGGTCTGTTTTAAGTCAGATGACATCAGCCCTGGCTTGTAATCGTATTTTACTTTTGCCTTTCAGTCTCCACAATAGTTATTAGTTAAACTTCTTTATGAATATTTTATATGTTGGCCTTTATTGAAAAATTCTAATTGACTTAATATTATAAAGTATTGAAATATGCATGTATATTCACAAAGTCTTTATAATATTTTTTAAAGCAAGCTTGTTCGACCTGCAGGCCATGCACCACATACAACTCAGGAGGGATTTGAATGCTGCCCACCACAAATTTGTAAACTTTCTTAAAACATGAGGTTTTTTTGGTGAGTTTATTTATTTATTTATCTATTTAGACAGAGTCTCGCTCTGTCGCCCAGGCTGGAGTGTAGTGTGCCATCTCGGCTCACTGCAAGCTCCCCCTCCCGGGTTCCCGCCATTCTCCTGCCTCAGCCTTCCGTGTAGCTGGGACTACAGGCGCCAGCCATCACACCCGGCTAATTTTTTGTATTTTTAGTGGAGACGGGGTTTCACGGTGTTAGCCAGGATGGTCTCTATCTCCTGATCTCGTGATCCGCCCGCCTTGGCCTCCTGAAGTGCTGGAATTTGGTGAGTTTTTTTTTAAAGCTCATCAACTATTGTTAGTGTATTTTGTATGTGGCCCAAGACAGTTCTTCCAGTGTGGCCCAGGGAAGCCGAAAGATTGAACACTCTTGTTTTAAAGCCTTGGTCTTATAATTTTAAAAACCTTAATAATAGTGGTTTGATATTTCTTAAATTATCCCCAATGAGAAACTTTGGCAATGTTTATAAAATGTATTTTCAGATCATACGTGTGTGTGTCTGTGTGTATTTCAAACTGTATATTTATATATTTTAAAATACATATATGTGTATGTATGTAATAGTTACAGATAATATAGATATAGAAAGTAAATTTAGACATTATTTTTATGATCCCTATAGGGGGCAAAAACAGATTTGGGGAGAGTGAGATTTATCCAAATTTAGTATTGCAAGAGTAAACCTCAAGCCTTTGGTCTGCCTGGAGGTACTCATTTAGAGATCTAAATCATCTGTTATTATGAAACTCTTTTTCTTTATTTTTTCAAGAAGAACTGGGAGAAAATTTGTTGGGAATTAGTATAATTTGTAAAAACAAAACATTTTGGAAGAAGATACTATAACTTTCACAAGAAGTGATTTGACCTTAGGAGAGAAGCTGAGTAACTTTTTAATGTAGATGGGACAATTAACTTTTCTTTGCATTCTACTTGGTCAACTGAGGGACCATCACAAACCAGCTTGTAATGGATGGTGCAAAATGTTTTTTTCACTTGTATTATCTATTTCCCTGCCTTTCTTTATGAATTGTAACTAGCTAAGAACTAGTTTATAACAACTAGCTAAGAAAAACTAGCTAAGAAAAAAATAGCAATGATGCAGTCAAGTATAGATTGATGTAATCAATTGCTACTTTCTCTGAATTTAAAAACAGAGCCACAGATAGTGTACTGGACATGGAAAGCAATATATGACTTCTACTTTTTCATTGGGATGAATGAGTACAAAGAAAATTTTGTACGCTTTGAATTTATATAATTTTATATGTGAGATATATCTAAAGAAAAAATGCTTTATTTTTCAAATATATTGAGTTTTCTGTTGAGCATGATTCTAAAATTTAAGAAAATTATCCAAATGTTACTATGCTTATGAATATTTATATCCACAACCTCTCATAACCACTTGCTTATTCTTAATCTTGTTATCTGGAGGCTTTGATATTATACAGCAATAAAATATTGTATGCACCTGAGAAACTGTAATAATAATAGTCTTCAGTGCAAGCATTCGTGAGACTTATATTTTGGGTAAATTACACTAACTTATAAACAAAGTTACAGAGATATATAAATTATTCAAATGTTAATTAAACGTTTCTTAGTTTATCATATCTTTTTGGAAATGGGAGCAATTTTTTTTTTTTTTTTTTTTTTTTTTTGAGACGGAGTCTTGCTCTGCCGCCCAGGCTGGAGTGCAGTGGCCGGATCTCAGCTCACTGCAAGCTCCGCCTCCCGGGTTCACGCCATTCTCCTGCCTCAATTTTTATCATTATTCTTTTTACCTCACATACTAATTTGGACATTGGCTATATGAATCAGTTAACTATTAAACTACTTTGTTTAAAGAAAGCTAAATATGAATTATTTTGGAAAATAAATAACTTTATTTTAAATGTGAAAAATTAGATCTAAATATATCAATTCCAACCCTTTGAAATTTAAAGTATTAGATTTCTTAAAATAGAGAATTTTTTTTATTTAGCAATTGCTTATCTCAAATGAAGTTTATATGTGTGATAAATTTCAGAAATTATTGTTTCAGTAATTAGCTATTTGTAAACACAGTTCTGGAACTGTAGGTGGTATTAATAGAAACTGATTTTTTAAGTATGTAATTGTGCTGGGATACAACACAATGGGCTTATATATAAACCTCAGATGACCTCATTTATTTATGATAATGATGTAGCATTGCATATCTTTCCAATGAAAAATTTTCAGCTGAACTTATCACATGTACTTTAAAAGCATGTACATATTGTCAGTAGACTCAAAACCTATTCCTGTGATACATAAAATAAAACATATTTAGGATTATGGGCCCTAAACTTCTTACAGTGAAATTTGAATATTATAAAATATTCTGATATGAAAATTTATCTTCATTATCCCTTTAGACGTAACTTTCAAAATATGTAGCTATACCTGAAGTGTAAAGGTTATGCTTATTCCAAGGTTCTTACATTCAGGAAATTTATAAAGTTTTAAGAGCACTAGATATTAGCAGGATTGTGTTACCATAGCAACCTGTATCCATGAACAAACTCTCTAAATATCTAACCTAAAAGACATCGATTAGGTCAGTGCTATGAGATGCGAAACAAAGCCAAAATTATTCATACAAAATTCCAGAAAGTAGTCATTGGTTGTAGATACATATTTTTGTCCCTCTTATTTACAACTTGAATTGCTTGATATTCAATTAAATCAAATGACTTGTTCATCATTTTAACAAATGCTTACTGATACAGTTTTGCTGTGTCCCACCCAAACCTAATCTTGAATTGTAATTTCCATAATCCCCCTGTGTGGTGGAAGGACCCCGTGGGAGGTAATTGAATCATGGGGGCCATTTCCCCCATGCTATTCTCGTGATAGTTCTCATGAGATCTGATGGGTTTCTAAGGGGCTTACCCCTTCGCTTGGCACTCATTTCTCTCTCCTGCCACTATTTGAATAAGGACGTTTTCGCTTCCCTTTCTGCCAAGATTGTAAGTTTCCTGAGGCCTCCTAAGAAAAGAGGAACTGTGAGCCAATTAAACATCTTTTCTATGTAAATTACCCAGTCTTGGGCAATTCTTTATAGCAGCATGAGAATGGACTAACACAGTATATTGGTATTGCAGAGAGTGGGGTGCTGCTGTAAGGATACCCGAAAATGTGGAAGTAACTTTGGAAGTGGGTAACAGGTAGAGGTTGGAACAGTTTGGAAAGCTCAGAAGTAGGAGAATAATGTGGAAAAGTTTGGAACAACCTAAAGACTTGGAGGGCCCAGAAGACAGGAAGATGTAGGAAAGTTTGGAACTACGTAGAGACTTGTTGAATGGCTTTGACCAAAATGTTGATAATGATATGGACAATGAAGTCCAGGCTGAGGTGGTCTCAGATGAAGACGAAAAACTTTTTGGGAACTGGAGTGAGGGGCACTCTTGCTAGGCTTTGCAAAGAGATTGGTGACTTTTTGCCCCAGCCCTAGAGATCTTGGAACTCTGAACTGGAGAGAGATGATTTAGGGTATCTGGAAGAAGAAATTTCTAAGCAGCAAAGCATTCAAGAGGTGACAGAGCATGAAAGTTTCAAAAATTGGCTACATATCTGGACTACTGTAACCTAAATTCAGAATGTGATGACTGTCAACTCTTTTGTACAGTGGGCTCACATAGAATGATGTGTGTCAGAGCCTAGTGAACGGTCTCCACAGAGATGATCACAGGCACTTGTACGAGAAAGACCAATGCAAACAGAGGCCAATATTTGCAACGATAGGTGTCAGGTTTATTGGAGATAAGGAGAAGGAATGGGGTAGGTAGGAAGAGGAGATAAGTTTAAAGCCATTGCATAATGCTGGGTGGTAAAATTTATTTTATTTTTATTTTTTTTTTTAGTTAAGACATTCTCTGCTTATTTTTCCACTAAGCTGAAAAAAGCCACATATTTTAATGTAAACAAAATGCGTAACATTATTCATGGACAAATGGATGGTAAAATTTATTAAATGTCATGCTAAAAAGTTTTGAGCTTTTGGCATGGAGCATTTAAAAGTGGAAAGATAATAGTAAAAAATAAAAACTTGAAAATCCTCCATTATTCAATAAGAGACCTTTGGTTACAAGTAGGAAGGTTTATTAATGAGCAGATAAAAGTTGGAGGTTGGTCTGGAGTACTCAGGGTTAGGAGAAAGGAATTGAAAGGAGATTTTAGAATTTGGATGTGGATGAATAAAGAGCAGGGAATTGAGGACGCTGCTGACAAATTGATCTATCTGGTTTGGTTTTCAGATCTTCTATATTGAAAAACATTGGAATACCACTTTGGAGTTAGAAGTTAGTGAATTTGGCATGGAAAAGTTTGGGATTGATAATTTAGAAACACTGCATTGTGGTAGACATGAGAAATATCTGTCTGGATCCTAGGAGAAAGAGGATGCTGATCTGGGAGTCTCTGTGTTAAGGTGACGTGTGAAAAGGTGGGAGTGAAGTGAGACAAGAAGCTAGACCCATGTGGCCACCTACCTCCCAGGCAGAGTGGGGGAAAGGATTCTGATTAGGGGATTGAGTGTCAGTAATTACTCTATATCCACAGCCTTTCGGCCATGAGACAGATTTTTTTATATGCCTGTAATCTTATCTGTTTGACATGAAGATTGATGATAGGATTTATAATATTAACTATACTAACAAATAATGTTACATGGGCACTAGCAAAGGGAATTTCTTAGATAAAAAATGAATGCAATAATTAAGATTTATGTTTAGCATTTTATGTTATTAAACATTGAAGTAAAAAAAATTGTTTATATTTTCTTCCAAGTAAGTAATGGTGCTGTTCAATTTTTAAGTGCAATTTGGTAAAATAGAGCACTTAGTTTATATTCTCACGAGAAAAATGTTCTGAGTTTTCTAGATATACAAACATTATCGATAAATATAGCCACTCTACTTCACATGCCATGAAAATATGGTGTGCTGGGTTTCACTCACAGATTGACTAATTATTATACTTTATTGAGCACTAATTCTTGTACTCAGTAGAGGATTGGTCTTATGTACATTTGATTTGCTCAATTTTTAATACCAGAGATGGATATTTATAGAATCTATTTCTATTAATAATCCTGCCTTTATGTTTAATGTCTTTTATTGGTTCTAGAAGCATAAGCCCATCTCCATTCACATTCAACGCTATATGCTATGTAACTATACATGACTTTATCCACTTGTATTCATGTGTGCTTGGGAAATCTGACATGGTTTTTTTTAGTCTTAAGAGGAATATGTTACTTTATTTTATAAAACATTATACTGGTTGATACAGTAACTTGTCTGAACCTGATTTTTTTGTTGTTGTTTAACATAGCTGGTCTTAGAAATTTAGTATAAGATGGTTTTGCTAAATAAGCAATTCGTAGCAATGGACTGATGAAATAATTGAGGATAGATGTAATAAGCAAGGGATCCCAGAAGGAGGCATACTTGAACGTGTCTTCTTAGAGTCTTTCATAGGGAGGCAAAGTTACCGCAGATTTCACTCATGTGGAGTGAGGATTCCCTCAGTTTTAAAAATCTCTTCTTTGCACTTTCAGCAGAGGTGTATACGTTTCTTTCGGTAAACCTACCACCTGCTTTCCTATATCTGGCTGCATGGCTGTCCACACATCAAGCACAAGTAATGAAAACAAAATAATCTCAACATATTTATGTTGCAAGATTCAGTTGGGGGAATTCCAATTTCAAAAAGTATTACTCAACAAGTCCAGGGTCCAAACAAATCAGAGATTTGTATATATATATGTAAACATATAACATGTAACACATGCACACACACACACAACTCCAAAAATATCAATGGTGATTTTTTAAATATAATTTCTCTTATAAGGCATACTTCCTTAATGAGTTAAGAAAAATAATTGAGAGTCAAGGCAGTGAAGAAATTCAGTTACCTCAGGGCTCAGGCATCCCAGGTACTCTGAGGCAGGCTGAGTGACAAATGGGTGCCAACCTCCTCAGAGGTGAGAGGATTTATTTCAGGCTTAAAGTAGCCTCAATCCCATGGAAGGAAATAGGATTGGAATGTTAAGAAACTGGAGTGGATTTTTAAAATCCTGAAATGTTTCTAAAAATGTGATTTTCTGACCCCTAGTTCTGGAAAAACTACCTCGTTTTTTGGCTTGGTCTTCTGCCACTGTGAGTTGTTAACCACAGCGCCTCCAGAGAAGGTGCTGGATGTCCCTGCATAGCCTGAACGTGCTCCCCAGGAGCCTAGAGCCCTTGCCTACCACTGCAGTGAATTCCTCAGGGGCCTGGGAAGAAGGTGTCATGTCCTCTCTCTGCTTTGGGAAGCAGCCTTGGGGAAAGGGCCCTGGCAGAGAGGCCCTCACATGTCTGTGTAGATGACAGGGCAGGGTTAGGTTTTGAGCAGGACAGTGACAGTGGTGGTGCTTATAAGCTTTTGGGCAATAAGTAACCTATACTAACATATACTAACATCTATCAAATAAATTAGATTTGCTAATCATAGGAAACATATCAAGACCAGACTCTTTTTCTTTTAAATGAGTAAAAGTCACATGCAGATTATGTAGGTTCACAAGGAGTTGCCAAAATAAAAGCAAGCTTGAATCTGACTGCACATCTCCTGTAGCCCCAGGAAATACGATGAGCCTCAAAAGTAGGCAACAACCATGTTTCTTTTCAGCCTAGGTGGCCACAAGCTGAGTGTCAACAGGAGGGGTAGATGGGTCCAGTGGTCTTTTCTTGGCAACCCAGGGGAGGGAGAGCACTCTTGCTGGCTGGCCCCAGTAGAGACTCAGCACTTGTCCAAATTCCTCAGGCTACCATGAGAGGATGGCCAACAGGCCCTCTCTTTTGGACCAGCTGGGCATTGTTTTGACCTAACAGGAGTGACGAGGCTTTCATAGGCTGGGCTTCCCAGACACAAGTAACATACTTCTCCTTCAAACGTGCATTGCTGGAATCCACCTTTATACTTTAAATGGGGAATTGGCACCTCATTTCTAGTGGCTGTGTTATAATCAAGCTGCATAGCCAACTTTATGTTTGAAGCCTTATTTAATGATCCGTCTCAAAACCAAAGAAAGCATAACAAAATAGTCTGTGATTAGATAGGCCAGTTCTCGGGAGGGGATCCTGAAAACCCCTGGCAGGAGCCCAACCTTGGTGATGTGACTGCTGTATAGGAGAGGGTGGGATGTCTTACTTTGCTTGGGCTGCTATAGCAAAATACCATGAACTGGGTGTCTTAAACAACAGACCTTTGTTTTCTCACAGCTCGGGAGGCTGGAAGTGCAAGATCAGAGTGACAGTATGGTTGGGCTCGCGTGGGAGCTCTCCTCCTGGCATGCAGACAGCTGCCTTCTCCCGGTGCATTCACATGGCTTTTCTTCTCTGTGTGTGAGAACAGAGAGGAAGGGAGGGAGGGAGAAGTGGGGAGGGAAGGAGAGAGGGAGAGGGAGGGGGTATGGAGGGGGGGAGAGAGAGAGAAAGAGAGATTGAGATCTTCCTCTTTTTATAAGGCTGCCAGCCATCAGATTAGGACCTCACCCTTATGAACCTCATTTAACCTTAATTACCTCCTAAAAGCCCTGTCTTCTAATATAGTCATATTGGTGGGTCAGATGTCAACATATACATTTTGGGTGGAAGACACAGTTAAGTCCATAGCAATGGGGAAGCTATGTGTCAGTTTATTGTGTCTTAAAAAGGTAAAAACACTTTTTAAAGTATCAGTTTTCATACACTTAACTTACCGTTAAATATTATGTTGAATCTAATTAGAATCATAAAGTTTCAGTCCCTATAAATACTATTTCTACACATGTACACGTTGAAAAGATGCTAACTCTTTAAAAAGTTATTCACATTTTACGTCAGCAGGAAATGACAGTATTTTCTCTTTAAAAAATATTTTTAAGGCAACCACAAAATGCAGGTGTAGTTGCAAGTAAATGGGATGACTGGTGTATGGAAGGACTGATTTCACAGGGGATTCCATGCAGCCCCATACAGAGTTTTTCATGAAATTTTTCTTCTGTTACTACCACCCGTTACAAATATGAGAAGTACAGAAGGTAAAAGATAAGTAAATGTGGTTTATTCTGGATTTTTAACCAATAAAATTGTTTGCTCCATACAGAGGGAGAAAAGTCTTTAACGTCTTACATACGGGAGTGTCAATAATCCTCATGCAGTCTAGATGACATATTTTAGACCCACTGTTATCAAATTGAGTGATTTAGGATGAAGTCTGGACAAGCCATTGCAGTGTTTTTTGAAACTGGTCTTATTCTCTTACAATCTGTTCTTCATCAACTAAGGCTTAAAAAATCCTTTGGATATATTACAAATTCTTACCTTCTCTACCAATAGGAATTAGGGAATAAGTGATAATCAAAGTAGGATGCGGGCATGAAACTACTCTCATGCTATTTTTATCCAAATAGATACTGTGGCAAGTTACTGTTACTAATATCCTAAGTGTTTCTTTTTCTTCGTGTTGACTCAGGAGAGTTAAATATGCGGTAAATCAGGAGACTGACGTAGACTGTCAGTCTTTCCTCTGAGTCACATTCTGTCAGCCACCATTTGCATTCATCAAAAAGGGTCTCGATGCTAAGAGCAGAGATGCCATCTTGAATTCTGCAAAAACAATGTAAAACATAAATTTAAAATGTAGAGTCATGATTTTAAAATGGTCAGTGTGTGCTGCCACAGAGAAGAAAATTGCTTTTCAAAATGGTAAAATATAGACATTATTGACATATCTGTCTTCATCAGCATTTACTGGAGAACAGAAAAAAGATTTCAAATAGCTATAGCAGAGAAGTTATGTGAACAAAAGTTAAAGTGCAGGAAAAGAACAAAACAAAATCTATTGTCATTTAACTCCCTATCCTTTCTAGCATCTGAGAAATACATTTCCCCTAGTTCAATAAATTGCTTCAAAATGGCTAAAGTAACTTTGCTTATTAGGCACTTTTGGGAGTCTTACATTATAACTTAGCCAATTTACAATTATTCTGAGGCTAATGGTTTTCCAGATATAATTATCATTCACGGCTGCTCTTTGCTTATTCCTTTTCTTTTTTTCTGTTCTGCATTTTGTTCATTGTTTTTACCTTTCTACCAGGTGCTCCATGGGAAGGGAGAGAGGCAAAGAAAGCAGACCCCAGCATCTAGCAAAGAATCTTTCATGTAATAACTCTTAGTAAGTTGCTGTCATGAAAAGATAGCCCCTCAATGGTATTGGACTTGGTCAGGAAGACATTTTACATTACTGACAAAACTGAGATTTTAAACATATATTAAATAAAATAATCATTGTGCTTATAATTTTATAAGCCTGTGTTGTCTGATGCAGTAGCCAATAGCCACACTGGCTATTTTAATTTTAATTTATGTTAAATCAAACATTTCAATCTTGAGCCTCACCAGCCACATTTTAATTGCAGAATAATATTTAATGCTTCTAACTTGTATTTCTAAATATTTACATATTTGAACAATACTCATAAAATATCCTGTCAGTCATATTATTATAGAATATTTTCATCATCACACAAAGTTCTATTGGACAGTACTAACTAGATTAAAAGTTGATCTATGTATACAAAGATCTTATGAGCATTTCTGGTGTAAATCTATACATAAAGATTTATGTCCACAGGTGACAGAAATAAACAAAACATGGAGGGTGGTATAATACCAACATTTGTTTTAAAAGCTTTTATAATTTTTTGTTGCCCTATGTAACAATACAAGTTATGAGAGTTTTTTAAACAAATCGTATCATCAGTGAGAAGGGGTTACAACAAGGTGTCACTCACCCAAAGTCACTGAAACTGAGGTAGGAGGCAGGACTTGACTCCAGAGGTGGGACTCAGACACCAGACCAGATAGAGGAGTACCTAAAACAGGGCCAGGGCAGAAGCAGCTTTCCAATCAGACACTTCTAACAGTGTGCCATGTCAGTTTATCATTGCCATGGCAACATCTGGGTGTTACTACCCCTTTCCTTAGTGTTGACCCAATGAACCAAAAGCTACGACCCCTTCCCTAGAAATGTCTGCATAAACCACCCCTTAATCTGCATGCAATGAAAAGTGGGTATAATTATGACTGCAAAACTGCCCTGAACTGCTACCCTCTGCCCGTGGGGTAGCCCTGCTCTGTGGGAGCAGTCACAGAGTTGTAATACTGCCTCTTTAATAAAGCTGTTTTCTTCTACCTCTAGTTTGCTCTTGAATTCTCTCTTGGGCAAGTCCAAGAACCCTAGTAGACCAAGCCTCACTTTGGGGCTTGCCTGCCCTGAACCAAAACTATAACAGGGCAGCTCATACCTGAACCACTATGTTAAAATTAAGAACACGATGATGTGTTTCTTCAGGAGAAATGCAATGGGACTTTCCATGAAAATGTCATAGTCCAGTTCAAATACTTATACTGGATGATGGTGCCACCCATCCTTCTTTCCCTAGCCATTGAAGATGGCTAAGCCAGGATTCTGTAGCCCAACCCCGAAAGATGCACACCCTTCCTCTCCACAAGGGGGAACTCAGCTCCCTGCGCTGTTCTGGCCATGATTCCTGATGGACCCAAAATGCTGCTTTGTCTGTTATAATGGGAATTGTAATGCTATGGTTGTGTACCACGGGTGGAGAACTATGTCCCTGTTTTGTTAAAGTCAACAGGAAACATTACCGTACCTTAAGAGAGGATGTAGTTGTGTGCCAAGGCTGCAGAGCTATGTCTCTCTTTGGTCAGTCAACAGAAAACATTATTGACCTTTAAGAGAGGATATAGAAAGTGCTGTAGCATGGCTTCTTGATACCCTGGGTGTTCCAGCAGGTAGTGAACAAGAGTTTCTTTCATGGAAGTGATGTGGTGTGGCTCTGTGTCCCCACCCAAATTTCATGTCAAATTGTATCCCCAGTGTTGGAGGAGGGGCCTGGTGGGAGGTGATTGAATCATGGGGGTGGAATTCACCCTTGCTGTTCTCATGATAGAGTTCTCTTGAGATCTGGTTGTTTGAAAGTGTGTAGCACCTCCCGCTTCTTTCTCTCTTCCTCTTGCTCCGGCCATATGAAGAGGAGCCATGCTTCCTCTTCACCTCTTGCCATGATTGTAAGTTTCCTGAGACCTCCCCAGCCATGTGGAACTGTGAGTCAATTAAACTTCTTTTCTTCATAAATTACCTAGTCTCAGGTAGTTCCTTATAGCAATGTAAGAAGGAACTTTGTCAATGAAAATAGTGAAACTCTGTAAAATATTTGAAGATATTTATTCTGAGCCAAATGTGAGTTGACCATGGCCCATGAAACAGCCCTCAGGAGATCCTGAGAACGTGTGCCCAAGGTGGGTGGGGCACAGTTTGGTTTTATACATTTTAGGGATGCAGTGAAATGAAATACATTTAGGAAATACGTTTGTTTGGTTCAGAAAGATGGGACAACTCAAAGTGGGGTCTTCCAGGCTACAGGTACATTTAAACATTTGCTGATTGACAATTGGTTGAGTTTATCTAAAGACCTGGGATCATAGAAAGGAAATGTTCAGGTTAAGATAAGAGATTGTGGACACCAAGGTTCTTTTGAAATCTTGTAGTGACTGCCCTTAGAGGCAACAGATGACAAATATTTCCTATTCAGATCTTTAAAAGGGGCTAGACTTTTAGTTAATCTTTAGGATTGGGAGGGCCTGGAAGAAAAAGATCTAGCTATGTTAATAGAGATTCCTTACAGATGCAAATTTTCCCCCACCAAGGACAGCTTTGTAGGGACCTGTCAAGATGCAGTAAAGAAACATGTTTTGGAGTAAAATATTTTTATTTTCTTCCTTTTCTTGTAATTGTTATGCCAGAGTCAGGTTGGAAAGTAAGTCTCAATATATAGGGTTAAAGAAAACCCATCTGATGAGAATTTAAGATTTATAAGATTTATCTGGTTCCCCAGATCCCTTAGATAGGAATTTGGGCAAGATAAAAAAATCAGAGTTTAGTCCTCAAACTAATACAATACGTTTCTACTTTCTCTCCAAGTATATCCTGTTTCTGAGTAGCAGGTGAAAAGTTGTGTTTCCCTTCAACCACAGCACCTGGCCCAGAACCAGTCTTACCTGCTATTCACTGGTATCTGGGTCTCTCTTTTTGTGCCAGTCTCCATTCCTTTCCTTAAATTCTTCCACACGATTCCCATGGGTTACCATGAAATCTGAATTCAGTTTACCCTTCCAAACCAAGAAATGCTATTTATATATCTGTCATGATTTCAAACAGGGTTCAAGTTTCTGCCTTCTACCCTCAAACATACAGAAGGCTCACAGTGTTCACTTGTGACCATGGACCTGCTATAGCTGAGGAAACCAAGAGATTTGCGTCTTTTTGCCTGCCTGCCTGCCTTCCTTCCTTCCTTCCTTCCTTCCTTCCTTCCTTCCTTCCTGCCTTCCTTCCTGCCTTCCTTCCTGCCTTCCTGACTTCCTGCCTTATTTCCTGCCTTCCTTCCTGCCTTCCTTCCTGCCTACCTGTCTGCCTTCCTGCCTGCCTTCCTGTCTGCCTTCCTGCCTTTCTTCCTTCCTTCCTGCCTTCCATCCGTCCCTCCCTCCCTCCCTTTCTCCTTCCCTCTCTTCCTCCTTCCTTTCCTGCTTTCTAAAATCATAATGTGTAACTTTTTCAATAAAGCGAGCAGGAATTCACTCAGTCCTACTCAATCATCTCTCCTAGGCCATGTGCTTTTCTCCCTTGATTTCCAGATTTGGAAGAACTATTTATGTGTAAATAGCATCTTTTCTATCTGAATCTTCCATAATTAACCATCTTTTGTTAACTGTTCCAAAAGACAACTAATTTATCTGAAAATAAATGATTAAATTACATTGTAGTCCAGCTTTGAAACAATCATTGCAAATACTTTCAAATTAGATAATTTATTTCGATATGAGGAGCTAAATATAATTGAAACTGACCACCAGAGTTAAACTCTTCAGAAATGCACTAAAAGAAAGCTAAAGATAGATTATAATAACTTGAGGCTCTTGAAAAATAGTTGTCATTGGTAGAATATCAAATGAAATGTTTTGAAAAAATATACTGAGAAATTGGAAATGTTTTTTATGTCTCTTAGAAACACATGCCAATGTAATCCAGAAAACAGATACCTTTTTATCTTCTTTTACTTAAACATACAGATGATGGTGAAAAATTAAACATTTTATGTTTTTATTTTAATTTTTATCTCATATCATCTGAATCAGTCCTATATCTATAACAAGCCAAAATGCTTTTCAGTATTTTCCTGTTACTATAACCACATGAATTATAAATTTGCCTTTGGAAAGATGTTGTTCTTTCCCTTAGAATGAGTTTTATTTGACCATTAGAAACAGACGAGTTCCATTTAAATGATAAAGTTTCTCTAAAAGTAAAGACAAAGTTACAGAATTCTTTCCATTGTTTATTTCCTTAATTTTTCAAAAAGATTTGATAAGTTATAAAAATGAAAACCAAGAGATTATTTTTAAAATGTTTCAAAATTATATGGCTCTCAGCATTATAATATCTCATCAGGAAATATTTCCCTTCTTGTTAGCAAAAACATATATTTTTTAAATTCCCTATTGTTCCAGCACTCCAACATATCAATTGTCTTCACTGTATATTTTTAAAATTTTAATTAATATGCCTATATATTATAATCAACTATTTTTAGAATAGTTTTAGATTTTATAGAAAATTTGAGAAGATGGTAAAGAGGGTTATCATACATCTCTCACCCTGTTTCCCTATTATTAACATCTTACATTAGTATGGTATATTTGTTATGGCTAATAAACTAATAGTCACATATTATTATTAACTAAAAGTCCACAGTTTATTCAGATTGTCTTTCATTTTGCCTAATGTTCTTTTTCTGTCCCAGGAGCCCATCCTGTGTACCACATAACATTTACTTATGCCTCCCTTGGCCCCTCTTGACTGTGATATGTTTTCACACTTATCCTCTTTGTGATGACCTTGACAGTTTTGAGAAATGGTGATCAGATATTTGTCGAATGCCCCACTATTGGAATCTGCCTAATGTTTTTCTTATGATAAGCCTGGGGTTGTGAGTTATGGGAAGAAAGGCCCCAGAAGTAAAGTACCATTTTCGTCAAATTATATGAAGCATATATATTATCAGCATGAATTATGACTGTTGACATTAACTTTGATCATCTAGTTAAAGGCGCATTTGTCCTATTTCTCCACGTTTTTTTTTTTTTTTTTTTTTTTTTTTTTTTTGCCTCCTTTCCCTTACTGTACTCGTTGGAAGAAAGTCCCTAAATGCAGCTGACATTTAAGGAGTGGGGATTGATACTTCCTGTCCTGGATGGCAGAGTATCTACATAAATTGTTTGGAATTATTCTGCATGGGATATTTGCTAATTCTTTCCCATTTGGTAGTTTACTCAATAATGTATTCATATCATTATGGACTCATGAATATTTTCTTTGTATTTTGGGTTACAATTCTGTGCCACGTTGCTTATTTTGGTGCCCAAAATATCTCGGGTTAGGCTACTGTGAACTCTTTCAGTAGGCTTCTGGTTCCCTTGACATACCCCTATGAGTGTATATGTTATTTTTCTTTTGAGCCCTTCCTTACTTTCTGGTACTATAAGGTACTCTAAGTTCATCTTGTGTACTTCTTGTCTGTCCTAGAATCAGATAACTCTTCAAGGATCCCTGATTTATTTTACTTAAGAGTGGGATCTTAGAAGCTAATATTTGCGAAATTGGTGTGCTTGTGACCACTGGTTATCATTATTTATAGGGTCACCTAGATGAGAGAGCAAGTAACTAAATGTGTGTATCATAAACCAAATATATACATACACATCTCTAAAAATATTTTTATATGTAACCATCTATATCTATATTAAGCTAAACATAAGTACATATGAATGTATCCAACTGTAATCAATTACTCCCTGGAATATTCTACCCTCCTCCACTACTTCTTTGTAAATTCCCATTCAAGCAGTGAGAAATCTGTCTCCCATCATCCACTACGTGTATACTTAATTGTTCAATTCCAGTCTATATGTGTAGCATTACCAACAGGTTTAACCTGAATCCCTGTTGCCTATATATTTTTTGCATGATAACACTAGGGTACATGTAGTTTTGCATCCTGGCTTTTTAATCAAAGATTGACCTTAAAGTTAAGCTAAGGATCCCCAGAAATCTTTGGGTAAGTGACTCTTATTCCTCTTCCGTAGTTCTGGGCTCAGGAATGTGTTGGACAAAGCCTTGGATGACTGGAGAGGCTGAGAGTGTTGAATGAGAAATTTAATTACATCTGAGTGAACTTCATCACTGTATAGTTCCAAAACCAGGCTGTGTATTGTATAATTCTGAAGTAGATGTGGTGTATCTAACCCGGGTCAGAGGATCTCAAAAAATGCCTAGGTTTGGGCTCATGTAGAGCTTCTCTGTTCTGAGAGATAAGGCCTTCAGAATTTCTGATGCAATGTTCTTATTCTAGATTTTATCATCCATTTTGTGAGCCGCTGGTGAGGTTTTGGGGGCCGGAAACTTTGTATCACCCTATAAGACTATTGCTGATCTCTCTGCTAGGTGTCCTGATAGGACCAGCTTTTTTCTGTGTTTTCTGGATAAGTAAACTTTGTTTAGTTTACACAATATTGTCTGTGTTTGGTCTTTCTGTCCCTACTGACACCTGTCAATACTGGTATTTGTGCATAGATGTAGTTTTGTCACTATAGGATGGGGCAATAAAAAGTTGAAGTATGATGTTCTTTTACATGTGTACATTATAAGTCATTTAACATTTTCCCTATTTTTTTTTTATCACTTACGTATTTTTCTATTTTGAAAAAAATTATCAGGCTTAAAATTGGCCCATTGTTGGCCTTCTTACCAAATGTCATACGATTCTCTCATCAGCAGCATCATTGACCAGATTTTAAAGAGACTATCCCTGAAAGAAAAATGCTCCATTTAGAAAGCCTGAGACTAATTATCCCCATCACAGGGACATTATGATGGCCCTCCCTCTTCTTTATGTGTTCTTAGTTTTTGTGTATATAATTGTTTCTACTCTCAGAAGTTTTTACCATCCTCTGATGACAGAAATAATGTCTTATTCAAGTTTATCAAGCCTGTGTTCTCCCATGACTTTACAAAATGCTTCTTGTATGGTAGGTACTCAATAAATGTTTATTAAATGGAATATTAAAGGTAATCAGAGCAATGCTATTGTCCTAATAACCTCAGATAGTCCCATATCTGACCTTTCTCCCTGAGAAGCTTTCCAGGATGTCTCCAGTCCACGTCGCTCTCTCTCTTTCCAACACTCTGTCAGCATTTTACAACTCTGCTTCATAAATGCTTTTTAATACTTCATGACTATTAGATTTTCAGCTTATCCAGGGCCCAGTCTCTGCCAGTCTTTCCCCTTTGGAGTCCTTATAACTGTCTGCCGTAACATTCTCCTTATAGTGGAAGTCAATAGAACTTATAGGTTGGTTACTAACCTGGACTCCAGCAGATTTTCACTGAGTCAAAATGACAATCAAAATGTTCATGTTGAACAAATGAAAAATATGTCTAATAGGTGAGAAAAAAATCAGAGAAAGTATACTCAAGTTGATTGTTGTTCATTATTTTGGCCATTTACCTGTAAGCCTTTGGTGGAAAATCATTAACAATTTCAACAATGTGAGGTGTATTATTTTGTTCGTTTCAAGAGTAAGCAAAGCAGAACCTGGTTTTTTTGTTTGTTTGTTTGTTTGTTTGTTTGTTTGTTTTTAAAAAACAACCACCAAGAGAAAAACCCATATGGATTGACACAGAAGGTTCTCTGATATTACAAAGTACTAAAAAAAAATATTGAAAACCTTCAGCTACAGCAAGCAACAATTTATAAGTGCCATTTCTTTCATCCATTTGACAGACTCTCTCAAGAGACAGTTATTTAGTCAGCCAGTTTAGAAAGTAGTTAAAAGTATGGCAGCCATCCCGCTTACTTTAAATTTATTTTTATACAGGCTGAAACCAGACATTGCTGTATACTTTGATATATAGGAAATAATTTATTTATAATGAGTGATCTATTGTCATCTTTGCCTTAATCATTTTGAAGAAGATTAAGATTAAATTATTCCAAATCATTTTAAGGGTCTAGCCAAATGGCAACATTTGCATTCCAATTAGTCCTGAGGTGTACAAAGAGTTTTTGAGGGGACCAAAAATGTACAGTATTGTGTGTGAAGCCAAGTTTATTTTATGGTTCTTTTGTAAAGAGTATTTGGTTGAAGGAAACATAAACCCCACCAAGCTAAGTCAAATAAAGAAGAGTTAATGAAATGAGAGAGGCACATCATAGCCCAGCATCCTGAGATCCAGAACTGGAGACAAAGTGGCACTGGGGATTCTTAGCTACTTCCAGTAAGTTTCTCTTAATTCAAACTTACTTGGTTGCAAGGAGCAGAAATCTCCTGAAACCAGTGTAAAAAGGAGGGTTTCTTTTATTTATTTTTGTAAATCAATACACATTTCTTAGTTTATCAGATTTTTGTGATTTTTTAATACCTCTGCTGATGACTTCTTAATTCATTACTTTATTGGCCAGCCTTTCTCCTTTCTCCGATCACTTTTTTATTTTTTATTTTTTTTGAGATGGAGTTTCACTCTTGTTTCCCAGATTGGAGTGCAGTGGCACAATTTTGGCTCACTGCAACCTCCGCCTCCTGGGTTCAAGTGATTCTCCTGCCTCAGCCTTCCAAGTACCTGGGATTACAGGCATGCGCCACCATGCCTGGCTAATTTTTATATTTTTGGTAGAGATGGGATTTTGCCATGTTGGTCAGGCTGGTCTCAAACTCCTGACCTCAGGTGATCCACCCACCTTGGCTTCCCAAAGTAGTGGGATTACAGGTGTGAGCCACTGGGCACGGCCTCTCGTATCACTTTTTGTAAAATTGCAATCAAATCCAATTGCTAGTTTTCCTTATTCCCCTGACCCCACTTTGTTTTGCACCATTTAATATATTTATATCTCTTTTTTTTACTCATTTATTTTCTACTTCCTCTCTCTTTCCCATTAGAATATACAACCTGAGGGCTCATATTTTGTTTTGTTCATTACTCTATTTCTAGCATATAGAATAGTGTGTGATATAAAGTAGAAGCTCAGTATTATTTCATTCATTCAATGAATAGATGAATCAAAACCTCAAAAGTTGTATCATAATAGCAAAGCATAGACTATTTAGCTGGTTTGCCTTAGAACTGTGTTAAAGGATAAACTTAGGCAATTGAAATTCTAAAGAGTTTACTTGAGCAGATGGGGACTCATGAATCCAGCGGTACCAGACCACATGTGGTTCAGGGCTTCACCAAAGGGCATTAGGGGAAGACTTTTTAAATAAGGTGAACATGGAGATAAGGCACAGAAAATATTTGATTGGTTAAAGTGAAGCAGTAGCCTTTTTGGGGTTGTTCCAGTGGAAAGTCCCAGTTTGAGGTTAGTTGGTGATTTCTGATTGGTTAAGCTTAAAATTTGTTTTACTATTTATACTGAGTTGGGTTTCTGTTTGCTTACATAAGAATACAGAGCTCTGGAGATACCTCAACCAATCATGAATAGTCTCCCAGTTAATTATTTGAACAATTGGAAGTTTATGAAGCACTTGACAGCAGTAACTTAGCTTAAGCATACCCTGAAAATGACCTTGTGGTCTAAGAAGAATATGTGTTTGGAGTCCCAAGCCAAGGAATCCTGGAGTGGCCAACTCTGAGATTCATTCTTTATCTATGAAGGACACCTGACCCTCTGACCCTCTGACCCATCCCTTGGAATGCAGGGCATATAGGGGATTAAGACCCTTTGTTTTGGATTAGATAGAGGGTACTAGGTGGGGCTTGCTAGGTGGAGATGGCTAAATAAAAATGCTATACAAACTGCATGCTTTTTACAAACAGTAGTGGTTCTCCTGTCCAGCCCACTATCATGGGGCCATTCCTGTATATAAGTCCCCCAACAAGTCCTATGCCTCATTTGCTGTCTTTGGGTCTTGTCTTTGGCCTCTTGAACCCAGTGCTATCCCTGTTGAAGTGAACCAGCCTCCGGCATCACATCCCCTCCCCATGCCTCACCACTGCAGACTCCTGAATCTTTCAGTCAGGTTAGTCTAGAAACAGATCTTTGTAAATTCTCACTAGAGAATGGATTGGCTTCTTTCTGATCATGATTCCAAACCTTAGCTAATCCATGGTATCCAGGGTCTGTCGATGTACATCTAATGGCACAGGTGCATCCTTTCAGCAGCTGTGCTGTGTGAGGCAATGGCTAGAGAAAGGAGTTTGAGCCTGAGTTACAGTTCTTAACTGTTTCAAAACTATTGGTATTATTTTCCTTTCTATTCTACAGAGAATTCCATCTTTTACTCGTTCATTTTGAAATGTTGTTTAGACTTCAGCTATGAGCAGCCATTACTCTAGATGCTGGTGACACAGCCAAAAATGACATCTCTGCCTTCTTTTCTGGGAATGTTCCATAGCACCCTTTGCTTTCTACCTCTCACAGTATTTCTTAAGCACAAACTTTTTAGACATTTTCACACTAATTACTTGCCTCCCTTTATGTTGTACTTTCTCATTCGAAAGAGATAGAGTAGCAGTCGTCTGAGCAGTTTTCTGGCTGGACACATCTTTATGACACATTTCCTGATTTCATTAGCATGTGAGGGCAAAACTTCAGCAAGGTTAATGAGTTGCTCCCAGATATCAAGATGGAAAATAAGTTACATTTCATAGCTGACTACTTACTGTCTAATAAAAAATGTATCCATATCATGCAAATCTGGCATAAAAACTATTTCAGACCATAAGACTTGAAAGACCACACCTCATGCTTTTACAAAAGACATGCAGTAGTGGTTATTCGAATTCAAATCACTGTCTGAATCTCCTACTGACAGTCTTTGCTTACTTGTTCTACTTTTGACTTCCAAAGGCCCCAGGTGTCTGATGATTACCATTATTCTACAATCACTTTAATTTTACTTTTTAAAATTCCCTATTCATCCCTTGCTGCTATTAATTAATACCAGAGGACCACTTACTTTTGTTCCTGCAGGAAAGGTCTTTTCCTCAATATGGACATCTTTATTAGTAGGTTTCTAAATAACGACTTGGTTATTGTGAATATTAACTTTAGATATTTGGTGTATGTGTACATATTTGTGTATCTATAAGACTTTATGTAGCCATAAAGCGAGATGCTCAAATTAAATTGTGATGAACTATAGTGAGTACAAAAACTAAAAGGTAGAGTTAAATTACAAGAAAATTTATCCATGTTAAGAATTTCTAGAATTTTATTGTATCTTGAAATTATTTTATTTTATTTTTGCTTATTGTTTAGTTGGAAATATTTCAAATGAGAAAAACTACCATGTACCAATGTAATCAGATATAACAATTATTAATATTTCATTATATCTGTATCATATCTGTATGTTAGATACTATTTGAAAGTTTCCTGTGAAGGTGAATGACACATTTTCCATTTTGTTTTTTATTTTTGCATTAAAATTTATTTACTTTGATACTACTGTGATTAAACTATTTTTCTTCGTAATTATTTCTATGATACATAATTTCTATACTTTTCTCTCAAACTTTGCCATTATCTTTTAGATATATTTCTAGTTAAGTGTATATGGCTGAGTTTATAATATCTATTTTGAGAATGTCTGTTAAAAGGTCAAGTTACATATTTAAACTTATATCTATTATCTTAATTTATGTTTCCCAGCAGGAAGCATTTTGTTTGTTTGTTCCTATTTGAAATGGAGGTACAATTCCCATGCAGTCTAATTTACCCTTTTTGGTGTATAGTTCTATGAATTTCGACAAATACACAAATGCCTGTAATCACCAAGACAGTAAAGATATAGAGCAGTTCCGTTACAGGTGGTTAGACAGGCATGAGTGGGGGCAGGAAGGGGTTCTTCCGCCACCCAGTAAGAATGTTGGGAGGTAATTCCGCATTTATCACATTGCCTTTCTCAAAGTGATAAATTGGCAGCCAGTGCCACGGAGAGGCCATTTCCTGATGGTCCACACCTGTTGCACTAAAGTGTTAACAGCATGCAGGCACCAGGGAGATGCAATTTCCCAGGCATGTGCATTAAGAGATAAAATGGTGGAGTATGACTTTCCAGGGGCACTGCACTGGAAAAGGGAAGAAAACCTCAGATGGGCATGTGTACAACTTCTTAAACGCACTGTGCATACTCACTTTAAGGAGGACACTGCACATGTGGGCAGCTCACCCTAAGGGAAGAATCATGGGAAAGGGGACAGCCTATAAAGTCCTAGGACCAAGGTTCAATACCACACTTGCCCTTCACGTTGCCTGCTTGGGTCTCTTTCAAGCATACTTTCCTGTTCTAAAGACTTTGTAGATAAATTTCCACTCCTGCTCTGAAACTTGCCTTGGTCTGTTTTCCTGCTTTATGTCCCTCAGTCAAATGCTTTCTTCTGATGAAGTAAGAATGGAGGTTGCTTCAGATACATACAAATTCACCACGGGTAACTTGGATACCTTTCACCGGTGATAGTTCCACACACTCCAAAACTCTCTTGCTACCTTTTGTAGTAGTCTCTACACATTCCACCCCCAGCCTTACATCAACTGTTCTCTTTTCTGTCCCTAGAGTTTTGTCTTTCCTCAAGTGTCACATAAATAGAATCATACAGTATAAAGTGTTTGAGTTGTCCACTTAGCATGACTAATCTGAGATTTATTTACGTTGTTGTAAAATCACTAGTTTATTCCTTTATATTCTTTACTAGTATTCCATTGCAGTGGTATATTGTGATATATTTATCCATTCACTAGTTAAAGGATATTTGGGTTGCTCCTGGTTTTTGATGATTATAAAAAAGTACGATAAACTTTTATGTTCATATTTGTAGCAACCTAAGTTTTTGACTTGAGCAAATACCTAGGACTGGGACTGCTGAGCCTCGTGATAAATGAATGACAATCTGTATAAGAAACTGCCAAACTGTCTTCCAAAGCGTCTGTTCCATTTTGCATTTACACCAGCAGTCTGTGAATGTTTCAGTTGTTCTGCATCCTGGCTACAGTCTGTTATTGTTGGTTTGCGTATCTGTTTAAAGATTTTAGATATTATAAAAGATATGTAGAAGTATGTCATGGTGGTTTTGATTTGCATTTGCCTAATGGCTATGCAAAAATCTTTTTATATGCTTGTCATCTGTATTTCTGCTTGGTGAAGTGTTTGTTCAAAATGTTTGCCCAACTTTTTCATTATTGTTTTTCTTGATTATTACTTACAAATAATAAAAGATTCAAAGGAAGTTGAAGAGATGATACAGAAGTTCTCTGTACTCTGCCCAGTTTTCTCCATTGGTTTAGTAACTGTAGTACAATATTAAAACCAGTAAATTTACATTAAAGTGTGTGTATAGTTCTATGTCATTTTATCTCATGTGTAGATCTGTGTAATTACCACAGTAATCAATATTTGTTAAATTGATTTTCTGCCTTGGTTTTCTGCTTGCAATTTCACAGCTTTCTGTTTTTTTTTTTTTTTTTTGAGATGGAGGCTCACTCTGTCATCCAGGCTGGAGTGCAGTGACTCAATTTAGTCTCAGCTCACTGCAGATTCTCCTGCCTCACCTTCACTAGTAGCTAGGATTACAGGCGTGTGCCACCGTACAAGGGTAATTTTTCTATTTTTAGTGGAGACTGGGTTTCACTATGTTGGCCAAAGTGGTCTCGAACTCCTGACCTCAGGTGATCCGCCCGCCTCGGCCTCCAAAAGTGATGGGATTATAGGTGTGACAGCGCCTGGCCTAAATTCACTGCTTTCTGATCTTCTCTATTTTCTTCCTTCCACTTGCTTTGGGTTTATTTTGTTTTTCTTTTCCTAGTTTCTTGTACTGAGAAATTAGATTATTGATTTGATATATTTTTTCTTTCTTATGTAAGTGTTTTCATGTTATCGATTTTCCTCTCAGTACTGCTTTAGCTATATCTCATAACTTGACATGTTAAATTTTCAGTTTGACATGTTGGATTTTTATTTCCATTTAGTCATTGTATTTTTAAATTTCCATTGAGACTAATTACTTGACCGATGGATTAGTTAGAGGTGTATTTCTTATTTTTCAAGTGTTTGATTTTTTTTGCTACATTTCTGTCATTGATTTTAGTTTAATTTTATTGTGGTCAGTTAATGATGGGGTGCATAGATGATGACTGTTTCATATGATTATAATACCGTATCTTTACTATACCTTTTCTATGTTTGAATACAAAAATACTTACTATTGTGTTATAGTCACTGACAGTATGCAGTGAAGTAACAATAGGCTAAACCATGTAGCCTTGGTGTCTAGTAGACTATACCATCTATGTTTGTGTAAATACACTTTTTGTTGTTTATACAATGATAACATTTCTTAACGATGCATTTCCCAGAATGTGTCCTTGTCAGTAAATAATGCACAACTCAATTTCAATTATTTTAAATTTACTGAGGTTTGTTTTATGACCCTGTGAATGGACTATCCTGATGACTTCTCCATGGACACCTGAAAAAATGTATATGTACTACTGTTGGTGAGGGTGTTCTATAAATGCCAATCCTTTGATAGTTTTGTTGAATTCTTCTGTATGTTTATTCTGATCAATTTTTGCTTCAAATGTTTTGCACTTCTGTTTGGTGCATACATATTTAGAACTAATATATGCTTGTGGATTGATTTTCTAAATCATTTTATAATGCCCCATTTGTCTCTGTTAATAATCAATTTCTTAATATTTTATTTAAGGTTTATGCATCTATATCTATAAGGGATATGATTAATTAATTATCTGTAAATGCCTAAGTCTAGTTTTAGTATCAGAATAATAGTATCTCCATGAAATAGGCCTTCCTCTTATGTTGAAAAGCTTAAATAGAATTGCTATTATTTATTAACTGACTTAATTCACCCATGATATCATCTAGGCCTGGAATTTTCTTTGTGGAAAACTTACCTACAAATTCAGTTTCTTTAGTAGACATAGGACTATGTGGCTTACGTATTTCTTTTTGAGAGAGAGTTGGCCAATTTTGTTATTCAATGATCGTTTCAGTTTCATCTAAATGGTCTAATTATAGGCATAATATTTTCTTACTGTACTTTTAATGTCTATAGGATCTATAGTGATGTCTCTTTTATTCCTAATGTTGGTTACTTGTGTGTGTTTTTTTTTTCCCTGTTGGTCTATCTAGCTAGAGCTTTATCAGTGTTAGTAGTCAGTTCAAATAACTTCCTTTTTGTTTTGTTGATAAGCTCCATTAGTTATTCTCATTGCAATTACATTGTATTTTTATTATTTTTCTATTTTCTATCTTGCTGTGAGTTTAAGTTGTCCTTCTTTTTCTACTGTCTTGAGGCCAAGATTAAAATTATTGTCTTGAGAGGCTTCTTCTTTGATAATATAAGCATATAATGCTATAATCTTCCCTTTAAGCAGTGCTTTATTTTCATTTTACAAATTTTGATATGTTGTATTTTAAGTTTCATTTCATTTAAAATATTTTCATTTCCATTTCCCTTTAATAATACATTATTTAAAAATGTGTGTGTTTAAATTCAAAATCTGACCTTGATGTAGCTTAAGTGATTAATAACTGTACTTTAGCAATGGAAGGTATTCCAGTCAATTTTATCTCACTAATTCTCATTCTGATTCTAAAACTGATGGGATTGCCCCTGACTTTCTTCTTGCAAGCAAAGGTGAAGTTTGTGTAACCGCTAATACCTCTGGCTGCACTTTTACTATTACCCTGGGTCAAGAGGGAAGGGTCAATATAGAAACTTACGAAAATTACCTGGATTTCTAAGGTGGTTTATGGGATTGTTCAGCTGTTTTGTCATGGTTTCTAGGGTGCATAGTTGAAGTTAATGTCGTAAATTAGCTTTACTAGAGAATCGCTAGCTGCTTAAGACAGTTTTGTAGTACTTCACATAAAAAATGATGATAGCTTTGACTAGGATATTGGCAATAAATTTAAAGTTTTCTTATAAAAATATTTTGAAAGTAAAATTGCCAAAAAAAAATTGTCATGGAATTGATATGCACATGAAGTAGATAAACATTTTATATGTGGTCCAAGTATTCTGCCTCATGCCAAACAAGATTTTTTTGTCCGGACAGAGGTTCCAACTAGGCAATCAAAATTAGTGTGAGGAAGTCAGGAAGTGAGATTATCATTACTTTGGTCTTGAACATTCTTAGTTTGAGTGGGTCTCATAACATTGACAATCATAGGGCCTAAGAAAGTCTGATGCCAAGCTCAGTATCAAAGGGGAAGGAAATTATAGTCTTAAAACTGGAGTAAATATAATCAATCAATGATTTAATCTACTCAGGTACAATAAGATCTTATGTAGGCAGTCAAATATATAGGTTTCACCTTAAAGAAAAAAATAGATTTGTATATCTCTGTGTATCATTGAGGTTGGGTGGTATTTCCTAAAGTGAATAGAATAGAATTAGAAGAAAAGAACCTCGAGGAATTCTAACCTCTATTAAACAAGTAGATGATGGTTTACCTACAAATGAACAGAGCAATTGTGGGCAGAAATGTTGGACAAAACTAGGAATATATGTCACCATAGCCAAGGGAAGGAAGTGAGTGTTTCAACCAGGAAGTGGAGATCAAGATAAAAACCAAGAGTTCTGATTGTTATTGAGTCTGTAAATACAGTGAAGTCTAAAATAAACTATTTGATTATGTGACTTATATGTAAAAATATCTCCTAACATCCAGCATTTTCTTATCTGTAAATACAGCTTTTGGCTTAGGGTATTTACTGCCTTCTTTTTTTTTTTCAGATAATGCTACATATTTTCTATAATTGCTATGCTGGATTTTTGTAACTTTGGTGTTTTTATCTGATGGATAGATAAGGAAGGTAGATAATTTAAAAAGTCATCTATAAATAAAGATGAAAGGCCTGTTCATATAATTTAGAGATATTTATAATGCTTACTGGCAGGTGCTAACTGAAAGATGCCAAGAATCCACTAGAAAGATATATAGGAAGTCTGAAATTGTTTTTATGATGCTGAAAAGAGGCTGGAATTTTAAAATATTGAAAATATGTTGGAATAATAAATAATAAATATTATCTTTCAATATTCTGGAATAAGATTCTTCGAAACTACTTGGATTGAAACACCATTATGCACTGCAATGGTTTAAATGTTTTTCCTCTTCAAAACTTATATTGAAATTTAATTGCCATTGTAAAGGTATTGGGAACCTGTGTTTTGCATATATATATATATATATAAATTTTTTTTTTTTAGACAGAGTCTCACTCTGTCTCCCAGGCTGGAGTAGTGGCACAATCTCGGCTCACTGCAACTTCTGCCTTACAGGTTTAAGTGTTTCTCCTGCCTCAGCCTACTGAGTTGCTAGGATTACAGGCGTGCACCACCAAGCCTGGCTAATTTTTGTATTTTTAGTAGAGATGGGGTTTCACCAAGTTGGCCAGGCTGGTCTTGAACTCCTGACCTCAGGTGATTCACCCACCTCAGCCTCCCAAAGTGCTGGAATTACAAGCATGAGCCACAGTGCCTGGATCTTTTGCCTATCTCTCATTGTGCCTTGAGACTCACCCATGTAGATGAGACTATGGACAATGGACTTTTGAGCTGATTCTGGAAGGAGTTAAGACTTTTTGGTCTTTGGGGATGGAATGGATAGATTTTGTGAGATGGACATCAGTTTTGGAGGTCTGGAGGCAGAATACCACGATTTGAATATTTACCCAAAAACTCATGTTGAAATTTATTTGCCATTGTAACAGTATTAAGAGACTTAGCCTTTACGTGGTGATGAAATCTTTATTCTTATGGGGATGCTTGGTGCCATTATGATAGGGCAAGGTTGGCTCACTCTTGTTCTTGCTTGCCCTCTCGCCTCTGCCATGTATTGACACAGCAAGAAGTCCCTCCCCAGATGCTGGCCCATGATATTAGACTTCTCAGCCTCCAAAACTGCGAACCAATAAATTTATGTTTATTTTAAGTTACCCAGTGTCAGGTATTCTGCTATAGCAGCACAGAACTAAGACATGGGCTTATATTAAGTCCTCATGTATTTCCCTGGATTGAAATTTCATAAACCCATGGTCTGAAAGGTCTCTTTCAACAGCACTTATTTCAGGGTAACCCTGAAGCCTTTGCATGATTAGAAAGAAGATACTTGGGCTAATCTCAATGTTTCTCCGTTCATATCCTCTAGTTCCTATTAGTAATTGATGAATCACTTATCCACTATAATTAGACCAGAAGTTGGCTTTATATGAAAGAAGAAGAAATGTACTGATCTTTGAGTTTGCCACTGATATTTCAATAGCTGAATCCTATGTTCACTTTTGGACTAAATCTACCCATTAATTAACTTGGTTTTACACCATTGAAACCATAGTTTCTAAGACCTATGTAGAATCAGGCTTTTCCAAGAGAACATATATGGCCAAGAACGACTAACCTCTGAGTAAGTGAAATTTAGGACATTCATGCAGAGTTCTGTAATTGTGTACTGCACAAGGCGCCACATCTAAGTGTGAGTCATTCACATTGTAGACATCATAGATGTGAGTATTCATTATGAAAAATTTCCTGGAACACGGCAGCAAAGTAGCATTTTAAGAAAATCAATACATTATACAAAATTTCTATAAGTGGAAGTGAAGTATCTGGAGATAGGGATGCTTTTTAGTAATTTTTTCAAATGCACCATATGAGCAACTGGTAACCCTGAGTACCTTCAAATGACTCAGTAGTGCATGATGTCCATCTCAGCCATAAAGCTTTATTTCATAAGAAAGCATGGCCTACTTAGCAATAGAATTCTCTCCAGAAGTCACTCTTATGCTAATCCTGAAAAGTACCATTCAACTCTGACCATAAAAAGACTCCAGAAATAATACCTATATTGCCACAACCCTAAGCATACCGTTTTTAGTTACTAATCATTGGAAGAACAAGTATACCACATACTTAGATTTAAAGATGTAGAGCAATTTAAATGGCAAGCTTCCAGTTCTACAAAAATTATAAAACTATAAAGTCGACTGACTTAAACTAAATGACTCAGTAGAGTGGCTGAGGAAAGGACAATAGGGAAAAAGGTCCCTCACCATCCTCTGGTGTTTCTTTCCTGGGTGCACCCTAGTAGTCAGATGCCAGATCAATGTTAGCCATTTAGCAGTATGTTAAGAGATGTGACTTAGGTGACTGATACTGTACACAGCTCACAGCTTATATTTACCTTCACTTGTAGTATTTTATCATTTGGGATGATAGTAGTAGAGTTTTTGTTTAATTAGAGATGCTAGGAATTATTACATAAAGACAAGACATTGGAATAAAAATATATCATAAAAATATCTCAGACATTTAAGTTCAGAGTTGATAATTGCCAACTTAAGGCATATTTGAAAGCCAGAGAGCCTCTATAGCGGCTGTAATGTATACAGTTTTCTCCTGCAATTGCAGCGTGGACTGTGCTAAAAAACAGGCCAGGATCATATTTTAATACTGGCCCAGTGACAAAAGCAGCTTTATTTGAAAATTTTCATATTTTCTTTGTTCAACTCTCCCAGGGAAAATGGAACCCTGAGACATAGGGATTGGAATATTTGGGTTAAAAAAAAAAAAAAAAAAAAAAACCTAAAAAATATTGACTCCAAAATACTTTCAGTTCTTCTGGGCAGCAAAAGTGGCTCCTATGTTTTGCCTGGAGATTGTCTTCTCACTTGAAGCAAAGTCCAAGCAAGAGGACGCTTGCTTTCCTTAGGAACTATTCTCACCTCCCTTCAATGTGTTCAGGTCTCATTTTAGCCCAAATAGAGAAATTCAAGCTCTACACAGCAAAAGGATTTCAGGTCTGGCTAATATTTACTGGCAAAAACTAGGGAAGTACATTTGGGAGTGAATCAAGAGAGTTAGGCTGAAGGGAGGAGATTAAGGCTAAATAGATGTACTAGTTTATTATAGGCGCTGTAACAAACTATCACAGTAACAGTGCTTTAAAATAACATAGATGTGCCATCTTATTATCCTGTAGGTCAAACGTCTAAAATGTACTTTCCCAAAGCAGACCTCCTTCTTGTCTGGGGACTAGACTAACACAGGACCAGAAATTATGTTTTAGGAGTCAAGCAGCTGGAGGCTACAAGATTCTGATCCTCCCTAAACTGCTCCTAAGATCGGTGCTTGAGAGATTTTACAGACCCTGCACTTGATAGATCAGCTGGCACCATTCAGATTATCTGATCTTGAGGCCCCCACCAAGGAACTGACAAGAAGACAGCTTCCACTCCCGATGACTTCATCCCTGACCAATCAGCACGCCTGGCTCATTGGCTCCCCCTACCTCCACCCACCAAGTTATCCAATCAGCACGCCTGGCTCATTGGCTCCGCCTACCTCCACCCACCAAGTTATCCTTAAAAACTCTGCTCCCAAGCCGGGTGCGGTGGCTCACGCCTGTAATCCCAGCACTTTGGGAGGCTGAGCTGGGTGGATTATGAGGTCAGGAGATTGAGACTATCCTGGCTAACATGGTGAAAAGTTGTCTCTACTAAAAATACAAAAAAAAAAAAAAAAAAAAAAAAAAAAGCCAGTGTGGCGTGGTGGCATTCGTCTGTAGTCCCAGCTACTGGAGAGGCTGAGGCAGGAGAATGGCATGAACCCAGGCGGTGGAGCTTGCAGTGAGCCAAAATCGCGCCACTGCACTCCAGCCTGGACGACAGAGCAAGACTCCGTCTCAAACAAACAAACAAAAAACAACAAACAAACAAACAAAACCCTCTGCTCCCCAAACGCTTGGGGAGACTGATTTGGGTAATAAAAACTTAGGTCTCCCACACAGCTGGCTCTGAATGACTCTTTCTCTACTGCAATTCCTCTGTCTTGATGAGTTTGCTCTGTCTATGCAGCAGGCAAGGTGAACCCACTGGGCGGGTATAATATCTCTGGACTGATAAGAATCTGGAGTCTTCTCTATTAAGAGATAATTTATATCCTTTCTTTAGGTATAAAAGGGGGAGGATAGAGAAAGCGTTTCCTGCATTTGCCGCATCTTAATTGCTTTTAGCTCAAAAATAATTTTTATGTCAAAGAGGCATATGTTGGGGTGACACATTCTGGTTTCCTTCAATACCATAAGTAATGATTCAGGTAAGAATTAAAGAGATGAAAGCCACCATCAAAAACGCAGAGGAAGTCATCCTTATTCACCTGGACTTTGCGAAAACAGATGGTTCAAGGTGGATGATGGTGCCCTACCATAAATGTAAACTGTGTGTCAGGTTCTACGGTTTTACCCTTCTTACAAGCTAGTATGAGCCTGTTAATATTTAATTAATGCTAACAGAAAACATGAAACTCCTCAGTCAGAGACAAAATACCTTTCTATTAATGACACAGAAAACTGCAGGGGCATTATGTTGGGCTGGTTCCCCCTGCTTCCAAGTCCTCAGGAGCAATGCAGAGTGGCTTAGGTGAATGTTGTGCATGCAGTGAATTTGTATCACAGTGGAGAAGCACAGAGATGGGGAGATGTAATGTCCAGAGGGAGACATTATCTCTTCTCTCAAGGTTACTTATTGGAAATTGTGCCCCGACAAATGGCCCAGTAAAGTATGTCTGGTGAGGACCTTGCATTCTTAGCGTATCCATAAAGAACATTCAGGGACACTTAGTTCCAGTGCCAGATTGCCTCTCTCAACATAGTGGAAGCTCCAATCACAGACGCCGTGTCAGATGTAATATTTTCAAAAGAACATATCAACACAGCCTCTGGCACTTAGTATGTGGCCTTTTATCTGGCAACTGCTTTCTTCTCTATAACCATCATCAGGCAGGATTAAGAACAGTTTGCATTTAAATGGCAAGAATAGCAGCACACATTCATCGTCTTGCCCTAGGGCTATGCTACTTCTGCTGTCTTTCATAATGTAGTACATAGAGACCTCAGTAATCTTGATGGTCTAAAGAAAATCATGCTGGTCCACCCAATTCATGACATTGTGCTAATTAAACTTGGTAACTGGAAAATTACAAGTCTCCTAAATGTTCCATCAAGGTACATGTATACCACGAAGTGGATGATAAACTCCATGAACATTAAGGAGAAGGCCATATCAGTAGAGGGTATCAGTCATGCAGGGATATCTCCCTATAAGGTAAAGAGAAAGTAGCCATACTTTGCAACGATTACCATTAGGACAGAAGAGATAAGTGGTGAATTTCAGAGGCCACATTTACCTCCCTTAACAACAGTTATGTCAGAGAGACCATTGCAGCTTTTAACACGCTGCATCTTTTTTCCCTGTTCCCAGCCCTTCGTCTTGTTAAAAGAAAAACCGGAAACAATTTAAATTTAACAGAGTTTAATTGGTAAAAGAACAATTCGTGAATTGGGCAGCCTCTGAAACAGAACAGATTTGTTACTGGAAAGCGATTCCGATCCAGACCCCGTGACAAGATTCTTGGATTTCTCACATAAAAGAATTCAAGGAGAATCCATAAAGTAGAAGCAGTTTATTAGGAAAGTAAAGTAATAAAAGAATGGCTATTCCATCGGTCAATCTTGTGGGCTACTCAACTGATTATACTTACCGTTATTTCTTGATTATATGCTAAACAGGGGTGGATTTTTCATGAGTTTTCTGGAAAGAGGTGGGCAATTACCGGAACTGAGGGTTCCTTCACCTTTTAGACCATATAGGGTAACTTCCTGACGTTGCCATGGCATTTGTAAACTGTCATTGTGCTAGTGGGAATGTCTTTTAGCATGATAATACATTATAATTAGCATATAATGAGCAGTGAGGATGACCAGAGGTCACTTTGGTGGGCCATCTTGGTTTTGGTGGATTTTGGTTGGCTTCTTTACTGCAACCTGTTTTATCAGCAAGGTCTTTGTGACTTGTACCTTGTGCTGACTTCCTATCTCATCCTGTGACTAAGAACACTTGGCCACCTGGGAATGCAGCCCAGTGGGTCTCAGTCTTCCTTCACCCAGTCCCTATTCAAGATGGAGTTGCTCTGGTTCAAATGCCTCTGACAGGCTAAGAGAGAGGCTCCAGTGCTACCACCTGGTTTAAGAAGGTTGATGGACAGAAAAAGGAAAGGAAGGAAAAAGAAAGTACCCTATGAAAAACAGAAGTGAGGTACAAAAACAGCAGATTGCTCACAGCGTGGAATTTGCGTTACTTGAACCTGGTTTGAACAGTTGGTCGCCTTTGATTGACTGAAACTCAGTAATAGGCACAAGGGTAGGTTACAGTCTGTTCACACCTCCAGTTAGGTTACAGTTCACGATGTACCTTTAAGACATGTCAAGAGGCAGCTTTAGGCTAAACTTAACATTCTTTCCTTCCATTCTCACTTTCCTCCCCTGCAGCTCTTTTGTTTGTTCCTTTTTTTCCCGAGCCCCAGTCCATTTTGGGTTTTGGGCTTGTAATGAACCAAGTCAGGGCTTGGGGAGCCATTAGGGCTCAGAGAGCACAGATGACTGAGAAACCTACAGGGCCTCCCCTGGGGGTCCAGACTGGATATCATAAGATTCCAGGGTTATCAGCCAAAGCTGGCTCATATGACTTTGGGGTCACGTGCCAGACCTGGATAGATACAAAAGCAGGACCGGATTCCAGGAGAACCTCGCAACCCGGAAGCAGACCAGCTTGCTGGTGCCTGCTCTGGCGAGGCCCTGCAGACCCACATGACGGCGTGGGGTGGAGCAGTGCTGCTCATGTTTGGCCTCCTGGCCAGGAAGAGACTCCTTGGGCCATCGAGGCAGCTGCACGCTGTCTCAGTCCCTGGGATGCAGCGGCCCGGGAGAGCTGCCCTGGCACTCAGCTGCCTGCCTGGTCCACAGGCTCCTCCTCAGGACTCCTGCATTTTCCCCTGGCCCTGGCATCCACAGGGCTTCCCGCATTGCCCCAGGCTCCTGAACGCATCCTGTTTCTGGCGGAAATGGCAGTGGGACTGCTGCAGAACTTGGCAGTGGCCCCAGTGAACTCAGACAAACAGGGGCTCTAAGAATGAGATTTGCCATCTGCTGCAGACGTGCTAAATAGCAGCTCTCGTGGTAAAGGGAACGCTTCCGACCCCGGCCTGATGATTGCTTTTGTCACAAGAAGTGCAAGTTACTGTGTCCAACTGCTCAATTTTATTTATAACTTATCAGACGCACTTATTTCCTCCAGTGCCAGCGCCAAGGAATCAAGAATCCATAGCTGACACCAAAGCGAACGGATACAAAATATAGTTGGGTTAATGGCAACCAGGTCTACATGAATAAAGTAATTATGCTCTGTGATGGCACCCTCCAGGCATGCCTTTCTTTTCTTTTTCCTTTTTATCATTATTATTATTATTATTATTATTATTATTATTATTATTATTTTTTGAGACAAGGTCTTGCTCTGACACCCAGGCTGGAGTGCAGTGGCGTGATCATGGCTCACTGCAACCTCCACCTCCCGAGTTCAAGTCATCCGTCCCACCTAACCCTCCTGAGTAGCTCCGACTACAGATGGGTGCCACTATGGCTGCTAATTTTTAAAATTTTTGTAGAGAAGGGGTCTCATCATGTTGCTCAGGCTGGGCTGGAACTTCTGGCCTCGGGAAGTGCTGGGATTACAGCCATGAGCCACCATGCGGGCCTAAGCATAACTTTCAAATAATAACTCCAGCAAGAGAGAGACGTGCAGTAAGCATGGAGAAACAAGCACCTCCGTTTAAATCCCCCAAGTCCTTCACTATGTCCAGTGGCAGAGAGCCTTTCTGTAGGAATACAATGTGAGCAGCTTCAGTGGGGCTTGTCTGCCGACCAGCCTGGGGTTGGAGCTGAGAACTATGAGTGAGTGGCAACTTGACTGTAACAAGAGATTCGATATCAGCCACTATCAATGAGAGTCGTAACTCAGGTGGTGATTCTGGAACTGTGTCACTCTTCTAGTCTTCCGTTTTGGAATGAATGCAAGGTCTACCTCATTTTTCATACAAGGAATTCTGCTGAATTCAACTCTTCCCAATGCCAGAGACCCCAATTTAAAGCTGTGACTCACCGAGAGCGCTTTAAGCCGCTATTGGAAGTTCTTATAGTGTGAGGAAGGTGTCCAATTCACAAAGGCATTTTCACTCATCATATTTTGTGGGTCCAGGCTTTCAAGTGAAATTTTTGGATTTTGGACGGTGAAAATTTTGGATATGTGGAAGAATGTCAGCTGGATGAAAATAATACACTGGTCTACATCGCAGTTTGCAGGCCCTGGCAAGACTGGACCTGTCGTCCAGGTGGTTTACCTCATGGTCAGGAAGAAGAGTCATGCTGGCCCTCAGAAGATTTAACACGCCCACTGAGGGCCATCCTCACAGATGGAAAGCAGTTACAAGAGTTCTACATTCACTTCTCTGAGGTTAAATTGGTGTTGATAGGGAAGCATGCTTTCTCTTAAATTGTTTTTCAAATCTTTATCTAACATGAATGAAGTTCATCTTGCAACATTTGTAGTGCACAGAAGAGTAGCTCTCGGAATGACTTGCGTTACCTTGCTAACTGGGTTAAATATTTTGCTAGCTGGTTAAACGTTAATATTTACCAACATGGAACTCTGAGGGACTATAAGTAAGTGTGCTTTCCTAAATTAGCACTGGCTCCACTGTAATTGGACTTTTCGAGATTTTTGTGTTTGGTTTCTTTATTCTTTACTCAGGTTTAAGGGAAGGGAAATCTTTAATACTTGTAAGTGATGAAGATTAGGTAAATGTTATGTTGACATGTTTAAGAAATTTAAGATAATAGAGAAAACAGTCTGACCTAAGAAAATAAAAATATGAAATGTTTAAATTAAGCTTTGAAAACCAGGTCAGGCCTGGCCCACATGAAATGAACCGTTAAGCATGTAAGCATTACAAAGCTAATTGGGCATATCCTTTGATATTTTTGATGCTCTACCATTTAAGAGCTGGCACTTTATAAAATATAAAATGGGTGGTATTTTTATTTCTTTTGTAAAGTGATTTTTCAGTGTTCTGTTTGAAGTTTAGGGTGATCCTATTTCTATATAATACAATAATAGATTTCACTCTATTGATCTATGTACTTACAGCTTGGTTGGGGTTGTACATTCTAAGGATCAGTTCACATGTGATACATTGCCTGTAACAATGCTAATACAAAGTCTCTTTGCTAAAAAATTCTGTGGTACTTTTGTTGGATTAATAGATGCATTCAAGCTTTACTTGGCCTAGGGCAAGAGAGAGTACTATAGCAAGTTCAAGCTATGGTTCAAGATGCTTAGAGAATAGATTGTGATCTAAGAGATTGGATTAGGCTGGACGTGATGGCTCAGCCTGTAATCACAGCACTTTGGGAGGCTAAGGCAGGTAGATCACTTGAGGTCAGGAGTTTGAGACCAGCCTGGCCAACATAGTGAAACTCCATTTCTACTAAAAATACAAAAAAATTTAGCTGGGCATGGTGGCGTGTCTGTAATCCAACCTGTTGGGAGGCTGAGGCAGGAGAATTGCTTGAACTCAAGAGGCAGAGGTTGCTGTGGGTCCAGATCGTGCCATTACACTCCAGCCTGGGCGACAGAGCAAGACTCAGTCTCAGAAAAAGAAAAAGAAAAAAAAAGAAGATTGGATTGTGCTGAAGATAAGTGTCCTACCTGTAAATGTGAGTGACAGCACAGACCTCTAGAGTTCTCAAGCAGAGCCATACCCTCCATGGTACAAAGTAACTTTCCATTTGGAAAACATCTCTTAATGTGCTAATGGTCGTTGATAGAACCTGACAACTGTCAATGGGACATGGGGCAGAGTCTATGCAATCAAAATTTTGTGACATGAGCTGGATATTATTAGATCCACTAATTCATAAAGACAGGTGATAGTTGAACAATCCATTATGTGAAGGACATGAGTGTTTGAAATTAGCTTCAGTTGTTTCAGGAGGAGTAAGTGAATTACACGAACAAGTGACTTAGACTCCCATGTTACCACCTTTGTGGTTCAGTTCATACCTGGAGCTTGCTGAGATTCCTCATGACCAACTGATTGAGGAGGAGACTTGGTTCTTATTTACAAATGAATCTGTATGAGATATTAGAGCTAGTTAGCCAGAAATAAAGTGCTACCATATTACACTTCCAAAGTAAGGCTGAAAGGTCAGTGGTGAACAGAAATCCTCTCTGTCAGCAAAGGTTGGTCTTCTAGTTTATATGGAGGAAAGGCAGCCTTAGATAAATACACTTCAAATGCGAAATGGCTTGGTGAGTTGTTTTGAAGCCTAAAGAAACAAACCCGAAAAATCTGTCAGTAGCAGAGATTGATACTGAGCCCCCATATATCACTGTTGCTCAGTCTGGAGTTCAGTTACTTGGCTAAGGTTGGTTTCTTATTTTTCACAAATGCAACGTGATAAGATGGTGGTAGTAACTGAAATTGGGTGAAAGTCATATAGGAACTCTCTGTACTATCTTTGTAACTTGTCTGTAAATCTAATATTCTAACAGAATAGTTTATTACAAAAGAGTCAATGCCATGAATAAAATGGAATAAACTTCATTTAGTGAAAATATATATTCGTTTCAAGATAAGTATGATTCAACTACTGAGAAGGCCCACTGGGAATTTGCCTTTTACTTTTTCATCTTTTAAAAATTTCTGTTTGGTTAGCCAAGCACTGTTTAACCAGGAATTGTCATGATTTAAATATATCAGTCCATACATTTAGATATCCAAACATTTTTTTCTTGATATTAGCTTCTATTATAAAAAATAATATTTTCATCAAAATGTACATCAAAACAACCTAGTTAAATAGATCTGACTATTTCTGAGAGAAGAGTAGAAATAAGCTCAACATAGCATTGATTTCAGTATTCTACATTGAGCATATTATCCTCAAATGTATATTTTTATACTGTCAATGAAATGCAATAAATGTATATCTTATGCTGTCAATGAAATGAAATAAATGTATATTTTTATGCTGTCAATGAAATGAAACAAAAACAAAACAAAATAATGCACTCATCATTTTTGGCACACAGTCCTCCTCTACTGCTTTATTTCTGACCGTCAAATGCAGCAAAGAAGAACTGAGTAAACCTGAGTAAATTCTGATTATATTGTGTCAGTGAGGGAGCAGATTCTAGAGCTGGGAAACTTGGATTCTGTGTTTTGAATAAATCACAAAACCTTGTTTAATATGGGCATCTTCATAATATAGTACCTATCTCATAAGCTTTATGACCAGGACTGAAAGTTAATGTATAAATTACTTGTAACAGTGCCTAACATCTAAGAGAGCGCCCTAGAAATATAATTTAATGTTTTGGAAATCCATTGTAAGCAAATTCACTATTACTTAGGGTTGGTCAATTCTGTCTATACAAAGACCACCAAGAACATACCTGTATCTGAAGAAGTTGGGTTTATTGCTTATTGCAGACAGGGAAGATGGATTCCATGGGGTCGGGCAACAGTTTTCAAATCTATTACTGTTTTCTCAGCATCTTGCTGACTGGATGGTATTTAGAAGTGCATGCTTCAGTTGCGTCATGATGTTTAAGGAACTCTTCAAGCTGACAACTGAAAACTGTCCTTGGAATCAGATGTAGAGAAGAGTCTGTTACACAGCTGAAGTAGGATGTGTGTGTTAAAATCTTGAGTATGGGACAGACGTGATCCTGCTTAACTGGTAGATACAGAAATCTTAGAGAGTCTCAGTGTATGAACTCTTATAGATACAAGCAGTTCTGAACACCAGAGCAAAAACATGAATTCTACCCTGCCCCAAGAGGGGTGGTAAATGACGTGTCTATAGTGCTTCTTTGCTTAAGAATGGAAGAGCTGTATTTGTTATTTATAGGACGCAATGAATGATCGTTGGGAAACTTCTCTTTTAACCCTTTAAGTCTGTTGCATAGAAGTCAGCCCTACTGATAACTTCTATTTTCCATTCCCTTGTCCCTCACTTTCTCTTTGATAGTCATTTTCTAATCATCATTCCCATTGTTGTTCGGTGGCTATTGATTTTCCAGTGATGGCAGTCTTTAAACAGTAGTTTACTTTCCCCAGGCTTTAGGTCATTCTGGGGCTCTGGCCACCTATATGAGCCCAGTACATACTTCACATGCTAAAGCTCTAAGTAAACTCTAAATAACAGAATATATGATGAGTGAAAATGTGCTCACAAGTAGCCTCACTCAGTGAATATGTAAGTACTAAAAGGAACTTTCTGGAGGCTTTGGCTTAAAACAGTGACTGTACTGAAGGGAGTTTCAGACAGAATAGGAAACAATGGGTTATTTTGAAGCGGATATGATCTTGTGCCCCCTCATGGATTCTCACATCCTCCAACTGCTGATAAGATTGTGATTAAATATTTTCTGTCAAGAAATTGCTGGAGAAAATTCCTGAACCATAACTATACTCCCAAGGCTACGAGGAACAAGCGGCCATCCTGCTGATGTGAGTTTGCATCTGTCTTGATGACATACATCTAATTCTATCTTGAAAGATTTGCTTGAATTGTCTTTTCATCCATCTCTTGATCCCTCTTAATTTTTCTCTCTAAATTACAGCTTCATACATGTTCTCTTTCTGAAGAATAAAACATTCCCTTATTTCAAGTAATAAAACCAGTCAAAAAATCTCTCCTTATATAACTTTTCACACTTGTAACTATTGTCATTCTCTCCAGAAAAACAAAATAGTCTTTTTTTTTTTTTTTTTTGTGAAAAATTCAGTGTAGTTTTAACGGCCAAGTGTAGAGGAAAGCGTGAGCAGAGATTATTCTGTTAGACGGCTCTGGGAATACCTTAGTCACAGAGAAATGGGAAGTTTCTGTTGTTCCTCAACAACAGGGAGTGTGGACATCACCCTGAATCGTAGACACACATTGAAGTCAGGGAGACATCCTGTCACATTTGCACCATCTTCATGTAACATGGTGGGACTTGATGGGCAAAGCTGTAACACTGTTTGCCATTTACCATTCCCATTCCCAGGATAGACAGAAGCCTTCCTGGTGATACTGCAGGCCTTATCCCTGTGGGGCTGCTTCAGCTCCTGGTTTGCCTGTGCAGGGAGGGTTATGCTCTGCCCCCTCATCCTCAGATGGAAACTAAGCCACAGTCGCTGACCTGGGGCTATGAGTTGTCCATTCCCTGAAAATTCTATGCTCCTTGAAGAAGTGGCAGTGGCAGGTAGAGAACCTCTTGGAAACTTTGGCAGGCTCCTATAGGTGAGTCATAGCACAGACCCTGAGGATATGGAGCAAAGACATGCCGTCATTCGAGGATAACCTCTGTCCATGTGAGGAAAAACATTTGGCTTGCTACTGAACCTTAGTAGAGAGTGAATGCTTAACCATGGCCTCTAATTTTTTCTTTTCTTTTCTTTTTTTATACTTTAACTTCTAGGGTACATGTGCACAACATGCAGGTTTGTTACATATGTATACATGTGCCATGTTGGTGTGCTGCACCCATTAACTCATCATTTACATTAGATATATCTCCTAATGCTATGCCTCCCCCCTCCCCCCACCCCACAGCAGGCCACAGTGTGTGATGCTCCCCTTCCTGTGTCCAAGTGTTCTCATTGTTCAATTCCCACCAGTGAGTGAGAACATGAGGTGTTTGGTTTTCTGTTCTTGTGATAGTTTGCTGAGAATGATGGTTTCCAGCTGCATCCATGTCCCTACAAAGGACTTAAACTCATCCATTTTTATGGCTGTGTAGTATTCCATGGTGTATATGTGCCATGTTTTCTTAATCCAGTCTGTCATTGATGGACATTTGGGTTGGTTCCAAGTCTTTGCTATTGTGAATAGTGCCACAATAAACATACGTGTGCTTGTGTCTTTACAGCAGCATGATTTATAATCCTTTGGGTATATACCCAGTAATGGGATGGCTGGGTCAAATGGTATTTCTAGTTCTAGATCCTTGAGGAATCGCCACACTGTCTTCCACAATGGTTGAACTAGTTTACAGTCCCACCAACAGTGTAAAAGTGTTCCTATTTCTCCACATCTTCTCCAGCACCTGTTGTTTCCTGACTTTTTAATGATCACCATTCTAACTGGTGTGAGATGGTATCTCACTGTGGTTTTGATTTGCATTTCTCTGATGGTGAGTGATGATGAGCATTTGTTCATGTGTCTGTTGGCTCCATAAATGTCTTCTTTTGAGAACTGTCTGTTCATATCCTTTGCCCACTTTTTGATGGGGTTGTTTTTTTCTTGTAAGTTTGTTTGAGTTCTTTGTAGGTTTTGGATATTAGTCCTTTGTCAGATGAGTAGATTGCAAACATTTTCTCCCATTCTGTAGGTTGCCTGTTCACTCTGATGGTAGTTTCTTTTGCTGTGCCGAAGCTCTTTAGTTTAGTTAGATCCCATTTGTCTTTTTATTGTTTTTTGTTTATACTCTTATAGTAATTTTACAAAATTAGAACTCTGAACATGAAAAATGCTTATCTCTGCCTTGGGGTATATGACTGATAGTGAATATTTACCATAAAACCAGTGGTTTTAATTTATCCACCACTAACTTTATCTTTAACAATATGAAATTGGAAATACCCATATTCTGTGGTGACAGTTTTGCTTCAATTGCTATGAGTTCATATAAGTAATTGAAGAGACTTATGAAGGCAGTTATTTGCTATTTTCATTGTGAAAAATAATATCTAGTAAGTGTGGTTTTTCTAATGACAGCATGATCTCCCAAAAGTAATACTGGAGAAACTTAAAAAGCCAGAGAGAAATTCTGATTTTAGGAAGCAGCCATAATAGTATGAGAAATTCCTGGGGAGATTAAAGACTATCTGAAGCTGCTTATGAAGGGTAGGGTAGTTTGTGGGTAGTTCCAGCCAGGGAACAAGACAGGTTAAGATGACAGTAAGAGCTTTGATTGGATAACTTTTTTTTTTTTTTTGGTAAACTTAAGGTATTAAGGTATAAATTGCCCCCATCACCTTTTCTCATCAGTTCTCCTGCCTCACATGAGACCCAGTGTTCTAATTTTTATCACCATAGATGGGTTTGACCTATTCTTAAACTTAACATACACAGAATTATAAAGTATATACCTTTCTCTGCCCAGTTTTTCTTTTACACAGCATGTCTGTGAGATTCACCAATGTTGTCAAATGTACCTGAGTTTATTCCATTTTATCGCTAGATCATGTTCCATTGTATAAATAGAGCACAACTTTTTTTTCCCTATCTTCTCTGGATGGACATTTGAGTTATGTCTTATTTTAGGCTATTATGGATAAACCATGTATGACCATGTATGGATATTCTTTTTTTTTTTTTTTTTTGAGACAGAGTCTTGCTCTGTCACCTAGGCTGGAGTGCAGTGCCGCGATCTTGGCTATGGATACTCTTTTGTGATGCTTTTTGTGGATATAAGCTTTTACTTACAAAGCAAACTGTTTGGAGTGGAAATTCTGGATCATAGTATGGGGCACAATGTATTAAATTTTATAAGAAACTTTTAAAGAGTTTCCCAACACGGTTGTACCATTGTTAACATTTATCAGCAATGTATGAGAGTTCCAATTGCTCCACATTCTTTTCAAGATTTGGTATTGATAGTCTTTTAAAATGGAAACAGTATATTGAGGGCGAGGCAATATCTTCTGTTTCTTCATTTTCAATTCTCTGATAACTGGACTTTGAGTAGACTCACATGTGCTTATTGGTCATTTATAGAAATTTTTGCTTTTTTGTTTTCTGAATTGTCTGTCTTTTCATTTTGATTTAAGCCAAGTTTTTAATATTTGTTACTATGTCCAAATCCTTTTTCAGATATATTTATTGCAAATATTTTCTGCCCATCTGCTGGTTTGCCTTTTCATTTTCTCAACAGAGTTTGGGCAAAGTTTTTAATTTTGTTGAAGTTCAGTTTATCCATGTTTTCTTTAATGGTCGGTGCTTTTTGTGTCCTATCTAAACTATTTTCTTAAACTGATTCTTCTACATTTTCTTCTAGATGATTTGGAGTTTTCTTTTTGATGTTTAGATATACAATGCAACTCAAATTAATTATTTACTGGTGTGAAATATAACACATTTTTAACACTTTTTTTCATATAGACATCTAGTTTTCCCAGCACAATTTGTTCAAAAACGTCTTTTCTCTATTATACTATGTTGCTAATTATTTTAAAAGTCAGTGAATCCTAATGTGTTGATGTACCTTTGCCATCTATTCTCTTCCGTTGACTGATTCAACAATCCACATTTTAATACCACGCGATTTTAAATCGGATCTACAAATTTTCCAACTTCTTTTTCAAGGATATCTTTGTCATTATCATTTTGTCGCATTTTCAAATAAATTTTAGAAAAAAAACTTTTCAATTTCTACAAAGAAGAAAATACTGGGGATTTAATTGGGGTAGCATATAAAAACATTTTTAAGAAGAGTTGACATTTTGGTATTTAGTATTCAATTTCATGGTATATTTTTATTTATTGCTTTAGTGTATTTAATTTCTTACAACAATGTTCCCTAGTGTCCACTGAGGGAGGTTTTTACATCTTTTATTAAAATTATTACTAAAAGTATGTGATGTATTTTGGAGCTCTTCTAAAGGACATTATTTACATTTTATCATCTAATGTTTATTGCTTCCACTTAGATATAAAACTGATTTTTTAAATATTTACTTTGTATCTTGAGACTTTGCTAAATTTCTCTATAAGTTCTAGTAAAATAATTTTGTAATTTTCTTTGGAATACATACCATATTATTCTATAAGAATAATTAGAGTTTTATTTCCTTATTTCCCATCTTGATGCTTTTATTTTCTTTTTGGTTTTCTCTATGGATAGATTCTGAGTACAGTGTTTAACATGAGTGGTAAGATGGATCCCTTTGTCTTCCAAGTGATTAATATTATAAGACTGATGTATGACTATAATCAAATATCTTTAAAAATTAATACAGGCATACATGTCTTATTGTGCTTCACTTTATTGTGTCTTTTATAAATTGAAGATTTGTAGCAACCCTGCATCAAGAAAGTTTATTGACACCATTTTTCCAATGGCATGTGTTCACTTAATGTCTCCATGTCACATTTTGATAATTTCCACATTATTTCAAACCATATATATATGTTTATGTGTGTGTGTGTTATGGTGATCTGTGATCTTTGATGTTACTATGGAATTGTTATGGGACACCATGAACTACCCACATACAAGGTGTGGAATAATAAATAAATGTTGCGTGTGTTCTGACTGTTACACTGTCTGGCTGTTCACTGTCTCCCTCTCCTTGGACATTCCTATTCCTTGAGACACAGCAACATTGAAATTAGGCCATTGAATAACTCTGCAATGGCCTCCAAGTGTTTACATGAAAGGAAGGATCATGGGTCTCATACTTTAAATCAAAAGCTAGTAGTGATTAAGCTTAGTGAGGAAGGCATATCAAAAGCCAAAATAGACTGAAAAGCTAGACCTCTTGCACTGAACAGCAAAGTTGTGAATGCAAAGGAAATGTTCTTGAGGAAAATTTTAAGAGCCACTCCAGTGAACACATGAATCATAAGAACGCAGAACAGCTTTGTGTCTGATACAGAGAAAGTTTTCGCGGTCTGGAAAGAAGACCAAACCAGCACAATGTTCCCTTAAGCTAAAGACAAATCCCAAGCGAGACTTGGTCTCTTTTCAATTCTGTGAGGGCTAAGAAAGGTGAGGAAGCTGCAGAAGAAAAGTTTAAAGCTAGCAGAGGTTGGTTCATGAGGTTTAAAGAAGGAAGCCATCTTCATAACACAGAAGTAGAGGGTGAAGCAGCAAATGCTGACTGACCTTCTGTAGCAAGTTATCCCAAACATCTAGCTAAGATAATTAATAAAGGTGGCTACATTAAACAACAGATTTTCATTGTATACAATCCATCCTTCTGTTGGAAGAAGAGGCCATCTAGGACTTTCATAGCTGGAGAGAAGGGGACAGTGCCTAGCTTGAAAGCTTCAAAGGGCAGGCTAACACTCTTGCTAGAGGCTAATGTAGCTGGTGACTTTAAGTTGAAGCTAATGCTTAGTTACTATTCTGAAAATCCTAGGGCCCTTAAGAATTACACTAAATCTAGTTTGCTTGTGCTCTGTAATTGAAAAAACAAAGCCCGAATGTCAGCATGTTTGTTTTATAGCGTGGTTTACTAAATATTTTAAGCCCACCATTGATAACTATTACTGATAAAAAAATTCCTTTCAAAATATTACTACTCATTGACCATACATCTGATCACCAAGATATATGATGGAGATGCACAAGGAGATTAATGTTATTTTTATACCTGTTAACAGAACATCCATTCTGCAGCCTATGGATCAGGGAGTAATTTTGACTTTCTAATCTTATTATTTAAGAAATGTGTTTCATAAGGGTATTGCTGCCAAAAACAGTGATTCCTCTGATGGATCTGAGTGAAATAAATTGAAAACCTTTTAGAAAAGATTCAACATTATAGATGCCATTAAGAACATTTTGGACTCATGAAAGGAGGTCAAAATACCAAGATTAATAGGAGTTGGAAGAAGTTGAGTCCAGCACTCATGGATGACTTTGAGGAGTTCAAGACTTCAGTGGAGGTAGTTCACTGCAGATGTGGTGAAACTATCAGGAGAACCAGAATTAGAAGTAGAGCCTGTGATGTTACTGAATTGCTTCAACTTCATTATGTAATTTAATGGATGAGGAGTTACTTCCTATGGATGGGCAAGAAAGTGGTTCTTGAGGTGGATTCTACTCCTGGTGAAGATGCTGTGAACGTTGTTGGAATGACAACAAAGGATTTAGAATGTTACCTAAATTTAGTTGATAAAACAACCACAGGGTTTGAGAGGATTAACTCCAATTTTGAAAGAACTTCTACTATAGGTAAAATACTATCAAACAGCATCATATGTTACAGAGAAATTGTTCATGGAAGGAGGAGTCAATCAATGCAGCAGACTTCATTGGTGTCTTGATTTAAGAAATTGCCACAGCCACCTCACCTTCAGCAACCACTACCCTAATCAGTCAGCAGTCATCAACTTTGAGGGAAGTCTTTCCACCAGCAAAAAGATTACAATTCCCTGAAGGCTTAAATGATTGTTAGCATTTTATAGCAATAAAGTATTTTTAAAATTATGTACTTTTTCTAGACATAATGCTTTCCTTACTTAACAGACTGAAGTATAGGGTAACATAACTTTTCTATGCACGGAGAATCTTACAAATTTATGTGGGTCCCTTTTTTTTGTGAATGTAGTGGTCTGGAATTGAGTTCGCAATATTGCCAGGGTATACCTTTATCAAAAATAGTTATTGGTTCCATATAATTTTAACTCAATGGCACTAGCTAAAGTTTGATTATGAAGAAAATGATAGATTAATTAAGAAGCAGCAGTCAGTGATAATAAAAGTATTTCATGTTAAAAGTAGAATATGATAGAGGTAATGCTATCTTTATAAGAAACAGATAGTTTTGAATACATAAGTGGTGAAATTACAATTTAAAAAATAAGTAATCTAAGTATTAAACTTAATAAGTAAGATAAACCAAAAGGGAGCAATTCCAAATTTCAAAATGCACATTTACTCACATCTTAACATTTCTGAAATCAGGATGCATCTTGCTATACATAAACATGAATTGTTACAAGTTTTCATAGATAGTGGTGATATTTATAATAAATATTATTTTTTATTCAATGGAATATAATTGTAAAGGGAAAATTAGTGAAATACCTAATAGAATTTAGAACATTTTAACAAAACCCAAGGTTACAAAAAATAAACTAAAGCCAAATACACAAGAACTGAAAATAGGTAAATAGCTATATAAATTGTAAAAAATAGCTGTGTGCTAATAAATTTGAACACCTAATTGAAATAGGTTTCAGAAACATAAAAGAGTGCAAAAAAAATATAGAGAGTTTAGATATATCAATAAGTACTGCAGAGAAAAAGATTTTAGTGTAAGGACTGTCCCTCAAAGACTCTAATAAAAACCCAGTTAATTCTTACGAGTTTTTCTAGAAAATAGAAAAAATTAATTTCACCTCATTTTTTGAAGCTAGTGCAATCTTAATGCTGAAGTTTATTAAAGACATTTAAATGTAAGAAAAAAGTTAAGTCATTCCCTTAACAAACTACATTAGAAATGACTACTACAGTCTGTGATCAATTGGAGAACTGTTGCTTTGAAGAACTACTAGACCTGTAGCAGAATGTACGTAAGTGAAAAGTGAATCTTACCATTTGTATTCTGGTTTTATTACTAGATTACAATCATGCATAAACTGACTACACATATTTAGATAAAAGACATATTAAGTACATCATTATCCAAATGTATTAAACAGTTAAAAATTATGTCAGGATCTAGAAAAACTTTGCCTGAGGAATGAAAACATGGTTCCACATTAGAAAATGTATCAGTGCAGCTTATCACAGGGACAGACTAAAGGAGAAATACCACATGATTGTCTTAAATGATGCAAAAGAAAACCTAATTAGATCAAGGACGAGGTAAGGATGCGTTTTATCACTGCTACAGGTTCACATTGTGCTGAAGTTCTTGCCAATACTATGAGGACATAAAGTGAAATAAGAGGGGGAAAATGTGGAGAGAAAAGACAATCATCTCCTTATTTTTAGATGACGTTATCATCTATCTAGAAAAAGCAAGAGACTAAAAAGACCAACTAGGAAGCAATAAGATAATTTACAAGATTGCCAGTTACAAAATCAAGTTAATATTAGTTCTCTTCAATAACAAAAAACACTATTAAGTTATAATAAAAATATGTCCATTGATAATACCTATAAAGTATCTGAAATTAATCATAGTTATTTGAAGAATACTTTGGAGAAAATCTTAAAACTCTAACTTAGGATGTGATGGTTAATTTTATGTGTCAACTTGGCGAGGCCATGGTTCTGAGACATTTGGTCAAACATTATTCTAAATCTTGCTATGAAGCTATTTTTTAGATGAGACTAGCATTTAAATCTTTAGACTGTGAGTAAAGCAGATTACCTCTGTAGGGTGTCGGGGCCTCATTCAATCAGTTGGAAGCATTAATAGAAAAAAAGACTGATCTCTCTCAAAGAATTTGAGATTCTGCCAGAAGATAGATGGCCTTTGGGCTTGAATGGTAACAGCTCTTCCCGTGGTCTCCAACCTGCAGGTTTACTCTGTAGATTTCAGATTTGCCTCCACAACTGTGTGAGCCAGTTCCTTAAATTCACTCTCTCTCTCTCTCTCTACATTATATATTTATATATATTCATATATTTATAACATATAGATATATGTAGGAATATATCTATAATATTTATAGATATTTATAGACATAATAAATGTATAAAATATATAATATATTAAATATACAAATATCAATAAAATTGATATTTTTAATTAAAATTTATTGTCTTCAAATTAATCTACATAGCAAAATCCACATACAAATTCCAAATTGATTATTAAATAACTTGATACATAAAAATTTTATGTTGAGTAACAAATATTGAAGTAAAATGATAAAATGTCAAATAATAAAAATAATGAAGAATAAGAAAGGCAAGGTAGTTGCTTTGTGGTTAATAAACTGTTCCACCAAGCATTCAGTAAAATAGTGGACGCTGTCTGAAGAACAGATAAATAGGCCAATAGATAAAATAGAAATGAAGATATTTGATTAAAGAAAACAGCACCACAAATTAATGGATCAAGCAGATTGGTCAGTATGTGGTATTGTAAAAAATAGCTCATGGCACAGAGAAAAAAAGTAAAACCAGCAACACCTCTAACAAAGTGAAACTCTAGACAGATTAAAGACATAATTGGGATATATCATGATATAAAATTAATAGAAGAAAATGTGGATACATAACTATGAGCTAACATAGGGCATCAGATTGTCAAATCAGGTTCACACGAATTAGTTCAAACTTTAATAATCCCAAGGATATAGGCAAGAAAGAGGCACAGTTGAGATGGAAAGAGCTCTGGGACATCCCATGTGACCTACCAGGTCTTTCTTTTCATATCAGACAAGCTGTGGCCCAGAAATAACAGGAGAGTTCTCCAGGTGGGGTATCATGGGTTATTACCTCACAGAGAGTGATACTTAAGTTATTTCCATTTTATAACCCAGAAACTTGCAGAGCTAATAATGACATTTTCCTGGAAGCCATTTTTCAAAACTCCATGCGTTCTGGGTTTGTGATAAGCAATCTGTAGTTAGGGATATCCTACTAAGAATATTAAAAATTATAAAGTATCTTTTTTTTTTTTTTTTTTTTTTAGCAAATATTGTTAGTCAATTTACACAGCTGTCCCCCTTACAAGTAGACTGGACATAGTCACCTGCTTTTGTTCTTTCTCCTAGGGAGCTTTCCTCCTACAAAGGAAGTGAATGAATCATAGAACAACTGCTTTTCTGTTTCCCAACTTAAGGATTGAGGAAGATGCTACATAGAACTTCAAAACTGCAAACCATACAGTTAAAAAAGGAACAAAAATAGATTAAATAGCAGTAATGATTTTCTCCAATGAAGAACACATAGACTAAGCTAGCAGCGATGAGGTAGAAGGAAAATAGAGTTGGCTCATGTATCCATAGGTTCCATATCAGTGTATTCAACCGAATGGGGAGTGAAAATGTTTTTAAAAAAATTGTATCTATAGTGAACATGTACAGACATTTTTCTTGTCATTATTCCCTAAACAGTACAGTAGAACAATTACTTAGATAGCATTTACATTGTGTTAGGTATTATATTTAATCTAGAGAAGATTTAAAGTATATGGGAGGATGTGCACAGGTAATATGCAAATACTGCCACATTTTATATCAGGGACTTGAGCATCTGTGAATTTTGATATCCACAAGAGGTTCTGGAACCAATTTTCCATGGATGCAGAGGGACAGTTGTATTTGTAATGTCTAAACTGACAAAAGGTCATATGAGGAATGAGCAAGAAATTCTTACAAATAAAACAGGAAAAGACACCTTATAGAAAAAGGAACAAATTAGAATATAGAACAGTAATAAGTCTTAAAATCTGATGGCTTAAAATAACAAAGGTTTGTTTCTGGCTCACACTGTACATCAGAGATGATCTGGTGTTTCTGCTGTCCAGACGACTGGGTGGTATAGGAGCCACAATCTGAAAGGCTGTCACTATGATAGAGGGAAAAAGAGCCTGTGTCCAAATATGCACTGCCACTTTAATTTCCTACCTGCAAGCGAGACGTATTATTTCTGCTCATATTTCATTAGTCAAAGTAAATAACACAGTTACAAATAAATGTAATAGAGAGCAGAAGTGAACTCTTACCCTCTGCTTTGATGGTAAAGTAAATAAAATATTTATGAACAACCCTAATGACTACGCCTATATAACAAACAAACCAAAAATTATGAAACATAGAAAAATATACTAATTAGTGAGTAAAGAAATGCAAATGAAAACAAAAAATGAGATCTCGCTATACACCTATTGATTAGAAAGTATTAGAAAATTAGACAATGCTAAGTACTGACAATCATGTGAAAATATAAACATTTTCATGTACTAGTGATGGCTGTATTCACTGATGTAGCCATCCCATCCTGGGCAACTCTATGGCAATACTTGGTGTAATTTGTATACCTGAACCTCACATGCTCCACCAGTCCTCTTCCTGGGAAATGTTCTCACAGATGCAGTTATCCTTTGAGAACACTCAGTCTGATATTATTTGTGATGGTGAAACTTTCAGGCAAATAGTGCCTATTACTAGGCAAGTGGGAGGATGAGTAAAATGCATGAATTATGCTATTGAATATGATGCAACTGTTAGAATCAGAGACTATGTGATGGTTTTAGAAACTCAGTGCTTACTGGAAAAAGGGACATACAATATAACTACTGTAAATTTGAACATATGTACACTAAAACAACAATACACATTTTGATAGACTTATTCAAAGGAAAATATATACATTTTGAATATATTTGAAAGGAAAAACAAGTAATCAAACCAATCTAACACTACAACCATCACAAGAGAGGGTTTGCATGTGCCAGTGAGTACAATGTGCTATCGACCATTTGAATCTGAAGAAATACCACTGCCACCAGTAAGCCTCTTTCACTACAATTTGAGATGTGCTAATGTTTTTTTTTTAATTTACTGCAGAAACTTTCAAAAGAGTAAAGAAAATAGCACAATATCCTCACCTGACACCTGACCAGCTTCAACATACTTAATATTTTGCCAATCCTGTTTTCTCTAGAACACTTTTTTATTCCTAAAATATTCTAAAGAAAATCCCAAATATGTAATTTCAGTGCATAGACTGTTTTACCTGTTTATACACTTTCTGACCCACTGTGGATGCTCAGTATTTTTGGCTGTTATTATTATTGTTCTTCAAGTTTTAGCTTGCATGATGCCTTTGTGAAACTTTTTGATACACTCCATCTGTAGTGATTCAGTTTGACACACCATTACCTCTCCAGTTCCTGGTAGTGTTACAAAATCTCTATCAGTATGTGATTAACTTTTTAGTTTGTTACTCTGTTCACTCTGTATAAAACTACTAAGCAAATTCAGGATTGATCAGTCTTAACATTCAGATAAAGTAGAAGTTGCTTCAGTTATAATCTTCGCGGGGTTTCCTTTTCCGCATGCCATAAAATATAAAATCCAAGAACATTGCATACATTTCTCTGCTCATTTAATTGTTGTCGTTAGTGTCACATTATTTGTGATTATATCATAGTTTTTCTCAGGAAATGGAGTCACCGCTTTAAATACACATCTAAATATTTAATACACATCTAAATATCATGTCATTTTTGTTGCCACCTCCACTCCTACTGGTCTAAGCTACATCAAATTTTGAAGATCATAGATAAGTTTGCATCTTTTTTCAGTTGGAGACTAAGCTTTCTCCCCCACCATCACACCCCCACACTTATATTGTCAATCTATGATATTGTTCCACAAGTGAGTTTCTTGTAGGAAGCATATAGTTAGGTCATATTTTTATTATCAATCCTGTCAATCTCTGCTTTTAAATTGGTGTATTTAGACCAGTTATACTTAAAGTCAATATTGCTGTGTTGGGGCTAAATCCTTTAATTTTTTGGTTTGTTTTCTGTTTGTTTTGTGTTCAATTCCTCCCTTTCTCTCTTTTTTTTTTTCCTTGTGGGTTACTCAAACATTTCTTACAATTCCATTTTATTATCTATGTTCTTTAGTACTTTTATCTGTATATTTGTGAATACTGGTTACTCTATGCATTATAATATACATGCATAACCTATCACAGTCTACTGGAACTGACACTCTAACACTTTGAGTGAAGGTTAGAAATCTGTCTTCCATTTAGATCACTTTACACACTCCATTTTGAAAATATAAATGTCTTAAAATACTTCTTCCTATATACACTGAATACCACATCAGCTAATATTATCATTTTTTGCTAGTTGATATTAAAAACTCTTAAGGGGAAGGACAGTTCATTTTGTTTTTGTATCTAACTTTACCCATTCCATTGTTCCTTCTTCCTTCCTCCGTCTCAGCCTCTTTCCATTGGCATTTCTTTTCAGTTCAGATGACTTCTGTTAGACATTCTTAAGGGTATTTTGCTAGCAACAAATTTTCTTAGTTTTATTTCATGAGAGAATGCCTTTCTTTTCCCCATTTCTGAAGGTTATTTTTCCAGGAATCTTCGGATAAAGAACTCAGAATTGACAGTTCTTTTTTTTTTTTTTCCAGCACTTGAGAATGGCTTTCATTGTTTCAGATGAATTGCTATCAAATATGGTTTTCATATAGATAATTTGTTATTTCTCTCTGACCTCTTTCAAGATTTTTTCTTTAGTTTTCATAAGATTGGTTGTGATGCATCTTCAAGTAGATTTCTTTGGATTTATTCTGTTTGGAGTTCATTCAGCTTCTTAAAACATAATTCCATTGAAACTGTAATTCCTAATTCCACTGCTAAATTTGCCAAATTAGCTATTATGCCCTTGAATACTATTTTCAGCACAACTTTGTTTATCTTCTTTTGGGACTTCAGTGAAACAAATGTTAGATTTGTTTTTTGTCCCACATGTCTGTCCTTGAGGCTCTGTTCATTTGTTTTTATTTTCTCACTGTTGTTCAGATTGAATAATATCTACTGATCTGTATTCGAGTTCATTCCTTCCTCTGTCAACTTCAATTTACTACAGAACACAACCAGTGAGATTTTAATTTTGGTTATTTTTGTTTTTAAATTATTTAATTTCCTTTTGCTTTTTTTTTTTTTTTTTTTTACATATTTGATTTATTTGCTGAGATCTTCTATCTTTAAAATGTGTTTCTAGATTGTTTATAATTGTACAGTATTGTTAAGGTTACTGCTTAAAATTGTCAAGTGATTTCACTATATTAGTTATATTAGTGTTTGTGCCTGTTGATTGTATTTTCTCATTTAATTTGTGGTTGTCCTGGTTCCTAGTGTAAGGAGTGACATTTTATTGTACTGTGGATGTTTTGGGTGTTATGTATCTGAATGCAATCTCCATTTTTAGCAAGCAGTCTCTGTGGTTAGCTGTAATATATCAGTATGAGAGCGGGGTGAATGTTCAGCTTCCTTCTAGGCCTTATTGACACCACCCTGGGGAAAGCGGACTGCTGTCTCTTACCACCTGCCTGCAGTTTGGTGGAGTATAAGCTCAGCTCCCCTCTGGGGTCCACTGACAGGAAAACAGGAGAAGCAGAGGCCAACTCACATTGCCTTGCCCCACTTCTCATCTGTGATATGTAGGAAAAAGATGGAAAACCCTGGGAACCCATCTCTGTCATTCTTCAAGTCCCAATGTCCTTAGACTGTCCACTCTCTTATTATACCTCTTAGAATTTTTCTATGGTTTGTGTTATGTTATATTCACGGATTTATTTTTATTTTTATTTTATTTTTGTTATAAGAAGGAGGACCTGGGAGGAATAGGGCTATTCTTTTTTCTTATATAGCTATATAATAAACTTTATTATTATTTTTTATTATCATACTTTAAGTTCTAGGGTACATGTGCATAACGTGCAGGTTTGTTACATATGTATACTTGTGCCATGTTGGTGTGCTGCACCCATCAACTCGTCAGCACCCATCAATTCGTCATTTATATCAGGTATAACTCCCAATGCAATCCTTCCCCCCCCCCTCCCCATGATAGGCCCCGATGTGTGATGTTCCCCTTCCCGAGTCCAAGTGATGTCATTGTTCAGTTCCCACCTATGAGTGAGAACATGCAGTGTTTGGTTTTCTGTTCTTGTGATAGTTTGCTAAGAATGATGGTTTCCAGCTGCATCCATGTCCCTACAAAGGATGCAAACTCATCCTTTTTTATGGCTGCATAGTATTCCATGGTGTATATGTGCCACATTTTCTTAATCCAGTCTGTCACAGATGGACATTTGGGTTATTCTATCTTGGCTAGAACTGTAAGTCCATTTAAGATTGCCTCCCCACCTCCCAACAAAGGTTTTTGTCAGTTTCTTACATCCTCCTTATTCTACCTGTCTCTCCTTATCCTACCTGTCATTGTCTCACTAATATTTTTCAATTTCTTCCCTAATATTTTCCATAGTTACATTAATTCAGTTAGTTAATTGTACCATAATTGTTATACTACATAATTTTATATTAAGATAATCTTATTTAGATGCAGAGAAACTCAAATTTGAGGGTCATGTGGAAAAATAAGTTATAATCTCTGGGTGGGGGATAGGGAATTGACTAAAATAATTGAAATGGCTACAGATAAGAGATGGTATTAAAGATAGTCATGAAGGATGGTCCGGGTGTTAAGGGAAGCATGTTCTATGTGGTGATTTCAGTCTGATAAAAAGTGTGTAGAGAATGTGAATACCCCTTCAGACAATAGCAAGAATTCCACTCTGGCTGAAAAGCAATATTCATGTAGCTGAACAAGAGATGATTAAAAGTTTGATTATATGGCAGACAATCTTTAAGTTTGCAGAAGACGTTAGACTTAATTCAGGAGGCAGTGGGGAGACATCAAACATTTTCGTCATTGAGAGAAGATGGTTAGAATCTGACACTGGTGTGCTAGTGGAATCTACTATCTACATAAATAACAGTCCCTCAGGTCTTTCATAGAGATTGCTTTCATTAAATCCCATATAGATTTGAGGAAAAAGATGATTTCACTGTAAAAAACTTGCTTTAAAATAAGAATGCAGACCTCCTCAAATTCAACTATTTAATTAATTAACTCTAGCAGTTAGCACACAGTTTTTTTTTTTCATATAATGGAATATGGGTTTTTTTTTTTTTTTAAAATAAGTACTATATAACTTAGGAAACAGAAATGACATTTAATTTACAGAATATCTCTCAGTTAAATATGATTATCAGAAAAGTAAATTTCTAGCCTTCACAATCTTGTTTAGTTTAGTATTCCTTAGAGTTGACACCTATCCTGTTTCTGGGGAGATACTCAAGGCCATTCATTGCACAGTGGACTAAAATGATGCAAATGTTCCTTTTCATTGAAAATGATTTCTTACTGTCTCCAAGAAAAGACTAAATTGTGTTGAAATATCTGTTTTATTACTGTAAATAGTTAAAAACTCTCTTTTACGCAATACACATGATATAGGGAATATAAAAATAATGGAGATTTTTTTTTGTAACCTGAATAGAACACAGAATTACCTAGATAATGGATGAATATTTCCTTCCTATATGTGCATAAGTGAGCACATATGTAATGAACCATTTGTGTAAATCCTCTCATTGGTAGAATCTAAACTTGATTACAATGGAGTCTGTAAAATGCAATTTGCAGTCTTCCTGTTACTGCAATTTATGGGCTCAGTAGAGAATAGAGATGCTATTGAGTACAAACGGACAATCTGTAGAGGAAAAGAATTAAGATAATTGGTCGGGCGAGGTGGCTTACGCCCGTAATCCCAACACTTTGGGAGGCTGAGGCAAGTGGATCACCTAAGGTCAGGAGCTCTAGACCAGCCTGGCCAACATGGTGAAACCCTGTCTCTACTAAAAATACAAAAATTTGTCGGGCATGGTGGCAGGTGCCTGTAATCCCAGCTACTCAGGAGACTGAGGCAGGAGAATGGCATGAACCCCGGAGGTGGAGCTTGCAGTGAGCCGAGACCACGCCACTGCATTCCAGCCTGGCCAACAGCGTGAGACTCTGTCTCAAATACATAAATAGATAAATAAGGATTAAGATAACTAAAATTTCACTATCAAAAATTTATTTTTTTCCTTTTAAAAATTCACATTTTCCACAAAGCAGCAAATTAACATAGGATATACTGTTCTGTATGTTTTACATTTAATGCTTAAAATGAAATTAAAAGGTTGTATAATTAGTTAGAAAGGATACCCAATGCACGTAGCATGGTGCCGCACGCAAAGTGCTGGCCTCGAAGACAGGCAATGGTTCTAAAACTAGCCCTGGTAATTCTTAGCTGTGAGTTTTCTCCCATCATTTACTTTCTCCTGTGATGAATATTAGCTAGAAATAAGGGTAGACTAATTCATTCTTTACACTATCTTAAGAACAGTAGGAGAAATTTGGAACAAACTAGTTGGACAGTCAAAAACCTAAGGGTCTTTGATATATTAAAATTTCAAAAATCCTAATTATTTTCCTTAAAGTAGAAAAGAAAGCCAAAGTTTAGTTAAATAATTATTAGATTTAGTGGTAAATATACTGGTATATTATCTATATCTCTGTTAAATCTACTCTAAAACCCATGTATGCCTTACCACATTTATTATAGATTGTAGTTAAATAATTCATACTGAGTTGAGAAACATTGTATTTTACAGAAAATGCATAATCTAGTCTTCTCATGGGAGCAGTTAAAATGTAAGTTAGAGTAAGTTATCTCCTCATGCAATACCCTCTTAAAGCTTCATACCTCACTTTAAGTAAAAACCAAAGTCCTGACAATAACTTATACATAGGAAAGCCATTCAAATCTATTTTACTAGGACAGTTCAAGTTAGTGCCTGCTACCTCTGTGTAATTATTAATAGCACCCCCTTACATCCTTTCAAGAGTCCTGTTCAAACGGTAAGTAATGGCCGCCTTATTTGTGAGACATTCCATCAGCTGACCCCTACAACCTCTCAGATCTCAGCTCCCACTACTCCAGAAACACAGCTGTGTTCCTCACACAGATGAGGCCCAGGCCCAGCTCCAGACCTCTGCCCTTGCAGTTGCCCCTGTTTGGAATGCCTTTCCTTCTATATCCGCACAGCTTACTTCCTCACTTCTTTCAGGTCTTACTCAGTGGGATCTCCTTGTCCATCATGCCAGTCACAGTCTACTGAAAACAGAAAGCTCATGCCAGATTTTTAAAGAGATAATTTAATAGAAAAAGTGTTATATGGATATAAAGACTTGTTAACTAAGTGACTGCAAAAGGCTCCATGAAAACATGAAAGTATCACAGAGGTAACATCTGCCATCCCTAGCGCTGGGGAATGAAAGAGAAAAGGCTGGGATTAAAATTTAGGAGCTTGGAGAATGAGCCTCACAAAGCTTGGTCCCAGATGGCTGAGGAGAGGGTGCTGCTCATCTGGTGTTGGTGTCTCTGAGCTTAGAGAAAGGCACCCATTTGGCCATGGCTAGGGAACCTCTGAGGAAGAGCCACCAGCAACTGGTAAAAGCATTTTACTGAGGATATGAGGATCCGATAAGGCTGTTTCTGCAAGTGTTTGGAAACAAAACAAAACAAAACAAAACAAAACAAAACAAAACAAAACATCTGGGTACAACTCCTTCAAGTGCAATACCCCATTTCTGCTGGGGTAAAGTGAGGCTAGGGAGACGCTGGCAGAAGCAGGAAGCATGCAGGAAGCAGACAGGAAGTAGAAAGTCCCTTCGTCCGCCTCCTATTTCATAGTTTCCTTCTAGCACTCTGTATTGGAAGAGCCTTACAAGAAGACTTCTAGCAAAGCCAAAATGTGGTTTGCAGGATTTCAGCCCCAGCATCATCAAGAGCCGTACAGAAGGATGAGTGAAACGGAGCCACTGTTTAATACTTGCCATAGCCATCCTCGCTAAAATTTCAATCCCTTCCAACATTTTCTATTTCCTATTTGGCTCTATTTTTCTCCTTAGTTCTTCTCACTTAAGTACTAGATATTTTCCTTATGTTCAGTGTTTATTGTCCGTCTGCCTAATTAAAATATAAGCCTAATGATAACAGGAATTTGTGTATGTTTTCTTTAATGCATTGTTGAACCAAAAAAAAGTTCCTGGCACAAAAGAGGTCCTTAATAAATGTTTCTGAATATTAATATTAATAATAAACATTTATGTAGTAGGTATTATATTCAACGTTCTATCCTATGTACTTAATATTTAGCTCCCAAATAGAATTATGTGCTAATCTGTTATTATTCTTATCTCATAGTTAAGCAAAGTGATGCATACAAATGTTAAGCAACTTACCTTAGGTCACATAACTAATAAGTTGTAAAGCAAGGGTTTGAATAAAGTCAGCCTGCAGTCTGACTCATCACGCTAAATTGAAAATACAAATGAAAATATTAAATACACTCTCTCCATTACTCATACGTCATGACGTCCAACTATATTGTCCAAAAGCATTACCGTATGTCAACTATGTGAACAAGCTTAATGATTAAACAATATTGTTATTGGACTATCTTTAAAATTCTAATCTTAAAATGAAGGGTAAATACAATTGGCAACAGTGTACCCTTTGAAAGATATTTCTGACTTTAATGAAAGCAAATGTCTTTGGGCTTAAATAACATTCCCAGAGTCAGAATTTCTAACTAAACCTTTGCTTAGTTCAGTAAAACAAGGATTCAACCAACAATAGTAGTGCCTTCATTACTGTGATGTCAAATTGTTTGCATTATTAGGTCAGACTGCTCAGTATGGTGCACAAAAACTTCTTATGACCCAAACATCTATTTTTCTTGTGATTAATATTTTATTAAGCATTAATAAATACAAAAAAGAATGCCTAAAAAGAATATAGCAACATTCATCTTCACAGTCACAGAGGGAGATAATCTTTCTTGATACACAGCATATATACACTACTGTAATATTTATATTGGAGTTTTTCCTTCAAATTTTAAAACTGAGCAAGAACAAAAAAATTATGTAAAAATATAGCACATTTCATTAACAAAATGGAGAAAATAATTCAGTTTCAAATGACCTGAAATCCTTTAACACCTTTCTGATATGTTTCTTTTTCCTTAAAATGAGGACTTGGATTGTCTTTATGGTTATGTCTATGCTCATATGAACCAAGCAGAGCTATATTGGAGTCCTAGTTGTGCATGTGTATTTTAACGGCCAGACCCAGAGGGTCCCCCTCCACCTCTCCCCACAACCCAGGACTCTGGTGCTTTCCTTGCAACATGTAACTTCTCCAGTGTCTTTATTTACATTTGTACATCATTGTGGATTTTTTCCAAGCTGTGGACGTTTGTATGATTTGCGTCAAATTTAGGATTTTCAAAATCACAGATACTAATGGCCCTTTTAGTAAGAATAGCCCCCATTTATTGTGAAAAACGTACTTCAATTAGTGCGCATGTTTCACATTTCAACTTCACAGCAAATCTTTGAAGTAAGTGTTCTGATCTTTGTTTTTGAAAACAATGTATGGGTTTATAAGAATTAAATAAGGAACCGAGATCATCAACATAGTTGTTAGTAGAGAGTGTGTAAGCAGGTGTTCCCCAGCTTACCCTCTATGGTTAAGTCAAGAACCCAAAGAGAGAAAAAAGAGGCAGAGAGAAATTAAATGAAGGTGTTTAATTTATAATTCTGTGTTCCTTAATGACCTCTTATTGGTTTTCTACTAAAATGCTTAATGTTATTAATGCCAATACTTCTTTTGTAGATTGGGATTATTCTGTATCATAGGTAAAGGATAAGCAAACTACAGGGCAGAGGAAGTGGATGGAGTTATTTTTACAGCCTCTGCTGGGATGCTTCTGAATGATTTTTCACTTGAGTCCAATTATTTTTGAGTTCTCTGTGTTGGGTGTGAATCTGTTCAAAACTGATTTTAAGTACATTGGACTTTGGTTCTCTCCAAAATGTTGAAAAAGAGGCTGGTAGCTTGTTTTATTACTTAAATGTAGAGAGGATAGTCCTGTTGCTTTACCTTCAGCTCTGTCTCTATCCCAAGTTAGCTGGTGTGTGTGTGTGTGTGTGTGTGTGTGTGTGTGTGTGTGTGCACGCGTGCGCGAGCACGCTCTAGTTTGTGAGCTCCCTTGGCTAGACTTAACATGATAGCTTATTTTGCTCTCTCCCTCTTGTAAAGATAATTCATAAGTAATGAACCTGAACTGAAGAGATGCCCCGCTGTACAAAGGCATGACTTATTTCATAAAATTTCATTATCCTCCTTTGGAATCAATGTCCTGAGGAGCAGCTCTATGCTCACTCCAGACAATTAAACAATGTAATTTATTTTTCTTAAAATTCTGTATTTTAGGAAGAACTTCAAGTAGAATTTTAAAAATTCCTAAACAGGGCATTTTAAATGATGTCATTTCTTAAGTAAAGTAAATTTAAATGAACTTAATTCTGACTGGGATAATACAAGAAAAAAAAAACCCAAAAACATTTAGTAAAAATTTCGGTTATTTTATTTCATTCCATAATATCTAGAGTAATTATTGGTATATGGATTCTAGAAATTATTAATGCTTTCCCCCTTTTTTCAGAAGTAGATGAATGGAAGTTTTGTGTTTAGGAATTATAGTTTCTGTTAATGACTATCTGTGAGCACTTGTCTCTCAGCATCAGGTTTCTCCTCTGTACAGTGAGGTGGTAAGACAGATAGAGTTTATGTTTCATTTCATGTCAATATACTTTTTCTTTATGAAAGGAATTTGTAGAGAGTCTTAGGAGTTATAATGATTGGCTGGGCACGGTGGCTCACGCCTGTAATCCTACCAATTGGGGTGGACGAGGTAGGCAGATCACTTGAGGTCAGGAGTTCGAAACCAGCCTGGCCAACATGGTGAAACCCTGTCTCTACTAAAAATACAAAAAATTAGCCAGACGTGGTGGTGGACGCCTATAATCCCAGCTACTCAGGAGGCTGAGACAGGAGAATCACTTGAATCCGGGAGGCAGAGGTTGCAGTGAGCTGAGATTGTGCCACTACACTGCACTCCAGCGTGTGTGACAGAGTGAGATTCTGTCTAAAAAAAAAGAAAAGAAAAGAAAAACAAAGTTATAATGGATAATGATTTCATTAATTTTAATCTTAATGAATTTCTTTTGAAGTACAGATATGCCTTGACTGACAATAGGGTTATGTCCCAATGAACCCATTCTAAGTTGGAACTGTCTTAAGTTGAAACTGTATTTAACAGCCTGATGAGCCCATTGTGACATCCAAATATGGTAAGTCAAAGTATCCTAAATGTAGATGTCCCTTGACTTACGATGGGGTTACCTTGGAAAAACCCATTGCAAAGTTGAAAATTGTAAGTTGAATTATTTTAAGTAGGGGACCATCTGTATTTCTTTTAAATCTTGCTATGTTGAGTTTGAAAGAGTAGGTAATAATTGTGTTTCCTGGTTTTGCCGTGTGACTATTTTCTTAGCTGCCTTCCACTGACTGTCTCATGTTGGGGTCCGCGTGTTTCCTGAACAAAGGAATGAACACACGAGACAACACAAGACAAGACAAACATGGCGGCCGCCCCAAGGACACGCTCTGCTTTACTTTATACCGTCCTTTGTGGAATGTTAGTAAGTCGCCAGACACATTGTTGTTTCTCTGATCTTTCCCTGACTTTCTGAATTTCCAAGATGTTTACATATAAACAAGCCCCCAGGGTCTGCTATTTGCAACTGAGGCCAGTCTTGTAGGCTCCTTTGTCCTCCCTGTTTGCAGAGGAGGAATGCCCAGCTTCATTTGAGAGAGCGGGACTATAATGTTAATGGGGGAATGGCCTGCTCAGTTGTAAAAGCAGATAGTCCTCTGCAGTCTCACATCTAAAGTGGATTATGGAACTAGGCTTTGGAAACTGGTTGTTTTGAAACTGGGGAGTTTAACTTCCCCCTAAAATACTGGATACATTTTCATCATCAGGATACCTGTTTACATAATAATAATCTGAAATATTCTTAATAATGTATATGCTTTACTTTTCATAGAATGGAGACTCTTGGCTTTCAAGGAAGATCGACTAGTGAAACTATGTTTACAAACCTGAGTAGCATTGTCTGGTAGCAATATAATAAACGTTTCAAACATAACATTAAAAAGCATGAATATCTGATAATGTTTATCAAAATTTCCTACATAAAAGGTTATGCAGGAGCCTTAAATACAATCTGCTGTAAAAACGAATGTGGCAATCTGCCCAGTATGTATTTTCCTGTCATATGAGGATTCATTTTGAGACTTTTTACATACATAAAGAACAAAGCGGGCTGGGCACAGTAGCTCATGCCTATAATCCCAGCACTTTGGAAGGTCGAGGCGGGCAGATCACCTGAGGTCAGGAGTTTAAGATCAGCCTGACCAACATGGTGAAACCCCGTCTCTACTAAAAATACAAAAAATTAGCTGGGCGTGGTGGCCGGCGCCTATAATTCTGGCTACTCGGGGGGCTGAGGCAGGAGAATCTCTTGATCCTGGGAGGTGGAAGCTGCAGTGAGCCAAGATTGCACTACTGAACTCCAGCTTGGGTATGACAGAGTGAGACTCAATAAAAAAAAAAAAAAAAAAAAGAACAAAGGTCAGTCTCATTTTAAAAAGGCAAAGCTGAATAGTTTATTTATCTATAATTTGTGTTCTTTTTAACAGAACATTTTGTTAACATTTTAGAAATATGATAAACTTGAACTTCACGTGACTACTGAGTGAATTTTGTTTCTATTTTTTTTTGTGATACTGATATCACAGTTAACTTTTTTCAGTTTGGATTATTTACATTGTTCATTCTTTTCCAATAAAAGTATAAATAATAAATTTTTGCCAAAATGTACACTGCATTTTTGTGAACATTTCTGATTCTATCCTAAGGATAAATTGCTAAAAATGTAATTGTGCAGTAAACAGATATGCCTGAATTTAAAGCTTTGGATGTAGCATTAACACATTTTCACCCAGAAAGCCTATGCTAATTTGTGTTTCTTTTAAACAAGTCGTATCTGGGAATGCATTTTCATTTTCGGGTATGTTGGACATTATTCCTTTTTCAGTCTATGTGATTTGGATGTCAGGATGTGTTTAGTTAAATAAAAGGGACCTTGTATTTATGTACATTTTTTTAAATTACAAGTAAACCTAAATTTCTCTTCTGTGTCCCAGCTACATTGGACAGCCTGTTTCCTCACTTTGCCTATGATTCTGTTAGGACATTTCTTTCCCTTCTTGATTGGTGAGAGCATTTAAAATTAATACATAATATTTGTGCATTTTTATGGGGTACCTGTGACATTTTGATACGAACATACAATGTATAACGATCAAATTGGATATTTAGGATGTCTATCCTGTCACACATTTACCATTTATTTCTTTTTTTTTTTTTGAGAGGGAGTCTGGCTCTGTCCCATCGGCTGGAGTGCAGTGGTGTGATCTTGGCTCACTGCAAGCTCTGCCTCCCGGGTTCGCGCCATTCTCCTGCCTCAGCCTCCCAAGTAGCTGGGACTACAGGCTCCTGCCACCACACCCGGCTAATTTTTTGTTTTTTCAGTAGAGACAGGTTTTCACCGTGGTCTCCATCTCCTGACCTCGTGATCTGCCCGCCTCGGCCTCCCAAAGTGCTGGGATTACAGGCGTGAGCCACTGTGCCCGGCCCACGTTTACCATTTCTTTGTGTTGAGATTTGGAGGAAAGAAACACTTCCAATTAAATGTACAATATTTCCTCATGATTTTGGCATGTCGCTTGGTAGATAAAATAGTATTCTTTTAAGCAGCATGATATATCTTATTTTATTTCCATAGTAATTGAGATAATTTATACATGCAAATACATATTTGGACAACTCAACTAGAGGAAATAAATATCTGTCAAAAATGTTAATATTGTGTGACCTTTGTAAACATTTCTGCAAGGCATTCAGTTTTCGGGGGGGAGAATTGTGCAATTGTGTCTATGCAAATTTATGATCAAGGGCCACTGTAAAAATATCTGTCATGATGAAATTCCTCAATAGATTATTGGCTGTGTTATGTTGCCATGGCTGCTTCTTTACCTTCTTTCCAATGCCATTTGGATAAACAGTTTCTTCAATGAACTAGGAAGCATAAATTGGAAATATATTGAGCAAGTTGTTCAAGGTGTCTTGTTCCAAAGAAAGAATAATTCCTCTGTTAATATTTTATAGCTTCATGCTAATGAGGAGATTCTTCAGCTAGCCAGAGAGCAATTTAGGCCATAAAGTAGAAGTAACTTTATAACTAGAAGAAGAAATGAACACTGAAATCTTTGCTAGAATGTTTTGTACTTTTTCAGTGTTTTGGCTTCTCCTAATAAGGCATCCTGCTTAGTTATCAATCTACTTGGCCCTTGGTAGCTCAAGTCTTGATTTTAAAACCTGAAAATCTTCCTTAGTTAAAGGGCGAGATGGGATGAGGTAGAGAAACATTAAAGGAAGCAGTAGAAATGAGCTCTGTTAGCAATGATCAAAAGCAAAATGTTAAAAAATGTTAGCAGGAAGAGGAGGGCTATCTTTTCTAACTCAGGCTAATGATTTTTTTTTTTTCCTTTAGATTCAGCTAAGGACCTTACCTCAAAGCCCCTGAGTGGGAGGTTTTTATTCTTGTTTTGGTTTTAAATTTTATCCTTAAAATGAAGTTTCTAAAATACATTAGCAATGTGGAAAAAACAGTGAATTAGAAATCAAAGGGCTGATCTTCATTTTCTGACTGTGACCCTAGCTAGTTGTATGACCTAAGAAAGTGACTTACCATCACCAGCATAAATATCTTTCTCCTTAGGATGAGGAGCTTAGAAAACACGGGCACTAGGCTTTCTTGACCTATAACATGATTTTATAGTTTTTTTTTTGAGTCATATCGCCTTATTAACTGTGTTAAAACATTGTCATTTCTGTCTTGCATGGCTTATTTACTTGTGCTTGCCTGGGTCAGCAACATGATGGGATCACTGTGCATTCCAGTTCACTAGATATTTCTTTTTTCATCAAATGGGTAGTAACTCTTCAGCAATCCTTGCTAATCTTATGAACCATGTAACAGACGCACCTGTCATTGGTCACACCTCATATGAAATGCAAATGTTGCTATTTCCCATTGACATTTATGTTCTAATCATGACCTTGAAGAGAACTAATTTACTATCATTTTGCATGCCAGATTTTGACCTTGCAAGAAAACATACACAAAGGATTTATGTTACATTTCTGCAGTCTGCTTTGAATATTTTCACTCTAATTATCTCGGGAAGATCTGTTAGTAATCATGTGGCACAAGAATTCATAAAAAGGTAACTAAACTTTTCAGTAAATGTGTTAATAATAATAAGTCATGGGATGTAAAGAAACAGGAATAGAATAGTGTAATATGTGAAACAATATTGGTCATATGTCATTGCAATCCATTTTTATACTTGGAAATCCTTCGTATATTAGATGTTGTTATTTTAGCATACTTACACATTTTTATAAAAATAATTTCTCAAACTCCCCTCATGTAGTAGCTCTAAGGGTAGACTACAATGTTCCCAATGGTAATGAAGATGGCCAGTTTTAAAGAAATGCGTTTTCAGATCCACTTGTTATTTGATGTTAAGCATACACATATATACATCAAGATAATTTTATATGAATAGTAAATCTTTTATTTTTTCTTTCTGGACTCAAGGACAAAGGGTAATAACAGTTGTTTATGTTTTTGTTTCTCTAAGATGCCATTTAGAACAGTGCATATAAAAATAGAAGGCAAAAGTACAAGATAGCCGGAAAGTATGTCCATTTATTGTTATTAATTTATTATTTAATGCACTGAACCCAGATTGTGGAGTATATTTTGTAAAACATCTATTTCTTGGAAATGGGGTCATTTTAAGGGCACTGTATGACATTAGATAAGAAAAGCCATCTTCAAGATACTTGTTCAGTTTATTATCTGAATAGGAGCAACTTTGACCAAATGACTGTAAAAGCTAGGATCTCCAGCTTTCCTTTCTCCCTATGGCTATTATACCGAATAAAAGAAATACCCTAGGCAGAAGAGAAGTGATGATATCGCCCTGGTTAGCTGCTTCGGCGCAGAAATATGGAGTGATCATTATCTAGTCCCTTTCCTGGTGAGGGAAGCCTGGCACATATGTCCCATGGATCAGGGCAGGTGAAAGAGCAACCATGTTGGTGCCTGGAGCCAGAGGCGTACATTAAGTTACGCTCAAAGGAACAGTGGACTTCAAAGGAGTGTGGCTGCCTGGTGATAGAAACAAGGCAGATGATCTTACTCTTGGGAGCTGAGACCTAAAACTATTAAAGTCAAAAAATGGAAATATCCCACATGTCTCCTGCCCAGAGCCTGGATAGCTCAGGGGCGGAGTGACCTGTATCATTGGTGACCCCCATCCTTTTAGTGGATCCTGGATGAAAAGGGCAGCTGTCCCTAGGAAGTTTCCTTCCAACAATCCTAAAGCCCGAGATTTGTTTGTCTGTTTCATTTTTCTCTTTTCTTTATTTCTTCTAAAACAAAACAAAACAAAACACAAAAACAAACAAATGGGATACCGATGCAGAATGTGCAGGTTTATTACATAGGTATACGTGTGCCATGGCAGATTGCTGCACGTATTGCTCTGTCTTCTAAGTTCCCTCCCCTCACATCCCACCCCCAACAGGCCCTGGTGTATGTTGTTCCCTCTCTAAACAGACTTGTTTTAATCTCAATTCTAACACTCAGAAGCCATCTGGCTGCCTCCCAAATATTTGAAGTTTGTGAGGCTTACAATAATCTAATAATTGGACACATTTAAATGGGTCAAACAAGAAGATAATTATGTAAAGTGTTTTGTACAATTCTTCAAACAAAAAGTACATAATAAATAATAAATCTCATCAACAATTTGTATACATAAGAGATATTAGTGGAAGTTGTGTACCTATGTTTGTTTTCACATTCTGAAAAACATTTCATATATAAACGTGAACTCCAGTGGAAATATTATATGTTACCTCATTAAGTCTAGTTTACAATACTTTCTTTTTCTTGTCCATTATAAGAAAATAATATAGAATTTGGTTCTTGCACTTATTTTAGGACAATAGAATTTGATAGTGAAGGAATCTGATTATAAAAGCAAGAAGATTTTCTTACTTGCTCAAGGTTCATTTAGAGCCTCGTGATAAAATCATTACAATCAAGTTTTTTTGACTTGTTTTCAAATATTGAACTACTCAGCTTTCCACTTTTCATCATTCTTTCATTTTCTTCTGTCGTTTTGGCTATAAAATTTAGCAGTAGTACCTTCATTAAATAGCATTTTATATCATTGAGTAATGATTTGTTTTTCGTATATTCTTCAGAAACTCTTTGAAAGTTTTTCTTATTTGCATAGAATTGTATTACCTTATACCCACATCCACATTAAATCAAGACTCCTTTCTTCGTGTATTCATTTAATTGCTAAGAATGTCAGTGAAATTTTTGCAAATGTTTTCAGTATCTGTAACAAAGTTAATTTTGCTTTTAAAAACTGCCACATGAATATTTCAGTTACTGCCACTCAAAACTAAACTGGTTTTAAAATACTAGTACCTGTTTTGTGTTTCTTTAAAAACAGTTTATAAAACAAAATTAGTATATGAGGTTAAAAAGTAATGGAATAGAGTTTAATGTCTATTCCTTTTATTTTCATATATTCAGTATTTTGGCAGAATATGTTGATAGGAGCTCTTTTCAAAGTGACATTTTATCCTTTTTGGTGCCACAAACTAGATTTTGTTCATATGTTTTATAGCAAGTTAGTACAAGTTTATGTTGTTCCAAAAATTTTTGAAATCTATGCATAGTCTTTTTATAACATGCATTTCTAATACTTTTTTGAAGATCCTTCATATGTATATGTGTACATATATATGTACATATATATGCATGCACATTAAATGACCTTTTAAAGAGAATGATAAATTTCATGTTTTATACTCTTACAGTGAAAACAATAGAAAATGGATTTGTACTGGAGTTACATACATTATATGACTGCGTGTATCAGCATGGGTACATTTCCAAACATAATATAGAAACAAAAAAAAAAAACAAATTTCAGAATGATCCATTCACTAAGATACTATTTGTGAAGAATTCCAAAATTTGAACTCACACTCTTGTTTTGGGATTATACATGTGAAGTAGCGGTACAAATATATCTAGACAGTACACAAAGGGCAAGTTCAGCAGTTACTAACTTAGAGTACTCTGTGTGTGTGTGTGTGTGTGTGTGTGTGTGTTTGTGTGTGTCGTGAATTAACCAAAGCAATAGGCCAAATTGGCTCTTCTTGGCAAGGACATTCAGAGACTTCGGGTATTTCTATCTCATTTATGCATCATTCATAGAGCCTTGTCCTGGTCTGTTGGAAAATGATGAATTTCAGAGTGTCAGGGTTCCTTGTGTTGCAGTTAAAGAGAGAAAGGCAAAGACACATAGGTGTCAAACGGAGGCCTGGAAATTGCCCACCTCATTCTACCATCATGGTAGCATGGCCCTCCTACCATGTGGCCATGTGAGAACTTTATGACAAACTTGTGGAGCTGGGAAATGTAGCTTTGTGATGAGGTCGGGAAGTAGGAAAGGAGGATTTGTGCAGACAAATTAAGTCCTCTATCTCACTAAGTCAATTAAGTTTTCTTCCTGGATGGTGATTCTTGACCAATGACTTGGACAAAGAAAAGCAGTTTAGTACCATGAATTAACTAAACTTTAGTTTCTTCTTCACAAATTATTGTAGTTATTTGGGTCCTGTTCCTTCTAATTGTGAGATTTTTCAGCTTTCTCAGCAATTATTTTAACCTATACACATAAATACAATATGTTCTTTCTATTATTCAGATTTGCCAGATTTGGTTTGTGTGGTTTACAAATAAAGAATCCTAAATATTAGAAAATAGAGTATTTTTAAGGAACTCACTTACTCTAATGTACAATGTAGGTGGGCCCTATGCCTCATCTGTAGGAGAGACATTTGAATTTATATACTCATAGAGCTTCCAACATCGAAAACATCTAGTTAACCAAATGCTGCATTATATTTGGAAAAATATTGTTTCTTAACCCTGATTATAGGTATAGTCTTATTACTTATTACTTCTTACTCTGTTTTTCCTCATTTGTACTTAATTTACTCTTATAACTTAAATGTGTGTATGTATATATGAACTGAAATATATATGTAACCTTACTTTTATGATGCAACTTTATTTTAAATTCCATTGACTTTCAACTAGATTTTACATTACCGAATTGCAGCTACCTATGTTTCAGGTTGATTGAAAAAGAAACTTTAAAAGAAATGCTCATTTATGCATTCTTAGAAGTGGGCATTGATATTGCTCACTTAATAAAATAGATGTCTACTTAATTACCCAAAGCAAAAGAAACTTGTAATTAAAGCCCTACAAGTAAAAAATACAGGTCTCTTGGAGCTTTTATGCCACATGATTTTGAAATATATACGTGTGTGTGTATGTGTACATAGAGAGAGGATGTGCCTGTCTGTGTGTGTGTGTGTGTGTGTGTGTGTGTACGTATATATATATATATATGTATAACTTGTCTCTAAAAATAGGTGCCTACGCTTATTAAGGAGTTATGGACTTTGATCTATCTACAACTATTATTTTAATTGTCACATGTCAAGTGATTCAAGTGGTGCTGCTTTACTGGTATTGATCTAAATTGATACAGATTTGGATATTATTAAGTGATATTTTAATTATTTACAAATGACTTATACCACAAAGAATTGTGACTAAGATTTACTAAGTCCTATAATTAATAATTTTTGTGCTTGTATGGGAAATTTGCCATGGTGTTGATGAATTAAATTCCAAAGAGTAAATAAATACTTTAACAATGAAAATTTAGATGTCTAGTAAGTCAGGAACATACTTGTGTTTCCCTAGTTACTTTCAACTGTGGAAGATAAGTCTTAATAAGAAAGAAACTAGTTAAGTTTATTTCTCTGTCCAAGTCTACTCTACCTTACAAAATATAATTTCTGAATTCTGAGCTAAAGGGATTGTAAATAAAGGCACCAATGGAAATAGCCTTAAAATTAATTAGTAATAATTTTTCTTCTCTCCTCAAATTGCCATGGTGAACTAAATTATGGAACTACCATAGATCTTTACAAAGGAAGTTTTTAATTAAAACCTAGATGTCATTTAAGCAGCCACATACAACATATTACAAATATAAATTCTTTTGTTATTTTTAGTATAAATTATTATTTGATTGGATAGTCTTATCGTGTTAGTATATGAAACCACTTTAAATGCAAATTCAAATAATGACTATATGCAATTATTTGTATGCATTTGTTGCTTTTCAGTCCATAAATATATGGAACTTTGGAAATAATATTAAGAAATCCTGCTTTTCCTAGTATTGTCTCATTTTCTAATATTTAAAAAATACAATCCATCAATATAACTGTTTTGACCCATGGTTTGGGAAAAATAAATGAAATGAAAAACAGCATGTGACCACATTGATCAATGCTTAAGTTTAGAATATCACTGAAAAATGTCAAATCCAGTATTTATGTGAACATACTTTGAATATAAATGATAACTATTCAAAGGCTGGGCAACATTGACAAAGCAATGGAATTGTTAGATGTACCACCAGTAATGACTCTGACATTCACGTGAATGGAAAGTCCTTCCAGGAGTTTACTGAGAAAAGTAAAAAGTATTTTAGATGGATGAATTCATCCATAATTTTTATTTTGTTTTCATTTCGTTTCATAAGAGCTTTAATATTAAAAGATTTTAGGTGATGAATGATAAGCATCTTAATGAAACTTTATGTTTTATCAGATTTGTATCATATTTAACATGAATCTCTAATACATCTAGTTTCTGACTCAATATATTAAAAATCATATAATGTTCGTATTATTTTTCCCAAAGTCATTGACTTCATTGACACCACACTTTTATGTCCTTTCTTCTGGGAAGCTTACATGAAAGGATGTCAAGATTATGAAAAGCTTGTAAACATTCAATGGTGTCTTAAACTCACTGTACCAAAGCTTATCATTGATAGAGAATAAGATATTACTGCAGTTAATGAATCTGGCATAAAATTCAACTTCTATTAGTAAGGAAAAAAATGTCTTTATTGGATTAAACACTGTTTAGTAGAATGGGATTTATATGCTTGGTGAATAAAGAATACTTTAGTGAGGATAGTATATATCGTAAGAGATGAGAACAGTCTTTGCATATTTCTCAGTAATTCTCTATTAGAGTTCTGAGGCAATACAAAACACATATTTTAAATTTCTGCTTATAAACGTCTCATTGAAAGTAGGCTTCCTAAATAAGAACAGTGGACTAGTGTAATCCAGGAAGGGCACTTGATCACTGATAGCCTAAGGAAATCCCAGTGTTGTTTCCGGGAATCAAAGTCACCTCATGGTTTTCGATCACTCCTCACTGAAGGCTGTATAGCAGGAGCTTCGCTCACCAAATATGTTTTCAGTGTTGACTTTATATCAAGCACTAAGCATGTCAATCAATCTTCCATCTATTCAAAACATACTTCTGTAAGGTCTTAAGAGGTATCTTTAGCTATTAACTTTGAAGATCACCAACTACTCTTCACTTCGGTGTATCTTTTTCTCAATAATAGGTGGTACCAAAAGAGGTGAGGTAGGATGGCCTGCAGTGTTCTGAATCACTGTCGGCTGAGGTCTTGAAGTTCTAGATAGAAGTAAAAGAATCAGAAATAGATTATTCTTTCTTATCACCATCTAGAGAAAGGTTAAATATTTGGAAAAGAAAACAAAAAGGAAGCAAAGACCTGTTTTTCTAAGTAGTGTTATATAATAGAATTTGGTTTTCTGGAACAAGCTTGTTTTATTTCAAGCAGTGAAAGAGTAAAGTTTTCAAGGATATCGTATCAAATACTATGAAGTTCAAGTGCTGAGGTTTGAACAGAAGAGCTCACAAGACTAGCAGTTCTCAGGAGACTGTAATTGAAAACAGAAGGACTCTTATTATGCTGAGATATCTGCATGCTAATACGCACAAAATGCATAAAAGTGACCTAACAATTTTATCAGGAGAGTACACACGAATATTGCTAACCTTATGTTAAATGCAGGATAAAACTCATTTGAAGGAAGAGATACAGTAAAAGTGTAGTTCAACAACCGTCCGCAAATACATGTACCTTCAGTTGAGCATAGGTATTACTGTCCTGCCTTAGTCAAGCTAATGTGAGCCAAAAGTAAACTGTGATCGTGACTGCTCAGTAGAAATAATCGAGGGATGACCCTGCCTATATACCAAATGACCACTTTACTAGTGTTTTAGTGCATTATAAATACCCAGATGTGGCATTCTAGTTCATTAGAAACAAGGAATCATGGCTCAGGAGTGACTTGGAAATAGAGAATTTGGAGACAGAGGTGAAGTGGTGTGGATGAAATAAAGAGAAAGACCATAAAATAAAATAAAAAAAGGAATGCCTATAATAAGAACTCAGAAGGAAAAAGCATGCAGAAAGAGAAATGTCAGAGAAGTGGAAAGAGAAAAAATTAGGAGAAAGCAAAGTCATAGAAGGCCAAAGAAAGCTTCGAAAAGGATGAGAGAAAATACAGACCTGAAGGTCAAAGTACTACTTTTGAGAAATATTGTTAACAACCGATAGAACATGAAGATGAAAGTAAAACTTTCATGCACTAAAAACAGAAGCATATATACAGACTATAATGGAGTTACATGGGGAGTTTTCTTAGAAACCACTATTTTTAAAAAGCATGTCAAAAATGAAAGATAAATAAGAATACCATTTTTAAAAGTAACTTAAATATGTCATCACAAAGTTTGTAAAATCCTGATTATTTGAAAATAAATTTAAAACTTATAAAAGATAACAATATTTTAAAGTTATTTTTAACGCACATAAAAATATTCTATAAAATGCATAAAATCAATATTTATTTTAAAAATTCTGTTAATAGATTAGAGAGAGAAAGCAGAAGTCCCTCATTTCTATTTAATTTTAATTAATCCAGTATAGTATTATTAAGTTCCTATTGCTATATGTATGATACATATAATATAACTTATTATTAAATGTGAGTTGCTTTTCTCATGCTAGAAATACAAGATGAAGACCATATAGCTGCTGAATAATTTTATGCCCTCAAAGAGTACATTTTAAAAATGCTGAAAAATCATCAGTAATGTGCTCACTGCCCTGTATTAAGTGGATGTCTTCCTTTTGTCTTTTATATTGTTTCATCTGATGGTTTTAAGTGAATCAGGTCAAATATTCTAACCTAAACAAAAATATCATGCAAATCTATGAAGAACACTACAAACAGGTAATTGTTCCGGTTTACACAAAGGGAAGAAAACTGGCTTCCAACCACTGGTAATCTTGATGTTATCGGTTAGCACAATTCCAGAACAATTATTATGCATTTTTAATGAGTTTTTTGACAGTACATTACAGTACATTACAGGTCAGCTTGTTTTCACAAACAACAACACTTGTCCAATGGATGTCATAAGTTGATGGGGACATGCACTAGCTCGTCTCTACCTTGATGTTTAGCACGATGTTTGACAAAGCAGCATGTTTCTTTGTTAAATGGGGAAGTTCAATGAGTGTACAGCTAGTTCTGTTCTCAGGAGTATGAACAGTCTTACCCAAGAATAATAGTGCATGGATAGATATTAACTTGAGTTATATACCTACTGGAATCTTACAAAATGTCTTCAGTACTTCTTCCCATATTTTTAAGTGTCAATTCTGTACCAAACACTAAGTTCTTAGTTTTTTTTTTTTTAGTTCTTAGTTTTGTTATGTTATTTATAGCATAACATTTATCTTATGTTATAAATAAAGTTTACTTATCTCATTGTATAAGGCAGTGAACACTCAGATTCCATACAATTTTTCATCTGATAGAGTGGTAGGCAGAATGATGGCCCCACGAAGATGTTCATTTCTAATCCTTAGAACCTGAAAATATGTTAGGGTCCATGGCAAAGGAGAATTAAAGTTGGAAATGGAATCAGGGTTGTAAATAATCTGACCTTGAATAAGGAGATTATCCTGGATGACCCAGGGGGACCTAATAGAGTCACAAGTGTCCTTGTAAGTGGATGAGGGGGCAGAAGAGAGAAAAACAGATAGCTGGGTGAGCGTGTCACCCTGGTGGCTTTGCCAAGGGAGGAATGGGACATGGGAAGCTGGTGGAAGCTGGAAAAGGCAGGGTCATGGGTTCCCCGGTAGTGTTTCCAGGAGGAATGTCATCCTGATTTTAGACCACTGAGAGCATTTTGGACTTCTGACCACCAGAAACGCAAGATAATAGATTAATGTTTGAAACCACAAAGTTTGTGATAATTTGCCATCGCAGCAATAGAACTAAGAGTAGTACATTTCCTGATGGAGCTGGATTCAATCCCAGCTTTCCAGACTCGGAAATCAGTGCTCTTTCTGCTACATAGAACACTCCCTCTTCTCATAAACTACTTAAAATACATGGACCAAATTTACACGTGATGTAATGCATTGAAGAGAATCTGATAAATTAGAACACAGGATAAAGCTCTATCTATTTATCTATATCTAGATGTCGAATCTCTCTATCCGCCTACCTACCTACCTATCTACCTTAATAGGTTGAAGTAAGGTAAAAAATAATTTTCAGTATTAAAGTGAATATTTTATTTATAAATGTCAGTTATACTGCATCACAGAAGTCTACTGTGTCACTTCTACAAACAGCAATGTGTTTTTTTCTGTGTGTGTGTGGTTTTATTTATTTTTATAAACTGCAGAAAGAAAGACTAGACCCTGAAAAAGTTAGGGCTTTATCATTTTAACAAAATCCCTCATATGTCTCTTCTTGTTATTGTTGACCCGATGGATGTGTTATACATAGTTCCGTGAGAAAAGCCCTTATTTGCCACAAATTTATTCTGCAATTTAAATGAACTGTAATGTTTCTGTGAGGTCTTTAATTAAAGGTTGAATTATACAGACTTTATAGTTAACATTCAATGAATATAAAAGAAAAACTTTATATTGAATAGCTTATTAAGAGCCTAAGAAAATATCAGGCAGCTTCTTGCTTATTTATAGAGAACATAATAAAATATGACCCCCTGAGGAATTCTAATTTGAATAATTTAAATTCTTCTACCTGTAATGTGTCTTTGGTTCTTGTGTTTCCAATGTCAATAGAATGTAAACATTCTCCAGGTGTCCTCTCTTCTCTAATTGATGAGGTATTGGCTTCCCAACACTTCATATTATGGCATTAATTTGTCTCAAGGCTTATACATGTGGCCCATATGTTTTTTAAATCTTATTTACTGTTCAAGAAAAACTTCAGGTTTGTACTGTATTTCCACAAGCACACTGGTTAAACACTTTGTGCATTTTAGTTAACTGCTCATCATTTAGAATGTATCATTCTAGTGGTAATGAGAAGAAAGATCTTTAAAATTCCTCTTTTTCTGGCTTTATCTGACTCAATGCACTGTACTTTGACATCTAAATATATTGCAACAACCCTTATCATTTGGACTGGGTTCCATAAAAAAATGACCTTTAATTCATACTTTGGTTCAGCAGAACAGGCTGGATTGTCCATAAGGATGCAGAAAACTATTTCACCAGGAAAAAGACTCAGAGTTGTGTGTGATTTAAATATTATGAATTAACTTCCATGTTCATCTTTAGAATATTTAATACATTGTGAATTTTTTCCTGTCTTTAATGAACAACATCACACTGAAATGGAGAGAATTTACTGTTCTTATAAGACTGTCAGTTAATTTCTCTGAGTCTTAGTGACTTCATCCATAAAATGAAGATAATTATACCTACTTCGCACAGAATGTGTCTGTGATGTGAAGCATACAAAGTATGCCATGTGATAGGTTGAGCAATATAGGGTGATTATATATATATATATATATATATTTTTTTTTTGAGACGGAGTCTCGCCCAGGCTGGAGTGCAGTGGCGTGATCTCAGCTCACTGCAAGCTCCGCCTCCCGGGTTCCCACCATTCTCCTGCTTCAGCCTCCCAAGTAGCTGGGACTACAGGCGCCCACCACCATGCCCAGCTAATTTTTTTTTTTTTTTTTGTATTTTTAGTAGAGACAGGGTTTCCTCGTGTTGGCCAGGATGGTCTCGATCTCCTGACCTGGTGATCTTCCCGCCTCGGCCTCCCAAAGTGCTGGGATTACAGACGTGAGCCACCCCACCCGGCCATCTTTTTTTTTTTTTTTTTGACGGAGTCTTGCTCTGTCGCCTGGCTGGAGTGCAGTAGAGCAATCTGGGCTGACTGCAACCTCTGCCTCTCAGGTTCAAGTGATTCTCAAGCCTCAACCTCTCGAGGAGCTGGGACTACAGGCATGAAACACCACACCTGGCTAATTTTTGTATTTTTGTAGAGATGGAGTTGCACCATGTTGGCCAGGCTGGTCTTGAACTCCTGATCTCAAGTGATCCACCCACCTTAACCTCCCAAAGTGCTAGGATTACAGGCATAAGTCACCACATCCAGCCAAGGTGATGAAGTTTTAATCTGTCAGATGGAAACAGCATGTGTATGGTTATTTATATACAAGGAATGTTTGCTCAATTGGAATTTCCTAGAGAACAGAACTCAGAAGTAGACTTGCCTACAACGGTGGTCTTCAAACCTTTCAGATTCTTAGCTTCTGTTTTCCTTCCTTCCCAAGATGGGTTAGCCTGAGAACAGGTGCGAGGTCAGCTTCCTCTCCAACTCCCATTCTACTCCTCCATATCTCCTTTCACAGCATCTCTCTCCTGCTCTACACAAAAGACAGACCTCACAGGCATCCTGGATTTTCCTTCAAAACAACCCCCAGTGTGCGTGGTATAAAACCTCAGAAATGCCTCAGACGCAAATCAAAGTATTATATGTTTAAAAAGTAAATAGTTCCAATGACCTGATAGCAAAACTGCTCCTAAGATAGGTGATTTCCCATTTGATTTTAAGGAAGAGTAATCAAGCTTCCAGCTGATCATTATGATGGCAAATGGTTGTAATAGTATTGTTAGAAAACAATAGGAATGGGTTTTAGAGACTTGACCATCATAAAGACAAACAATGCTCTTTTTCTTGACATCAGCCTATTTAAGGTGGAAAAGCCCTCTCAGCTTTTGCTTCTATAAAAACAAAAACAGAGCATGGGAATGGAATTGGTGCAGAATCCTAAGTGTATCAAAAATGGTACTCACCTGTGGTTACATGAATGCATTAAGAACGTTTCCAATACAACTATGCTTTTTATGCTAATAATTATGGATCAAAACACATGATATATTATGATACATTGTAAACTAAAGATTATAATGAAAACTCACTCAAAAAGGTATGTTTTAACACGTATGGTATAAACAAAACTTTTAAACATCATGTACATTCTTGCTGCAGATCTGAAGTGTTAGTGTGTTACTAGGCACCAGCAACAGTGTGAGAGCAAGTTGCTTAGGGTCCAGCTGCCCTGGAGGTCCTCAAGAGTTGTCTCTTCCTTCTCCTCATCGCTTTCACAGTGATTTCTTGCCCTTCCCTCTACCCCTGAGACCTCCTTTCTCCCAGGAGCAACAGAATCATAGCCTATGGTCTTGATGTTTAATATCCAAGCAGAGATGAAGAAACCTCTCAGAGTCTCAAGGTATTGAGAACACTTTAAAAGTGCTATTAAGGTTAAAGAAAAGTCCAAACTGGTTTAAGAGCCAACAAAGTTTAAATAACTTATCAATCCTGTGTTTTATCTCAGAGCAATGACTTTGTATATTTCTAGTTCTTTTTTTTTCTGTAGTAATTGTTCTTGAATGGAGGAAAGAGGGACTAACTACAGTATTTTTTCAAAACGCACAAGACCACCACTCTTCTCTCAACTCTGGCCAATATCAGCAAGGTCATAACTCCTCTTCCGTTTACCCTTTAATTGAAATAATTATAAGTCATATCAGACTCCATTTTTCAGTATTGAGAAAAAAATGCCAAAGTTAAAAATATAAATTCTTTTGGGCTGGGCGCGGTGGCTCAAGCCTGTAATCTCAGCACTTTGGGAGGCCGAGACGGGCGGATCACGAGGTCAGGAGATCGAGACCATCCTGGCTAACACGGTGAAACCCCGTCTCTACTAAAAACTACAAAAAACTAGCCGGGCGAGGTGGCGGCGCCTGTAGTCCCAGCTACCCGGGAGGCTGAGGCAGGAGAATGGCGTGAACCCGGGCGGTGGAGCTTGCAGTGAGCTGAGATCTGGCCACAGCACTCCAGCCTGGGCGACAGAGCGAGACTCCATCTCAAAAAAAAAAAAAAAAAAAAAAAATATATATATATATATATATATATATATATAAATTCTTTTTAGAAAGTTTATTAATAAATACATAAAACATGATGGTTGTATTTAAATTTGAAAAAATATCCCAGAAATGATGCTTCATTACTGTCATTACAGTATATATCCTATATTTGTAGTTATAGAGATTTTTTTCCTTTTATATATTTATCAGGATTTTAAAAACAGCTGAAGGTGCCATTTAGAAAGCAAGATGCTTGTATTTTATTATTTGGGAATTAATTGGGAATAAAAATGCAGCACCATTTAAGGCATTTTATCTTTACTTTCTTTGCAAATGTGCTTTTCTTCACTTTGCACTGCTAATAAGTTTTTCAGCTTTAAAAATTACTGAAATGTAGCCACAATTTAAGATGACATATTTTGCCCAATTACTTCTGGTATTTCAGATTGTAGTTTCAAGATAAACAGATACACATGCACACACAAAGAATAAATTCTTCCTTGAAATAACTTCTATGAGCTTTTCTTTTCTGGCACAAACAGCTAATTATTGCCTCAATACAGGCTGATTCCCCAGAGCTAATAAAGATGACCGTATGGCCTTATACATATAATTCCTCACATAAATTTGAATTATTTAATGTCAAAGATAGTATTTCCCTCCTTTGTAAATAATATAATGATTTTCATATTTGCATATTTACAACTTTGAGGATGTCAAAAGTAAGGAAGCGAAAGCAACCTCAATAATGTCTTGTTGTGGGCAGAGGTGGGGGGGCCAGAGGGTGGCAATATTGTAGCTAAGGTACTGTAGATTCTGCACAGAGATAAAAAGCACTAGTAATAAAATAGTAAAAGAGTATCTCCATATGAACTAGTTTAAAGGCCCTTTTATTATTTCTAATAGGGAAGTGCACTAAAGCCTTTTAATAAAAACAGTTTAGGTCATTTACTCCTGCTTGCCTCTTGAATAAATATTTTCTTTCTCCCTAGTTAAAAATGCCTGATATTTATGGTATTGGACATGCCCTAGGGTGAATACCTATAATCCTCAACCTAGTGTCCTTTATAATCGCATCCTCTTGAATGTGAGTGAGACCTGTACCTTGCTTCCAGCCCATATAATGTAGAAAAAGTGGTGGATTGTTACACTCTGGCAAAGGGTAGGGATTTTACAGAGGTAATTAATTAAGATCCCGAGGTAGTAGATTTTGAGTTACCAAGAAGGAGATTATCCTGGGTGGGTCTAACATAATCAGTTGAAAGCCTTAAAGGATGGATTGGGTCTTCCCTGAGCTGAGAGACTTCAAGTAGCAGACAATTTTCTTATTGGCTTGATGGAAGTGTTCATATGTCAAGGAGCTGTGGGTGCCCTGTAATTGCTGAAGACGACCCCTAGCAGACACTCCAAAAGAATCCATGACCCTTAGTCCCATAGCAGCAAGGAAATGAATTCTGCCAAACCTTGAGTAATGGTGGAAGCCAACATTCCTTTCCAGTTGAACTTCCAGATGAGGATGCAGCCCAGTCAGCTCATGACTGTAACCTTATGAGACCCTCAGGAGAAGGTGCAGCTAGTTCTTTTGCCTCGATTCTCAATCCTCAGCACCTGTGAAATATTAATAATAACTGACTTGTTTTAAACTACTAAATTTGTGGTAACTTGTTAGGAAGCATAAAAAATAATACACTTATGTTTCCAAAAAGTATATCGTGTTTTATAATGCACTTATGTTCAGAAACATAATATGCTGTTTTAAGCATATTGCTATTATCCAGAGGTAATTCTAGTCAATGGGGAAATAGTTGATAATAATTGTTAACCTTGCCTCTCCTTTAAGTTGACCTATTTTCATAATTTTCCTTTTGCATAGTCCCTCCTGAAATTAGTCTTAATCTGTAAAATTGATTTCAAATACTTACTTGATGTTTGCTTAAAGCTGGTGTAGTTTTATGCTTGTTGGTAAAATATTTGTTACATTTTAATGCATTACTCACCTGTAATAGCATTTGGTTAACCTGTACGATGTTTAAGTTAGGTGTCGATGCTCAAGCCTGTCTCTATGGCCCCATGTCTATATGCTGCCTTGGAGAAACACGCCCATGCTGTGGGAAAGTACTAGAGAAAAACATTGAAATTGTAGTTTATATCTTTAGCCAACACATGCCTGTTTGATATTAGAGGTTATTTAACATACTAGAACTCAAATTTCCTACCTGTCTCAGGTTCCCCTTCTCAAGGCATTGTTCTTAGTAATTTTTATGAAAGTACTTGAAAAGCACAACATTCTCAATAAATATAAAGGATGACAAACCTGCAGTATTATGTAATAATTTATTTGCTACTACCTAGCTGCCACAAATACGCATCTTTAGAAATGAAGCATAATGGTATCAATCTCAAGACCTGTGAGGCAGGGCCACTGATCCTTTGCAGACTGTAAAGGAGGTAGTTTAGAGTCCTGGTTCAGTGCATCAAAATCCTTGCTGCCGCCCTCTTCTTGTCAGATGCAACTTGTTCTGTGCTCTTTCACTGACACATTGTTTTGCACATTTATGTCTAAGACCATCTGGATTGTGTGGTTTACCCAATATCCTCACATGTTTCAGTTTAATATCCCACCTCCTATCTGCCCCATTACTCACTGTGTGATTCTGCTTCTCTGGCACCATTTTTCAGAGGGAGACGAGTAGGGCACAACATGCAGCCACTGTTTTATTCTACAACCTCAGCTAGAGTCTCGACTGTGACCACGGGGCTTCCCCAGAGCAGCTATGATTTACTCTCTTTAAATGGATCTTTCTGCTCTATGTACGAACTGTTATGTGTTATCTATTTAAAGAAACATCAAAATGTTAAATCCTTCATGTCTTAATAAAATTGGTTGGATGTTCATTTGCTCATTCTTTGAGGAGTTAATTCATTTTTCAGCATAGGAAACACACATCTTGAAACATGCATATCACAAACCAGGAAATGGACTAAGCATTGAAAATAGAAAAAACAAAAGTGTATGTCCCTGCCTTCAAGGATTTCACAGTCTTCTGGAAATGGGGTAGGGATGTCCCATGTTTCTCACCTCCTCCATTCCCATTACTCACTGCCGTGGAACCCACTGGATTGTTTGCTGGGCACCATTTCTCAGGGGAAGACTAGTGAGAGAACTTATCCTCTTTGCTTGACATGGGGTACCTCCCACTTTCATGGAAACTGACTCCATTCAGCCACATTTGCAGTAAGTTTGGTCAACATAAAAGTGATAGAAAGGAGGTGTGCATGGGTTCAGTGGGACTCTAGAAGGGGGTATCTGTCTCAGACAGTGCTGTTCCTGATGACCTTCGTGAGGAACATTGGGACTAAGATTTGTAGCACTGTGTGAAGTCCAAGGCAGAGAAGGATTAGGCTTGCCCAGAAGGAGAAACTCTCACTTTGAAATGGAAGTCAAAAAGAGCAGATGCAGCCATTACTTCACAAATGGGCACATAAGCAAAAAGGACCGGGAATTATGCTCACTTTGAGATGGTGGTGGAAGACCTCCTGCACGACTGTGCTGATTGCTTGTTCTTCTTTAGTTCATATATGGAAAGTTTTTTCAGGTGTCTTGGTTCCTGATGATATAATCCAGGCATTGATTCTGACCACTTTACCATCTGAAGCACAGCTCTGTGTCATCAGTCAGCTCTCTGTTCCCACGTGACTAAGAGTTCTGCTCATCTACTCCTTCCTATTTCTGTGAAATACGAGACACTAACTCTATCATGGTACCTTCTTCCTCTGGCTCAGATTCTTTTTCAACAGCTCTTTCAACTTCTCAAAAATAACTCACTGATATGAAGACAAATGTAAACTTTATTTAATATTTCAAAGAGACGTTAGTCAAGGGTGACTGGAGGAGGGAGAGAAAATTATATCAAGTCAGTTAAAAGTTCTATTATTTTTCTTCTCAATTTCTTTTTCAGCTGCCCTTCACTTAGAAACCTCTTCCTATGGCCCTTTCCCTGCAAAGAATCTGGGCTCAATGATTTCTCACCTCTTCCTCTAGGACTTTTGTTTACAACGTTACATGGTTTTTTGGGTATGTGTTTGCAGAAAAACGTGCTTTCTCCTCTGAAGTTTGTGTACTAGATTAAAACCTGGGCTTCCAAAAACATCTTTCATGCCAAGCTCAAAATAAGAAGTTATGTCAAAGACAATGAACTTTTAAAAATGGATTCTAGTAAATAAGCCAAATTCGGAGGCATTTTTCAGCTTTAAATATTTACTTACGTTCAGTTTTTCTACAAACTATGACATAGCAGCATGCTTGTCTTTAAAATATTATGGGAATCATTTTGCTGAGCAAATATGTTATATACTCTCATTCATATATAAAGATGATGTCACTGTTTCAACACTCATTGAACAATGTGGCTTTGGTCTGTTTTTAGTGACCAAAATACATTTTAGTGGAGAAATAGTAAGTATCACTAAGAATTAAATTTGTATAAATATTTAAAATATATAAAAAATAAATATAATGTTATCATATTTACTTTAATTGTATTAATATTGAAGTCCAATTTTAGTGATCAAATAATTTGTAGTCATATTTAGTATGTGGCAATTCATATATACTCTTCATAAGAGCGTTTAGACTGAAATTCTGGGTTCAGAATTAACTGGCTATGTGCTCTTAGCAAAAAACAAAACAAAACAAAGAAAAACAAACCTTGCTGCTCCACAGTTTCCTCATATTTAAAAATTGGAATTCACTGAGTATTTTATAGTACATCCTAGGTAGATTCATAACCCTATTTATCTCAAATTGTTCATCAATCAAGAAAGAAATAATACCAACTTCACTGGGTTATTGTTTAGATTAAATAAAATGGTGCAGACATGGTGCACAGCTAACTGTCTAGGGTGTGATAGATGCTTCAAAACTTTTGCAAATACATTCCTTCCCTTAAATTCCTTTTCCTCTCCTGCTCTGGACCAATTGCAGTATAAGTGTCTCACTTATGAAAGCAGCTAAAAATAGATGAGAAATAGATGCATTGTTTTGAGCTGGTTTATAGGCAGCACATAAGCACTTCAACTATAAATACTGTTGCTTCATGATGGGCTTGTTGGGTAACTTGTACGGCACAGAATTCCTTATTGGTTTCATTAGATTGTTTTCATTTTCTTCCCCCCCATCATCTTTAATAAGTCATATCAAGATGCACAGAAAAGGTTATGTAGACTTCCCTGTTGATCTTGAGGGTGTTAGAGGATTAAATGTAAAACAAAATTGCTATTTTTCCCTTTTCACACAAGAGCCATCCATCCAGCTGAGAGAGAGGAGGTACCCTCCCAGGGCACCTTGGCGTGCAGTGAAATATTGGTATTCGAATTAGAGTCTAATCAGGACAAGCAGGCAAAGTGATGTGTTTCAGCCTTGTCTTTTTTGTAGCCAGTTACCCCAGACTCCCAGTGTTCATGTCTTCCATGTACTTTCTTTAATTAGCACTTTAATAGCTCGGCTTCAGAGAGTTAGTTCAGGAGAGAACTTTCCTAAAGCTGCCAAATGGTCACAAGCAGGAGGTGATTAAATTTAGTCTCAAGCACCAGGCATCTGCACGCGTTCTCTGTGTCACAGTGTGCTTTTCAAGATGTGTGCCCAATAACTCTTGGCCAGAGGGATGTGATGCTGTCAGGAAATGCATTTGAAAAAGCTGCCGAGCATCATTAACCACTGTCTGTATGCTATTGATTTAGATCAGCTTTCATAAGAAGCTTCTCGACTCTCCATTAAGCACTGGTTTATCTTGGATGGGGAAGAAAAAACATTTGTGCAAGATTATTGTTTTATTAGCTTTGAGCCAGAAATAACAAAAAGGGAAAACAAAAAAGTTCTGTGTTTCAAATTTTTATTAGCCCTTCATGTGTTAATTATGGATGCGATTTATAGGAATATTCTTTGCTTAGAGCTTTAACCCTTTTCATTATATACACTGACTCAGTATTATGCAAGTTGTGTTGATAGCCAATAATTAAAACAAGAATAAAACCCCAGTTTAATGCATCTCACAGGATTTGATGCAGTAACTTCCATAATACAATGTTAAGATATAAAGGCTCTATGGAAACATGGTGAGTCATTCTTCTAAAACTTGGTGGGTTTTATTTTCTTTCATATTTAACATTTCTGAAGTTAGGATGCATATTACAATAAATGTGACAAGAAATCTTTTTACTTCAATTCCTTTTGGAGGACATGAAATAATGGTATGCTGTATCATTAATGACATCTTATAAAAGTATAGTCATTTTTGCTTATGTAATACTTGTCTTTTCATAAATAATAACCTGTATTAAAAATTGAGTTACTTTTTTGCTTTACCAAGTTGTTATACCTAATTTCTTTGTTTTAGTAGACATTGCTTCCCACCTAGCACCTATAAACACAGTGCATATTTAACTTTAAAAAAATCCTTAGGTAGAGGCATTATTAATATACTACAATTTTTTCATGCAAAGTTCCAATAATTTAGTGTAAATTTTCAAATATTAATTTAAAATGGAATGCCCACATAAAACAAGTTGGTTATTTAGTCAGAATGAGAGATGCTTTCGAGGTGAGTGATTGAAGGATACTCTTGTCAAGTGCAGAGTCCTCACTCATAACCCTTGTACTGAAGTGTTGGGCTCTCTTGTTTCTCTGAACAATAAAAATTGATAATAAGACTGAGAGGAAGGGGAGGGGGTTAAGTATCGGTGGTGGCCTTTTTTTAAATGAAAACGACACTCCTTTTTTCATGATTATGAAAATACTACATGCATAATCAAAAAAACAAATATTGTATTCATATTTAGACTACACTTTATTTGATAAATTCTGTGGAGATGCACACATACACAGGATCATACTGCAATGCTTTTGGAAACTGACTTTTTCACTCTAACATTATATTTAAATATGATATAAAATTAATATAGCTTACATGTAGGTAGACAACACGGAATATAATAGCCGCAGCATGTTGTACTATGTGAGTATCAATTAATAATAAAATAATAGTTCGATTTTATTTTGCATCTAACTCATGTCAGGCAATGTGCTGAATATTTTATGCACTGATTCTCACAATAACCCTATGAAATGCATATTTTATCTTCTTTCACAGTAATTATATGATGGAAGACTTGGAGCTTAAACAGGAGTTACCCGGGTAGTAACAAAGACAAGATTTGAATTTAGGCTATCCAAGTTAGGTGCTCAGACTCTCAACAAGTATTCCATACAGAGTTGTATAGTATTCATGTATTCTATTTCTAGATCGGTCTTATAATGTGGACAATTAAGTTGCTCTCCAGAGTTCCACTATACAAATAATATAGTATTTACTATTTGTTCTCGCATTTTTTACAGTTAACAGATTGTTTTCCTAGGATAAATTCATAAGTTTAATATATATTGTAATATTTTCCTACAGATAGGTTGTTTAATTTATAGGCCCATACCAGTATGTAGCATGCCTGTTCTTCCACACCATCATACATACTGGCTATCAACGTGTAGTACTTCTAAGCAGTGATTGTAGGACCACAGCCTGTCCAGAAACACCGTAGGACGTCTGGATTCTGCTTTGTATATCACCACACCTCTTTTTTAGGATATTCCTGAAAGATATGCATGCATTTATTTTGGAATAGAAATAAGTGATTGGTCATTTTTACAGCTGTGCAAATACTGTTAAATTCACAATATAGAAATTTATGGCAACAATCAAGTGGGCACACATAACTACTTATCGGATATCTTGGAAATAAAAGCTAAGCAAAATTTTGCAAGTAATCATTGAAGGTTCTTCCATATTATAATGTTCATTTGAAATCTCTAAAAGTCTCCATACAATAATTGGCATTATTTTCTTTTAAATTTTTATTTGGATATATTATTTGAGACTCAGATAAGATTTGCAAAAAATGTACAAAGTATTCCTGCATCTCCCTCAATCGGATTCTCTAAACGGTAATCTTCACCTTTTATTTCTTTCCCTCTTTCTGTCAAGAACACACAGGTCTTAGATTAATATATTATTTTCTCATTTGGGGAGGCTATTATAGAATTTGTTACAGGATGTTGCCCTTACATACTTTATAGTTTCTAAAAGTGAATACATTATTTTACACAACCATTGTATACTTATAAAATCAGAAAAACGTGGAAACATAGATAATCTGCAGACCTTAAGCAAATTTCACCCTTCATTCTCATAGTGTCCTTCAAAATACCCACATTTCTGATTATTTCTTGCATTCAATTTTCATGTCCCTTTTGCCCTTTAATAAAAAAAAGTGCTTCAGTCGTTTAAAACAGTACAAATATTGACCAGCTATTTGTAGAAACTCGTTCCATTTTATTGCATTTTTTGTTGACAGTATACACAAGTGTTCTTTTGAGTTCATCACTTCTGGAGGCTTGAGGTCAATTTGTCCTGTTCTGGTGATGTCAACCTTGGATAAGTTGTTGTATGTCAGCTTTGTCTATTAAAAGTTTAATATTTTTTCTTTGTAAGCAGTAAGTAAATTGAGAGGTGATACTTCAAACAGGTGAAAATATTCGGTTACTTATCAAAATCCGTTTGCAATTTCCACCATTTATTGTTGATTCTTGCCTTAATTATTATTAGGATGATTACCAAATGATTATTTTGTAATTATATTATGCTTTTTGTGTTGATTTCTACTGTAAGGAACACACTTCTATTCCCTCTACCCCAAGTGGCAGCCCTTCATCAATTAATTAGTTAATTGATGTATGGAATCAGGGATCCTTTTTCTTTAATCATTGGGTTATAATCTCTTATTCTCATTTTCTAATGCTCAAAAGCTGTGTCAGATTTGACTAGTGGCAACTCCTACATTCTGACTCCTTTATCCTTTGGACATGTGATCATTAATCTTTGAGTACCTGTTTTTTTGTTTGTTTGCTACAATATGTTCTTGAATTGCCTTGTATTTTTATTGTCCCAGCCTGAAATAGGTCATTTTTCCGGGGTTCCTTTAGTGGATAATGGAATGTAAAAACCAAGATCTGGACTCTGGAGTGATCATTTCTACTTGGGTGTAATTGTTTTGAGGCCCTTTAAGCTGGCAGATATAGCAAATACATATATACCTACTCACACCCATAAACATATAGTTAACTATGTATAAGCAAATACATATATACCTACTCATACCCATAAACAGATAGTTAACTATGCATAAGCAAATACATATTCAAATTGCAATAAAATTACAATTCCATGTAACACAGAATGTGTAATTGTTGTAGTTTTGGTATTTGTCCCAACTCAAATCTCATGTTGAAATGTAATCCCCAGTGTTGGAGGTGGGGCCTCGTGGGAGGTGTTTGGGTCATGGGAGTGGATCTCCCATGAATAGCTTGGGCCGTCTTCTTGGAGATAAGTAAATTCTCGCTCTGAGTTCACATGAGGTCTGCTTGTTTAAAAGTGTGTGGCACCTACCTCCCCACTCTCTCTCTCTCTCTGACTCACTTGTTCCTCCTTTTGACATGTGACCTGTCTGTTTCCCCATTGCCTTCTGCCATGATTGAAAGCTCCCCAAGGCTTCACCATAGCTGAGCAGATGCCAGCACTATGCTTCATGTAAAGCTTGCAGAACTGTGGGCCAATTAAACCTGTTTTATTTATAAATTACCCAGTCTCAGGTATTTCTTAATAGCAGTGCATGAATGACTTAATAGAGTAATGGAGAAGAATACTCTAAGTTCCTTGAGGGAAAGATTCATTTCTTACATAATTTTTACCTTCTATATTTAGGGTCAAAATATTACATAATCAATCATATCTCTACAATAAACAAAAGTCCTATTTTTCCAATAGGCTAATTTTTATCTTCCATATAAAAACCTTAAAGATCTAGAGAACCAAATTTGAGAGTTGTAGGTGACAGGTGATGAAATTGTACCTTTTGGAGGGGGCCTCTGCCTGGCTCCAAAAGGCACAGTTTCATCACTGGCCACTTTCAGCTTGCCTCGTATAGATGACAATGTGCTTTTTACCATCTGCTTCAGTCTTGGTTGTTACCTGCTATGAGAGACTTTTACTTCTGTAGGACCAATTATGTGTATCTTACATATAAGATTGAAAGAGTGTTAGAGTGACTTCAAGGTTTTTTATTTGTTTGTTTCTGAAAGCCATCTTGACAAAAGTAGCAAAGTATATTTATATCTATATAGATATTCCTGTGTTTGTGCTTGGAGATGTCATCAAAAATAAACTATTACATGCTCGAACTTTTCTATATGTTTGAACATAATCTTTATTTGTTTCTGCAGCTATCATACCTATCCCATTAGTAGACATCTTTACACTAGTACTTCAACATAAATGCTAGATAAACTCTGCTGTGTGGCTAGACAGATCAATTCTGACTTCATTGATTATTTCAGTGAGAGTCTAAAAGCATATCCCTGTGTTACTGATAATTTCACCTGTGATGGTCTTTATTTGGTTCAATTTCTAATATTTGCACCAAGAGACAAGCATATCTGGGACATGTTGAATAGTCTAAATAGAAGCTCTAGAGTTCTAGTATAATTTTTACTAGTTTAGTTTACTTAGTTGCAGGTGCACACATCCCATCCTACAGACTACTGTTTTTAACCTTACTTCTGGCCCTTAAAATGGCTTACGCTATAGTTGGTACCCATATATAATTTGGAAATATCTCTCATCCTTTATTAACACTGTATAGTTGCTAAAATTCATTAGCAGATTAATATGGCATATAATCATGGTTGAATAGCCAGTTACTTTTTATTTGTGATATGTATTGGCATCCAATTTAAACTGGAAATAATGCCCTGTATGACATTGGTGCCTAGTATATTGAAAGTGGTTGATCAATACTTATTATTCAAGTTTAACGAGGTTTGTCATTTTAACAATCAAGGACAAAAGTGGAAACATATATCCATATTTTCATGGCTTACATAAAGTTGCTTTTACACTTTATTAATCATTCTCAACTTGTTTTCCATTATCAACATAAAATTACACATAAAACTTGTATTGAATTACCAATTGAAAGGATAGCCATAAACCAGGTGATCAGAGTGGTTCCTTAGAAACCACAGGAGATTACACCATATCTAAAAACATTGTTAATGTGATGTAGAGAATGGTAAGTTAATGAGATGACTCATTCCTTAGTTTAAAGGTACTGGAAAATTAGAAAGGTGTATGGAGAATTAGAAACTGTTAACACCATCCTTCAGTGTGGTTTGAAGATAGTATACCTGAAACCTTATGGTTTGGAAGACTGTGATACTGTTATAGATTGTTATATCATGTTTCCTTATTGTTTTTGTTACATGTAGACCTCCCAGCAACCTCATATCTCTACTTACATATAAAAGTATTTAATGTGGCAATTTCATCTCTTAAATTCAATCTAATTATGTAATAACACAGATATATAAATATATATTACAGAGATGCTTATTGAAGCATTTAATATAGCAAAATTCTGGAAAAGAAGACCAATAAATAAATGCTGCATTTGTACATAGTGGAAATGCATGCAAGAAGTAAAATAGCTTTTTAAAGAGAGGCTAGCTTTACAAGGTATAAGGTAAATCTCTTCGATGAGCTGAAAGATGATCCCATGGTATATGGAGTGAAGATAGGATATTATAATTCAGTATACGTAAAATCACATACGTACACACACACGACCGTTCTACTAGCATGGATTTTTTTTTTTCCTCAGTCATTCTCCCTAGGAGAACGTGTTCATAGGGATCCGTCTCATTCCCTGTGTACTTCTTTGGTAAAATCAAATAAATTCACAACAATGCAGAATTCTTGCTCTTTGTGCTTTTTGAAAATCCAATTTTCCAGGTGCACCCTCTCTCCCTTTTTTCTTCAGATCTCCCCCTCCTCATATGCAGCTGATGACATTATTTCTCTAAGAAACACGGAGTGATTAAGATGTAATTCTACATTCCCCATACCACACCTACTCCCTGATCTGTACCTCTGCCCGTAGTCTCAAGGTTCTTCTCTGTTACTCTGGGAAAAGTGTCCTTGCTTCTTTATAGGACTGACTGCTAGACTTGTGCACTAGATCCAGTGCCCTTGAATCTACTTGAGAACATTAGCAATTCTCCCCCATTGATTATATACATGAGCGTGTCCGTGTGTGTACTAATTTCTACCAACTCACGACATACAAACATGCTGTATTTTTTCCAAAATAAAAAGAAAAAATATTCTTGCCCCACACATCTTTAGATATCCCCACTTCCACAAATGTTTCTCATTGCTTTGCTTAGCAGAAAAATTCCTCTGCAGTATTGTCTATACAGTATTTTCTGTCTCCAGTTGCTGTCCCCTTTCTTGATTTATCTTCAAGTTGGTCTTGTCTTCTGTCATTTCTCTACCAAAACTCTTCTTGTCAAAAACATCACTGAAAAATTCAATTTGTAATTCTCAGTGCTCAACTCACTTGACTTGCTAGCCTCATTTGTCTCTTGATCAGTCCATCCTCCTCTGAAATGCTTTTTGCATTTGGTTTTGGGAAGCCAAGTTCTCTGATCTTCTTGCTACTGCATTGACCATCCCTACTAAATACTTTTTTGTGTCTCCACACCTCCTTTCTGTGTCTACATTTACTAGATTGGAAAGTCACTCAGGTTTTTGTCTTTAAGTGTGATCTATATGTTAATGATTTCCAAATTGGTACCTTCAGAGCAAGCTTCTCTCCTGAACTACAGCCTCAACTGCATACTTAGCATCTCTCCCAGGATAGTAGAATGTGGCTTACATTGAGCAAGTCCAAAAATGGAATTGTGATATCCTCTCAAGCAAATTCACTTTCCCAGAGCTTCTCTATCTCAGGGGCAATGCAATTGATTATTTTTTATTTTTTTGATTTTTGTGTGTTTTAGATTTTCTAGCCCCCAAACCTTGGTTTCCTCTTTGATTCTCCATTTTATTTCACATCCCTTTTCTCATGAATAGTCAATTCCACTGGATTCAAGGTAAGTCCAGAATCTCATCACTCCTCACTTCTCCCATCATTCTGCTGTGAGCCTTCATCACCTCTTATCTGAGTTACAGCAATGACCTCCTATGTGATTTCTCCGTCACCCTTGCTGCCTTTTAGTTCATCCTCAATGCAGCAGCCAGAATTATCCTTTGAAATCTAAGCCAGATTGTGTCTCTCCTCTGCTTAAATTTTGCACTTCTCTAAGAGCAGAATCTAAGTTAAAAGCCATAAGACATTACACGATTTGACCTTCCTATTTCCTCCCTAACTTAATTTCTATTTTCCCTTTTGCTCACATCCTCTCCATCTTTATTGATCTGTTTGCCATTCCTCAAATAAGATTGGTTTCCACTGCAAAGTCCTGTACTTGATCTTTCACCTGCCAGAAATACATTTCCTCTAGATCTACATTGTGCCTAACTCTAATCTTCACACAATGTCATCTTCTCGATAGGATCGTCATTGACCATACTATTTAAACTCACAAGGACCTCTCAAAAAGCATACAGATTTTGGATAATAATCGTATCCTGAAAGACACAATCCTGAATGACAAAGTCCCAAATATTGAAATCCCTAAAGAACAAAATCCCTCTAGTCTAAATGCCTAAAATCTAACATCTCTAACACCTAAAATCTGAAAAAAATTACAGTCACAGGATAGTTGCATTATGTTAGGCAGAAACATTACCTTGTTGTTTTCTCTATGCAGAATAAAATGGATTTCAATAGAATCCTCAAACCATAATGACATATTTGAAATTAGGTGCAATCAAGGCTTCTAAAAGTGACTTTCAAGGTGTTACCAATAAAGTTTTTTTTTTTCATTCAGGCCAATGCATTTGGGAGAAAATCCGGATTTATAGATTGGCCATGCAATATGGCAATGAAGTAAATTCAATTTAAAAGTAAGTCACTTGGCTGCATTGATATTCCTTCTAGCTGTTGAGATTTCAGGAGCTTTTAATAAATTAAACCTGCATTTGCCTAAAGAAGCCACTGAAGTTACTGACTAGTTTGAGAATAATTATGTGAACGGCAGGATAAGAAGATACTTCTGAAATGGTATTGCTGTTCAGTTGTCAATATTTTTTCTACTGACAAAATAGTTTATTGAATGTAATTAGTATCTTCTTTTTTAATACTTCAAGTTTTTTAATACTTTTAAAAAATACTTTAAGTGTAGAACGTGCAGGTTTCTTACAGAGGTATACATGTGCCATGGTGGTTTGCCGCATCCATCAACCCGTCATCTACATTAGATATTTTTCCTAATGCTCTCCCTCCCCTTGCCCCCTACCCCCAGACAGGCCCTGGTGTGTGATGGTCCCTTCCCTGTGCCCATACGTTCTCATTGTTCAATTCCCACTTATGAGTGAGAAAATATGGTGTTTGGTTTTCTGTTCTTGTGTTAGTTTGCTGAGAATGATGGTTTCCAGCTTCAGAACCATGTCCCTGCAAAGGACATCAACTCATTCCTTTTTATGGCTGCATATTATTCCATGGTGTGTATGTGCCACATTTTCTTTATCCTGTCTATCATTGATGGGCATTGGGTTAGTTCCAAGTCTTGCTATTGTGAATAGTCCTGCAACAAACTTGCATGTGTTTTTATAGCAGCATGATTTATAATCCTTTGGGTATATACCCAGTAATGGGATTGGTGGGTCAAATGGTATTTCTAGATCTAGATCCTTGAGGAATCACCACACTGTCTTTCACAATGGTTGAACTAATTTACACTCTCACCAAAAGTGTAAAAGCATTCCTATTTCTCCACATCCTCTCCAGCATCTGTTGTTTCCTGACTTTTTAATGATTGCCATTCTAACTGGTGTGAGATGGTATCTCACTGTGGTTTTGATTTGCATTTCTCTAATGACCAGTGATTATGAACTTTTTTTCATATGTTTCTTGGTCACATAAATGTCTTCTTTTGAGAAATGTCTGTTCGTATCCATTGCCCACTTTTTAATGAGAGTTTTTTTCTTGTAAATTTGTTTAAGTTCCTTGTAGATTGTGGATATTAGAACTTTGTCAGATGGATTGCAAAAATTGTCTCCCATTCTGTAGGTTTCCTGTTCACTCTGATGATAGTTGCTTTTGCTGTACAGAAGCTCTTGAATTTAATTAGATCCCATTTGTGAATTTTGGAGTTTGTTGCCACCACTTTTGGTGATTTAGTCATGAAGTCATTGCCCGTGCCTATGTCCTGAATGGTATTGCCTAGGTTTTCTTCTAGGGTTTTTATGGTTTTAGTTCTTTCTTTTAAGGCTTTAATCCATCTTGCGTTAATGTTTGTATGAGGTGTAAGGAAGGCGTCCAGTTTCAGTTTTCTGCATATGGCTAGCCAGTTTTCACAATACCATTTATTAAATAGGGAATCCTTTCTGCATTGCTTGTTTTGTCAGGTTTGTCAAAGATCAGATGGTTGTAGATGTGTGGTGTTATTCTGAGGCCTGTGTTCTGTTCCATTGGTCTATATATCTGTTTTCGTGCCAGTACCACACTGTTTTGGTTACTGTAGCCAGGTAGCATGAAGTAACCAAAACAGTTTGAAGTCAGGTAGCATGATGCCTCCAGCTTTATTCTTTTTGCTTAGGATTACCTCAGCTATACAAGCTCTTTTTTGGTTCCATATGAAATTTAAAGTAGTTTTTTTTCTAATTCTGTGAAGAAAATCAATGGTAGCTTGATGGGAATAACATTGAATCTGTAAATTACTTTGGGCAGTATGGCCATTTTCACAGTATTGATTCTTCCTATCCATGAGCTTGGAATGTTTTTCCATTTGTTTGTGTGCTCTCTAATTTCCTTGAGCAGTGGTTTGTAGTTCTCCTTGAAGAAGTTCTTCACATCCCTAGTAAGTTTTATTCCTAGGTATTTTATTCTCTTTGTAACATTTGTGAATCGGAGTTTGCTTATGGTTTGGTTCTCTGTTTGTCTATTATTGATATACAGGAATGATTGTGATTTTTGCACATTGATTTTTTTATCCTGAGATTTGCTGAAGTTGCTTAGCAGCTTAAGGAATTTTTGGGCTGAGACGATGGGGTTTTCTAAATATACAATCATGTCATCTGCAAACAGATGTCATTTCACTTCCTGCCTTCCTATTTGAATACCCTTTGTCTCTTTCTCTTGCCTGATTGCCCTGCCCAGACCTACGAATACTATGTTGAATATGAGTGGTGAGAGAGGGTATTCTTGTCTTGTGCTGGTTTTCAAAGGGAATGCTTCTAGATTTTGCCCATTCAGGTATGATATTCTCTGTGGATCTGTCATGAATAGCTGTTGTTATTTTTAGATATGTTCCATCAATGCCTAGTTTGTTGAGAGTTTTTAACATGAAGGGTTGTTGAATTTTATTGAAGACCTTTTCTGCATCTATTGAGATAATCATGTGTTTTTTTGCCACTGGTTCTGTTTATGTGATGCATTGCGTTTGCTGATTTGCATATATTGAACCAGCCTTGCATCCCAGGGATGAAGCCAAATGAATCGTGCTGGATAAGCTTTTTAATGTGCTGCTGGATTTGGTTTGCCAGTATTTTATTGAGGATTTTGCATCAATGTTCATCAGGGATATTGGCATGAAAGTTCCTTTTTTCTGTTGTGTCTCTGCCAGGTTTTGTTATCAGGATGATACTGGACTCATAAAAGCAGGGCAGAGTCCCTCTTTTTCTGTTGTTTGGACTAGTTTCAGAAGGCATGGTACCAGCTTCTGTTTGTACCTCTGGTAGAATTCAGCTGTGAAGCCATCTGGTCCCGGCCTTTTTCTGGTTGGTAAGCTGTTAATTACTACCTCAATTTCAGAACTTGTTATTGGTCTATTCAGGGATTCGACTTCTTCCTGGTTTAGCCTTGGGAGGGTGTATGTGTCCAGGAATTTATCCATTTCTTCTAGATTATCTAGTTTATTTGTGTAGAGGTGTTTATAGTATTCTCTGATGATAGTTTTTATTTCTGTGGGATCAGTGGTGATATCCCCTTTATCATTTTTTATTGTGTCTATTTGATTCTTCTCTCTTTTCTTCTTCATTAGTCTGGCTAGTGGTCTATCTATTTTGTTAATCTTTCCAAAAAAACAGCTCCTGGATTCATTGATTTTTGGAAGTGTTTTTTTTTGTGTGTGTGGGTCTCTGTCTCCTTCAATTCTGCTTTTATCTTAGTTATTTCTTGTCTTCTGCTAGCTTTTGAATTTGTTTGCTCTTGCTTCTCTAGTTCTTTTAATTGTGACGTCAGGATGTTGATTTTAGATATTTCCTGCTTTCTCCTGTGGGCATTTAGTGCTATAAATTTCCCTCTAAACACTGCTTTAGCTGTGACCCAGAGATTCTGGTACATTGTGTCTTTGTTCTCATTGGTTTCAAAGAACTTATTTATTTCTGCCTTAATTTTGTTGTTTACCTAGTAGTCATTCAGGAGCAGGTTGTTCAGTTTCCAGTAGTTGTGCGGTTTTGAGGGAGTTTCTTAATCCTGAGTTCTATTTGATAACACTGTGGCCTGAGAGCCTTTGTTATGATTTTTGGTCATTTGTATTTACTGAGGAGTGTTTTATTTCCAATTGTGTGTTTGATTTTAGAATAAGTGCTATGTAGTACTGAGAAGAATATATATTCTATTGATATGGGGTGGAGAGTTCTGTAGCTGTCTATTATGTCCACTTGGTCAAGAGATGAGGTCAAGTCCTGAATATCTTTGTTAATTTTCTATCTTGTTGATCTGTCTAATATTGACCGTGGGATGTTAAAGTCTCTCACTGTTATTGTGTGGGAGTCTAAGTCTCTTTGTAGGTCTCTAAGAACTTGCTGTATAAATCTGGGTGCTGCTGTATTGGGTGCATATATATTTAGGATAGTTAGCTTTTCTTGTTGCATTGATCCCTTTACCATTATGTAATGACTTTCTTTGTCTTTTTTCATCTTTGTTGGTTTAATGTCTGTTTAATCAGAGACCAGGATTGCAACCCCTGCTTTTTTTTTTTTTTTTTTTTTCTGCTTTCTCTTTGCTTGGTAAGTATTCCTCTATTCTTTTATTTTGAGCCTATGTGGGTCTTCACACATGAGATGGGTCTTCTGAATGCAGCAAACCAATAGGTCTTGACTCTTTACCCAATTTGCCTGTCTGTGCCTTTTAATTGGGGCATTTAGCCCACTTACATTTAAGTCTAATATTGTTATGTGTGAATTTGGTCCTGTCATTATGATTCTAGTTGGTTATTTTGCCCGTTAGTTGATGCAGTTTCTTCATAGTGTTGATGGTCTTTACATTTTGGTTTGTTCTTGCAGTGGCTGGTACTGGTTTTTCCTTTCCATATTTAGTGCTTCCCTCAGGAGCTCTTGTAAGGCAGGCCTGGTGGTGACAAAATCCCTCAGCATTTTTTTTTTGCCTTTAAACGATTTTATTTCTCCTTCACTTATGAAGCTTAGTTTGGCTGGATTTGAAATTCTGGGTTGAAAATTCTTTTCTTTAAGAATGTGGAATATTGACCCCCACTCTCTTCTAGCTTGTAGAGTTTCTGTAGAGAGATACACTGTTAGTCTGATGGGCTTCCCTTTTTGGGAACCTGACATTTCTCTCTGGCTATCCTTAACAATTTTTCTTTATTTCAACCTTGTTGAATCTGACGATTATGTGCCTTGGGTTGTTCTCCTCGAGGAGTATCTTTGTGGTGTTCTCTGTATTTCCTGAATTTGAATGTTGGCCTGTCTTGTTAGTTTGGGGAAATTCTCCTGGATAATATCCTGAAATATGTTTACCAACTTACTTCCATTTTCCCCATCACTTTCAGGTACAGCAATGAAACGTAGGTTTGATCTTTTCACCAAGGCTTAGAGGCTTTGTTCATTCCTTTTCATTATTTTTTCTCTAATCTTGTCTTCACGCTTTATTTCATTAAGTTGATCTTCAATCTCTGATATCCTTTCTTCTACTTGATCAATTTGGCTACTGATACTTGTATATGCTTCATGAAGTTCTTGTGCTGTGTTTTTCAGTTCATCAGATCATTTATGTTCTTCTCTAAACTGGTTATTCTAGTTAGAAATTCCTTTAACCTTTTATCAAGGTTCTTAGCTTCCTTGCACTGGGCTATAAGATGCTCTTTTAGCTTGGTGGAGTTTGTTATTAACCACTGTCTGAAGCCTACTTCTGTCAGTTCATCAAACTTATTCTCCTTCCACTTTTGTTCCCTTGCTGGTGAGCAGTTGTGATCCTTTGGAAGAAAAGAGGCATTCTGGTTTTTGGAATTTTCAGCCTTTTTGTGCTAGTTTTTCCTCACCTTTGTGGATTTAATTATCTTTGGGTTTTGCTGTTAGTGACCTTCGGATAGTGTTTTTGTGTGGTCATCCTTTTTGTTGATATTGATGCTATTGCTTTCTGTTTGTTAGCTTTCCTTCTAACAGTCAGGCCCCTCTTCTGTAGGTTTGCTGGAGTTTTCTGGGGTCCACTCCAGATCCTGTTTGCCTGTATCTCCAGCAGAGGCTGCAAAACAGCAAATATTGCAGCCCATTATTTCCTCTGGAAGCTTCCTCACAGAGAGGCACCTGCCAGATACCAGCCAGAGCTCTCCTCTATGAGGTGTCTTTTGACACCTGCTGGAAGGTGTCTTCCATTTAGTAGGAACGGGGGTCAGGGACCCACTTGAGGAGGCAGTCTGTCCCTTAGCAGAACTTGAGCACTGTGCTAGGAGATCCGCTGCTCTCTCCAGAGCTGGCAGGCAGGAACGTTTAAGGCTGCTGAAGCTGCGCCCACAGCCACCCCTTCCCCAAGGTGCTCTGTCCCAGGGAGATGGGAGTTTTATCTATAAGCCCCTGACTGGGGTTGCTGCCTTTTTTTCAGAGATGCCCTGCCCAGAGAGGAGGAATCTAGACAGGCAGTCTGGCTACAGCAGCTTTGCAGGGCTGTGGTGGGCTCTGCCCAATAGGAACTTCCTATTGGCTTTGTTTACACTGTGAGGAGAAACCCTCCTACTCAAGCCTCTTGAGTAGGGGAATAGCAGTAGGGGAATAGCAGATGCCCCTTCCCACACCATACTCAGTTGTCCCAGGTCGACTTCAGACTGCTGTGCTGGTAGCAGGAATTTCAAGCCAGTGGATCTTAGCTTGTTGGGCTCCATGGGGGTAGGATCCACTGAGCAAGACCACTGGGCTCCCTGGCTTCAGCCCCCTTTCCAGGGAAGTGAACGGTTCTGTCTCACTGGCTTTCCAGGCACCACTGGGGTACAAAAACAAACAAACAAACAAACAAACAAACAAACAAACAAACACCCTTGCAGCTAGCTCAGTGCCTGCCCAAACAGCGGACAGTTTTGTGCTTAAAACCCAGGGCCCTTGTGGTGTAGGCACCTGAGGGAATCTCCTGGTCTGTGAGTCGCAAAGACTGTGGGAAAAGCATAGTATCTATGCCAGATAGCACTGTCCTTCATGGCACATTCCCTCACAGCTCCCCTTGGCTAGCAGAGGGAGTTCCTTGACCCCTTGCATTTTCCGGGTGGGGTGACACTCCACCCTGCTGCAAGCTCACCCTCTGTGGGCTTCACCCATTGTCTAATCAGTCCCAATGAGATGAATTGGGTACCTCCGTTGGAAATGCAGAAATCACCCACTTTCTGCATTGGTCTCACTGGGAGCTGCAGACCGGAGCTGTTCCTATTTGGTTATCTTGGAAACCAATCAAATACCAATATTGTTTCCAGCAAATTTGTGGTCTGTATATAAATGCATGCTAAATGAATTTCTCTGTACCCAATATAGAAGCATGGCACAGAAGTTGGGAAGATTTAATAGTGGATACTTAGGTTGTTTTATACTGAATCATAGAAGAGTTTCAGAAGGAGCAGTGCCACATAGAAAAGGAATGTGAACATATTCTCCAACGAGAACCATGTATGAAAAAATAGATAAATAAATAAATGCGGCTATTCAACATGATGCAAGATGTCATTATATAGTTAATGACTGTGAATGTTCACCAGCTCTTACAGACACCGTGCAATTGCCCGTAATCTATCCCAGTAATACGCTTTTTCATGTCAGTTTTCAAAAATAATTTTTTAGTAGTTTTGTTTAGTATTTTAAAATATCATATTTTTCTTTGCAATTCACTGTGCTATGTATTTCATCTTCACATCATTTCCAATGCTGGAAGTGTAAATTGTTTAAGGACTTTTAGAGTTCTAATTTGTTTCATGCATTTTTTTGCAAATGACTACATAAAAGTACATTATCACAACGTTGATTTTGTGTATAAACATCGTGCATGTACACAAAAATGTTGACATCTCCTCAGTAAATGAAGCAATATCCTATTTGTACATCTGCATTTGTGAAAGATACAATTTCTCAAGATCTTGGTTCTTTGGGTAACTGATGTGGTGGTAGCTCATCATGGTTTGATGAACTCAAAGGACTTAGAATGTCCATCACAATATTTCAGATGACTGAAATTATAAAGCTGCATGCTCACAAGTACCAATAATGATGACATGTATTTATGCGTTTTCCTTTTAGACCTATTTTTTTATGAATACTGTTCATCTGCTTGTAACTGTTATTCTCGTGTGACTATCATTAGTATACATGAGTGTTTATGCTTACAAAATTAAGAATGCTATCATTGCCTATTTTATTGTGTAAAGGGGCCCTTTAAGTGTTCTGTCATGTTTTTATATGTTTCTCAAATGAATCCTATTTTTAAATATAAATAAACATCTTTCAATAATTTTAAATTATTTTTCCAGAATTATATTTTTTGGGATTTCAATATTTGGAATTATGGTGTTCTGGATTGTGTCTTTTGGGATTATGATCATCTGCAATTGCCCACAATCTATCCCTATAATATGATTTTACATGTGTTAATTTTTAAAGATATTTTTATTTTTCTTAATTTTTTTCACTATTTTAAATCATCATATTTTCACTTTAGATCACAAGTTAGATGACATTTACAGTTACAGGGGATTAGGACATTACTTTATCTAGTAGTGAGACACAATTCAACCCATACAAATAATTATGACTTTTAGCATGCTCATGTTTATTCCTATGATTACGTTGAGAAAACATAATTGAGGCTGGGAACAGTGGCTCACGCCTGTAATCCCAGCACTTTGGGAGGCCGAGGCGGGCGGATCACAAGGTCAGGAGATGGAGATTATCCTGGCTAATACGGTGAAACCCCGTCTCCACTAAAAATACAAAAAGAAATTAGCTGGGCGTGGTGGTGGGTGCCTGTAGTCCCAGCTGCTTGGGAGGCTGAGGTAGAAGAATGGCATGAACCCGGGTGGCAGAGGTTGCAGTGAGCCGAGATCATGCCATTACACTCCAGCCTAGGTGACAGAGTGAGACTCCATCTCAAAAATAAATAAATAAATAAATAAATAAATAAATAAATAAATAAATAAATAAATAAAATAATTGAAAAGAAAATATTTTCCCAATCCAGAAAGTTCTTAACAGAGCTAAAAGAGAAATACAACAATTTTATTTTTGGATAAGCATTAAACCAAAATGTGATGAACATCACAGGCAATCTTCTAAGAGACTGTAAAGACAGAAATTTCGCTATTTTATATAGTCAAACAGATATAACCCATTCCATTTATGTTCTCAAGATCAACAATAGTATATCCTTAAGCAAAAGTATGTGGCATCACTATTTGTCACACAGCCCTTCTTACCTATAGCTGGCAATTTAGATGAGCATCTGCCTTAGCTAAATGACTTTATCCAAAGGAAAAATAAACTTACATCATTGTGGATAAGAGGTAGGTTAGTAGTGTAGAGAGAGTTGCCAGAGGAGCTGGGTTCGTACCTTCCCACAGAACCTGGGAGAATGGGATTCCCTTGATGATTATGTTCCAAAGAGATGGTTCTAGATTCCTAAGAAAGACATTCCTGGGACTTTAGCAAAACAACTCAGAAACAGAAAGTTAAATTCCACATGTTCTCACTTGGAAGTGGAGGTAAATAATGAGTAAACATGGACATGGAGTGTAGGATAATAGACATTGAACATTTGGATGTGTGGGAAGGTGGAATTGGGGAGAGGAATGAAAATTACTTAATGGCCACAATGTACAATATTTGGGTGATGGTTACACTAAAAGCACAGACTTCATAGATATGCAACATATTCATGTAACGTAACTGCATTTGTACCCCTTAGATTTATATAAAGAAAAAATAGTGACCAATAAAAAATGCAATTAACAAGTTTTGTAAGATAAATGCTCTAAAAAAAGAGAGAAATCTCTTTCCTTATTTTCAATATGGAGAATTAAACCTTTTATTTTTAATTTGTATTTGCCTTTACAATTTACACATTAGTGAGTTAAATACATAAATAAATGCATGTACTAAAAGTGAAGAAAAATTGTCAAATTATGATATGTATTAATTTATATAATATTTGAAACTATGTAAAAATATTTTAAACAAATTATTTTGTCCTTTCATTAATCTTTCCTCTTCTGAATGAATGGATTTGTTTACATGTTGTGTAAATCTACACGGATTTTAACAGTTTTTTTTTTTTTTTTTTGGTTCTAGTTTATCATCATTCATATTAGATCTGTATTTATAAAAATAGCTTTTAAGAAAGTTAGTTTAACTTTAGTTTTTTGTGGAGACCATAGGCCATATGAAATCATCAATTTTGATGCCTTAAAATTATGTCCAAGGGACTTTGAATTTTCAGGTTGGAGGACAAGAAAAATAAATACAGTATGGAACTCAGTTGGAGAGCTAGGAGATGGCCAGGGCATGGCAGCAGTGGACTATTTCAAGAGTGTGCAGTTGTGGAAATTTGGGTTTATGAGCGATTTCTATGTGGCACTACCTAAATTATCAACTTCCTCTAGCTTCTATTGCTCTGCATTCTAGAATCAGGGCAGCCCAAGGTGCACACCCATTTCATTAATTGGAATATTCAAATAAAAAGAGACAATTCTCTAAGTATGAAAATATTTTAAAAATTAACTGAAATGGTTTTTATATGCTAATTAGATTATTCATAGAGATAATTAAAGAATACAACCAAACTATACATAAAAGAATGAAAATAAATGAAGCTTTCAGCTTATACAGCTATAAAAAGTAGTAATTATGAAATACTAATGAAGGAATTTATAAATATATGAATTTAAAATTAAGAAACAACAGACTTTTAAAACTCATAGATTTTTGTTTTTAAAGACCAACAAAAGTATGTAGGAAAAATAAGGAATAAACTCCAGAATAATATAATTTTGGTAAAAAAAGTGAGAATTTTAAATACATAAAAGATGAATTTATAAGAATATACTATGAAGAAAACAAATTTTAAATTATTCATAAATCAAAGATTTTATAAACAACTAAAATAAATCAATGATTTATAAAATTGTGAATGGGCAATCTAATTTTTACAAACTCCTGAAAGTAAAATAGAATAAATATGGAAAAGTGTGTTTTTCTCATACTTTGTTTCATATTCACCCAGTTCTAGAGGTAATCAACATTACCACTTTCTATATGCGGTTCCCTAGATGCTATCTACAATCAAATATGCATGTAGATGCTTTTGTAAATAAGTATAATGTATTCACTTTTGTGTATTCTGCCTTTTAACCTATTGGTTTATATGGAAATGCTTCATTTATATTGATGGCTGAAGATTATTCATTTTATTTATGTGCTAAAATGTACATAAGTAATTCTTGATGGACTTCTGGCCTTTTGTACATCTTTTGCTGTAACAAAAAAAGTAAAAAAAGAAGAGGAACATTCCCCTTCTTGAATATGTGTTATTATAGCTTTAAGATAAATTGCTAGATACATAATTGTTGTAGAAAAGGAAATATGTTTTTTAAATTTTATGGCTTTTTAGTTACATTTTTCCATTATAATTGAATGTTAGCAGCTTACACAATTACCATTAATGTGGGTCTATGTTCCTAAGTCCCTACCAACACTGTATGCTAAAATAACTGATATTTTAAATCTTATAATTTAAGAGTGTATAATATTTACAAAATATATTTTTGTATAGTAGTTGTAGTAGCTTTTCATAAGTTTTAAAGGCATTAGCATACATCGTTTTATCAACCATTTCTTCATACACTTGGCCAAATTTTCAGTTCTATTGATAGTTCTTTTATTGATTTGTGAATTTTTTCCCAAGTTTCTATTGTGATGCAATACCCATAACATAAAATTTACCATCTTAATAATTTTCCAAGATATTGTTCAATGGTATTAAATACATTCATAATATTCAGCATCACTACCATCCATCTCCATAACTCCTTTCATCTTATAAAACTGAAACTCTATACTTGTTAAACAGTAATGCCCCATCCCTCTTGCCCTCACCCTCTGGCAAGCACAGTTCTACTTTCTGTCTTTATAATTTTGACTATTTGAGGTACCTCATATAAGTGGAATCACGTAGTTGATTTGTGTGTGTGTGTTACTGGCTCATTTCTTTAGCATGACATGCTCAAGCTTTATCCATGGGGTAGCCTATGTCAGAGTGTATTCAGCCTTTTTAAAGGCAGAATAATATTCCGTTGTGTGGATATGCCATATTTTGCTATCTATTCATATGTTGATGGGCACTTGGGTTGCTTTCGCATTTTAGTTATTGTGAATAATGTTGCTATGAACAAATATCTAGTCGAGTCTCTATTTTCAATTAAGTTAGGTACATACCCAGACATAAAATTTCTGGATTACATGGTAATTGTATTTTTAATTTTTTTAGGAACTGCCATTCTGTTTTCCAAGGTGGCAGAACTACTTTACATTGTCATCTGTGGTGTGCAAGGGATCTGATTTGTTCACATCCTCACCAACACTTGTTATTCTCTGTGTGTTTGTGTGTGTGTCTGTGTGTGTGTGTGTGTGTTAATAGTAACCATCCTAATGGGAATAAAATGCTATTTTATTGTAGTTAGGATTTATATTTTCCTAATGATTAATGATGTTGAGCATCTTTTCATGGGTTTCTTCACCATCTGTATATCTTCCTTGGAGAATGTCTGTTGAAGTCTTTTGCCCATTTCAAATCAGGTTGCTTTTTTGTCATTGAGTTTTAGGAGTTCTATATATATTCTGATAAATATGTCTTATCAAATATATGATTTACGAATATTTTATCCCATTCTCTGGATTATCTTTATTCTCTGTTGATATTGTGTTTTGACACACAACATTTTAAAAATTGTCATGAAGTCTAATTTGTTTATTTTTTGTTGGTGTTGCCTTTGCCTTTTGTGTCATACCCAAGAAATTCACTGTTTTAAAGTGTTTGTCCTGTATTGTCTTCTAATAATTGTCTAGTTTTAGGTCTTACATTTATGTTTTTGATGCATTTTGAGTTAATTTCATATATGGTATCAAGTAATGGTTCAACTTCATTCTTTTGCATGAGGATATCCAGTTTTTTCAGTGCAACGTGTTGAAAAAACTATCCTTCCTCTATTGAATGGTCTCATATATTGGTAAAAAAAATCTTCTTACTGTATATGCAAATGTTTATTTCCAAGTTCTTCATTTTATTCCACTGGTTTGTACATCTGTCTTTATGTCAGTAGCACACAAATACTGTAGCTTTGTAGTAAGTTTTGAAATCAGAAAATGTGAGTCCTCTAGCTTTGTTCTTCTTTTTCAAGATTATTTTGGTTCTTTGGGTGTCTCTTGAGATTTCTTATGAATTTTAGGATGGGTTTTTCTACTTCTGTAAAGGATAAACCATCATTGTGATTCTGATAGAGACTGCATTAAATCTGTATCACTCTGGGTGGTATTGACGTATTAACAATATTAAGTCTTCCATGGGATGCCTTTCCCTTTATGCCTTCTTTAATTTCTTTCAACAATATTTTCTAGATTTTATTGTATGCGTCTTTCAATTCCTTGGTTAGCTAATTTCCTTAAGTATTTTATTCTTCTTGATGCTATTGTAAATTGAATTGGTTTTTGAAATTTCTTTTTAGATTGTTTATTGTTGTTACATTAAAATACAACCGATTTTGAGTGTTGACTTTCTATCCTGCTACTTTGTGGAATTAATTCACTTATTAGTTCTAACAGTTTGTGTGTGTGAGTATGAAATCTCTGTGAAAAGAAATTTTATTTTGTCCTTTCTAATTTGGATGTATATCATTTCTTTCTCTGGCTTAATTTCTCTGGGTAGACATTCAGTACTATGTTGAATATAACTGCTGAAAGTGGGCATCCTTGCCTTGTTCCTAATCTTAGAAGTAAAGCTTTCAGTATTTCACTATTTAGTGTAATGTTTACTGTGAGGTTTTTATGTATGTCTTGTACTATGTTGTGGTAGTTTCTTTATGGCGTTGAATTTTCCTCTATTAGAACAGGCAATAATTGCTCCAATTGTTTCTTCATTTGAAAAGTTCTCCAGTAAAATTTTATAATTTTTTATCCATAGATCTTGCCTAACTTTTGTTAGATTTGTTCCTAGACGTTTTATAGTTTGTTGTTTTAGTAATTGAAACTGGTGACTTTCAGTGGTGACTTAAAAGCACGTAAGTAATTTCCTTGCTTCCGAGCAGAATAAAATACTCTGCCAGGACAGGATTTCTACTCGGAAAAGTTGGAGAAGGGAGAATGAATTTAAAAATCTCTGTATTTAAAGTCTTCAGAGCTGTGACTTATGGTGAGGTCACTTGCTGATTCTGGCATTGGCTAGAACCTCAGAAACTGGGCTTGATCAAACAGAGAGCTGCTATTTTAGGATAAAATCAAGAGCGAGCTCTCAAACACAAGACTTGTTACATGTGCAATACACTGACTAAATTCATAAGTCTTCTGAGTGGAAGGCTAAAGAATTAAACCAAACTTCTACAGAATCCTATGAAAATTTTCTGCTGTCTCATGGCTGTTAGTCCAACACTTCCTAGGAAGGGCCTGAGAACCATGAGAAGAATCAGAATCCTTTCTGGTAAGTTTATAGAAACAAGGCTTTACAGCTTTTTCTCTGAGGGTGTGTCCTTCTCCTGCCCCAGGGAGAGGCTGAGAATCCAGGCTTGCTCCCCAGCAGGGAACAAAGGACGCAGCAGAGCTTTTGGGGATTAATGAAAAGCTGGAGGCTTGAGCAACATCAAACCCACACACTGTGGCTAACTGGGACCTTTGCCAAATGTGAAGGAATCTCAAAATGGAAGGCTAAAGATCAAAACCGAAGAGATCTGTGGATCAGAACAAATTTCCTGCAAGCCCCAGTGGTGAAGAGACACTTGCCTGTGGGGGTCTCAACAGAGAATTTTGAAGAGTCATATTCTTAGAACAGAGGTGAGTCCAAGGTACACTGTGATTAAAACTGCACATCAACCTTAGCTCACTTGAGACCGTGAAAAGATTCCGATATCCAACCATCTACTCTATCTGATTAGGAGAGGAAGGTGTCATCTTAAAAAAAAAAAAAAAAAAAAAAAAATCCTAAAATTCTAGGAATGTGAAATGAGAGGATCATATGACCAACATCTAAGAGAAAAGAACAGACCATAGATGAGAAGGTGGAGGAGATCAGCATATGAAGATGAGAGACAGGACTTTGAAAATAACTATGATTACTGTTAAAGAAAATAAGACTCCTGGTAGCTGACAACAAGGGCAGTGCCGAGTACACACCCTTCAATAAATATTTCCTCCAGAGTCAATTCAAAACAGGAACAAGGAAAAAAAAAAGGAAGATACAAAATCCCTGACCTCAGTGTTAACTTGAAGTCAAAAGATGTCCAAACTTCAACATAGCTCTATTTCATACCAAAAAACACCCCTGCAAACCTCACCAAATTCCAGCAAGCAATGCCTCACATGCTACCCACTCCATCCTGAAAAAACTATCAAGAGATAAAGGAGCTGGCAATGGACCTAAGGCTGACCTCAAATCACTACCAGATAGAGCAAGTGATCCCTAAGTTTGAAAATACTAAAATAAGTGACCTGGTAGGTGAGAGCGTGTTCTGCAGGCAGGGGAATTAGGACTTCCCATTTGAAGTGACAGTCATTTGAAATGTGTAGTTTCTGGGGGAGGGAAAAAAAACACAGCAAAAAGGGAAAAGAGAGCATCCTTTGCTAATTGAATGGTGTTCAATCAAGTTTAGCCTAAAGCTGCCTCCTTGCATATTTTACGTTCAGCCTAAAGGTTTCTCTGTACATTGTGAACAATAACCTAAATGGAGGCGGAAACAGACTGTAGCCTACATCTTGTGCCAATCTCACCAAGTTTTGGCCAATCTAAAGTGACCAACTGTTCAAACCGTGTTCAAATAAGGCACACACAGAGCTGTACCCAACCTGGCTGTCTCTGCACCTCACTTCTGTTCTCTGTACGTCACTTTCCTTTTTTCTGTCCAAAAACCTTCTTCTACCATGTGGCTGTGCTGGCATCTCTGAGCCTACTCTGACTGGAGAGGCTGACAGATTTGAGAATTGTTCTTTGCTCAGTTAAACTCTTTTAAATTTAATTCGGCAAAAGTTTTTCTTTTAACAGTGGTTAAAGGGAAAGGAAGCAAAAGGCGAGGAATTTAAGGCTGTAGAACAAAAGGAAAGCAAACTGCAAGAGGACACACAGTTCCTCCCTCCACTGTCAAGACAAACAATCAAAAAACAACCCACTAAACAATTTGAACTTTACTGCCAGAACAGTGGGGAAAAAAGTCTACAACATAAAAATTGGGAGAATTCTGTATCACCAGCACATTTAGAAGAATGTGTTTCAGACTGAGCTTCATGAAAACCAAGCAATGACTGGAAAATTTTCTGCATAAAGAAAGGCAATGGATATTTTAATAAGTAAACATGGAAACTGAAATAGAAGCAGGGTCAAAGGTGGAAGACTGATGTGCAAAGGCGCTATGTGTGGCAAAGTAGAAATAAATCAAATGAGAAACGTAAGACAGAAGAAAATAGGAACCTGGAGTAGCTCATTGATTGTTATAGTTAATACATGGCAGAAAGAATAACACTAACAATTCACACACTCGATAGTAAAAGGTTTAATAAGAGAACAGAGACTAAGGATACTTCAAATGGCATAAGTACAGATGTAACACTGTGTAAAGATGTAAAGAATAGAAATCTTTTAAAATATCCCACATTAAAAAATTAAATAATCACCAGGATAATTGTTCCATCTAGTTCTATTGTTCTATTCTTAGTTGGGGGTATATTTTCTCTTATCTCTCTGCTATATTTTTAACTCCTCCGTCTCCATCATATGAATCATTCCCTGTAGTATACAGCCATGCATCAAATTTCCCCGTATTCAAAAAAGGGAGATCTTTATATATGCTAATGCCATATTGTTCCTGGGTAGTTCCAAGATCATATTTGCTAGGAAGTACCTGAATCTACAAGATGAGTTAAAACGGTTCTCTTTGCATGGCCACAGCATGGTAGCATTTCAAGACACAGCACAGAAGTGCACAGGACCTTAAGCTCCAGAATTAGTTGTGCCGATTTCAGTGCGGACACCAGTACTATAGGATGATACTAGACTATTAAAACCTCTTCTTCTGCTTCTCTCTTCTCATCTTAAAAAATGAGACCTACATGATCATTATCACAAAAAAAAAAACCTATGTGATCCATATTGTTATTTTTGCTATGTCATTTATACAGCTGTATTGTTAGAACAGTTTACTTCTTTATGTTTTCTATTTTACTTGAACTTCTGCGATACATGTGCAGAACGTGCAGGTTTGTTACATAGGTATACATGCGCCATGGTGGTTTGCTGCGCCCATCAAGGTTTTAAGTCCCGGATGCATTCGATATTTGTCCTAATGCTCTCCCTCCCCTTTCCCCCAACCTCCCGACAGGCCTGGTGTGTGATGTTCGCCTCCCTGTGTCCATGTGTTCTCATTGTTCAATTCCCACTTATGAGTGAGAATGTGTGGTGTCTGGTGGTGTTTGTTTTCCTGTTCCTGTGTTAGAAGAGTTTACTTTTTATACATATCTTTAAACTGAGCCCCTTGAAGGCAACGTCTGCATCATGTTCATGTTAGTATTTTCATAAATAAAATATTGTGGCAAATAGAAGCTCAATATATATTTTTGAATGAATGATTTTATGATTTACATTTACCATTTATGGGTAAAATTGTAAACTCAAATGCATGTACTATGCGAGATAACATATGCATGTTGGTTTTTATAGCTTCTCGAAATGTCACAATACTGTGTATACGTATTAACAAGATCTGTGTGTATAAGTGGATGGACTTCATGATGATGACTGTTGTTTTGAAGCAGCTTGATTTAACATCAAAAATATTCTATAATGTCATAAAGTCTACAATTTAATTTTTATAACTTTTAATTTTTGTCCTATAAAATATCACTGAGCTATTCTCGTGGTAAATGTGTTATTGCTCAAAGTCTTTGTTTTTCAGATTTTATGTTAAGAGTTTTCTTCCTTAATATATTAACAAAATGATACCCAAACTGAATATGTCAACCCTTTGTTTTTATATTTAATAGGCCATTAATATATTAAAACTACACCGTAACTAGAAGCACTTTATTTTAGTCAGGTTTTCATAGAACACTTTGTTCCTACACTGATTAGTGTTTTTTTATCCATCCCTCTCTGCAAAATATAATTGCCTAATCAGTTTGTGCTTCTTTGAACTTCAGAAACACAATTAACACCCATGCATTTTTTTCTTTACATTCAATTGTTTTTAATTCAGCAATGTACAATAAATTCAGCAAATAGACTGTTTGTAAGAATCAGATTACGTATAAAAATGTGACATCTTAGATTTTACTACAAGAAATACTGTTATTACAAAGATTAAGCTGGAAATATTTAACCTAAGTATCAATATACACTCTTTAATTTATATTCCTGAGTGAAAGAACAGGAAAAAAACTTCATGTAATTCAGAACTTAAACAACCTATGAATATTGAATGACATACAATATCAAATAAGTAGAAAGAAAGAATTATAGTAAACTGAAAGATGGTTCAATTCAAAGAGGTTAAAAATGATTTGATCCTTGTAATCTGGATAAAAATTTTTGCTTTTACTATCAAAAACACCATTTTAAAATAGAAGTGCTAGAGGATAAGAGGAAGAAAATATAACTGAATTATTTATCCCATAGGGGTAAGAAATAGCAGATAATGTTTCATTCTTGCTGTTTATAATTAGAGTAATTTATATTCAATCCATTGTTTAAAGCTTTGAAATTAGCCATCAAGGAGATTTGAATGTATATATTTTACATCACTAGAGAAAAATAAGAACAAAAATAAAATCATGAAGCAAAAGAGGAAACAAGTCAAAAAGTATGGAAAGAAAATACAGAAAGGCCTCTCACTTCTCTGCTTTGCGGTTTAAGATTGCCTGACCCTGGCATCACTATAGCAATTTCAGAAGTCAGAGAAAGAGATGAACTAAGCCGGTTGCCTTTTAGCTGTGGATGCATCCATTCCACAATTTATTTAAAAAGGTTAGCCCTGTAACATCACAATGCTAACACTGCTGGGAGAAATACTGAGCTCTGAGCCAAATTCCCCAAATTCATTTCTGCTTTTTTTGTTAAAATATATTTTAACTGAAATATTCGTACCTGGAAATGCACAAGTAGTAAAACATAAGTGGCACCCCCCTCGGGCATCGTCACATTAGCAGGACCGCTGAGAGTGTCTCCTCTCCACCGTCAGTCCTGACACCGTTCCCTCACCTTTATCAACGTCACGTCTGTTTTTCTAACTCTGATTTCTTTTCTAAATGGAACCGCACAGTATGTACCCTTTTGAGTCTGGATTTCTCCCCCTGAATGTTTTGTTTATGAGCTCGATTCATGCTGTTGTATGTACCAATCATTCTTTTATTCTCATTAATTTATAGCACTGCATTGCATGATTGTGAACACCTGGTAGTGTTTTCCGCTTGGGACAATAATTAATAGTACTACTCTGTCACTCTCTACCTGTGTCTCTACACATATGCACACACGCACACACAGAGTGTACACGCATGCACTTACATATGCATACACGCACACACAGAGTGTACACGCATGCACTTACGTATGCACATGCACACACAGAGTGCTTTCTGTTGGATACATACATAGGAGTGGAACTGCTGCCTGCCAGTGCATGTGAATCTTCAGCATAGGTTCCAGGCAGCTTTTCAAAATGATTGTATTCGGTGAAAACATATCGAATTAGTGATATGTGGCTATTTTTGATCTATAAGATGTCATTTTATGAAAGTCCCAGTTGTTCCATATCTTTGTCACCTGTTGTTTTCATTCTTTTTAAGGTTAGCCATCCTGATGGTGTGTAATAATATTTCACTCTGGGTTTAGTATATATCTCTCGGATAATTAATAAGGCTGAGAAATGTTTTAGTTATTCATCAGTCATGTGGAGTTTCTCTTTCCCATTTTTATTGCCTTTTTCAAAAGTTTTTGGCAAGAGCATTGGTGGGCTACAAGCTAATTCCTCAGTGCTGGAAGTGGACGTCCACGGTGTTTGCTTTGAAGCATCACTGTAACAGTCCATTATAGGTTTCTTCCTGCTGCAACATTTCTTGTTAATGTTGTGTTTTATGATTTTCTAAAACTTCCCAGTTTAAAAACTTTTTTAGATAATAGCCATCCACAGAAGGTCAATAATAGATAATAAATTAGACAAAATATGACCACTTGATATATATTTTTTTTCTAGTGTTGCTTCTCTGTTTCTAAAAACAAACAGAAAACAAAAACAGGTATGTTTATTTTTAATGATTTCTAAAAAGCTGTAATAACAATAAAGGATGTAATAGGGAAATCAAGATATTAAGATAAACTATAAAATTTAATTCCTTAACAATTTAGAAACCACGCTGCAAAGAGCAACTAGAACTTTGAAAATGAGCATGTGGTTAAATTAATCTATTTGTGACATTAATCATTTCTTCTAATTTTTTGATACAGTTTCACTCTTGTTGCCCAGGCTGGAGTGCAATGGTGCCATCTTGGCTCACTGGAACCTCTGCCTTCTGGGTTCAAGCAATTCTCCTGCCTCAGCCTCCCAAGTAGCTGAGATTACAGGTGCATACCACCATGCCTGGCTAATTTTTTTTTTTTTTTTTTTTTAATTAGAGACGAGGCTTCACCATGTTGGCCAGGCTGGTCTCGAATTCTTCACCTTAGGTGATCCACCCGCATTGGCCTCCCAAAGTGTTGAGATTATAGGGTGAGCCACCATGCCCAGCCAATCAAATATTTTTATAAAATAAAATCAAATGCTTTAGATTTGGTCTTTTAGCATATTGTACATATTTTTAAGTATCAGCACTTGAAATTTCTGGGATGTACAATGGAATATTTGATAGGCAGCTTATATTTAGGTGAACATTTTCTACATCATTACTTATTTGAGAGAAGATGCATTCAATTTGTAGCCTATCTGAGGAAGATTCCTTATAATAATATCAAAAGAAACAGTATATTGCATGTTCATCTATGTGGAAGTTTGTAATTTGGGATCCCAATATAATGTCATTAATACCGTTACAACATTTAAAATATGTATTTGTCAAAATAACACATTTAAGTTTTGATTTTGACAGACATGTTTATATATGCATGATAAATTGTACGTGATAAAATGTAAATGATAAAGTGATAAAACCCAGTTTCAACATTTTTCTAGATAGGTGGAATTTCCTATTCACAGAAACAAGTCAATTTAATATAATTTTTACTTTTTATCACTAGCATATTATCTATTAGAGATGTATTTCCTCATAAAACAAATACTTTTTAATTATTTTGCTGAACTGAATACCAGTTTGGAATTAAAGTCATTACTTTTAAAATGTAAACATGCCACTGAACTGACATCTAGCTATTATCTATTGAGATAAATTATGACTCTATGTGATATCCGGGGAGAGAAACCAGTCAATTATGTTAAAACTGATGTCATGATATATTTCTCAATGCATATGAGTATTATATAAATTTGGGGCCTACAGTGACTCTGGAGAAGACAAGACAGAGGAAATGAGGGTAAAGGAGCCAAGCTTCACACACCCGACATCCTTCACCTGAATTATCTTATTCAATCCTTTTACCTACCTTATATAGAAAATGTTGTTATGATGCCTGTATTATCCATATTACAAATTACAAAATTCAGAATGGTTAATTGTACGTAACTATCAACTAGAACCAGAAACGAAACTTAAATCTCTTTGTCTCTTTTCTTTATCTTGAATTGCATCACAGTAAAATCTTAGACTGTAGCTAAAAGAAAAAATGAAGAAAATTAAGCTGTTCTTGAAACCCAGGGCACTCTTTACAGTCTCTGTCTCAGTGTTGGCAAATAGTCACACAAAACATTGTAAAGTCAAAAATACCTACCATCATTAACTTTGAAGTTTGCTTCAGTGATGTCCTTGACAACCCGTGAAGTAAGTGGAAAGCTAATGTCATGTAAAAGAACACTTGCTTTCTCAACTGGATTAAAGGCCTGTGATTTTAGAATTCTTAACTGTTTTGAGAAATCAAATATTTGCTTTGGTTGAGAACTTACAATGTATTGATTCTCAAGTCTAAGTTCATCCAACAGGGTCCACCTCTTATTGCATATGTGCTTGGAATAATCACCATCATACATTAGCGATTAAGTGGTAGCTTTGAAGGAAAAGCAATCAAAAAGCAATAACAAAATAACACAAATTTAGAGTGTTACTCTAGAATTTGACCCTTCAAAAAATAAATTGTTTGTAACCACGTGCTAGCAGAACAACTTTGGAATAGTTCCTCTTTTTTGCCTCAGTTTCCTCATTATAGAATATGTATGTTACCCACCCATTGACTGTTTTGAAAATCAAACAAGTTAATAAATGTAAGTTAATTAGAACTACTAGACACATAGCAAGTGTTCAATGTATATGATCTTTTATAATGTTATTGATAAATGTATTTCAATATGCAGTATTTTCTAGTGAAGAATTCTCCTTCTAACTCCTTTCACATAGCACGTTTTCTTCTTTTTATTTTAAGATGAGCAACTGCAATTCACATTATCATACTACATACCATAAAGCTTTCAGTATCTTCTTTTTTATTTTATTTATTTTTTATTTTTTATTTTTTTTCATTCGGGTCTCTCTGTGTCACGCAGACTGGAATGCAGTATCCCAGTCATGGATGACTGCCACTCTCCTTTCCTGGGCTCGAGCAATCTTCCTGCCTCATCCTTCTGAGTAGCTGCAGCTGGTTCCACAAGTGCGTGCCAGCACGCCTCACTAATTTTTTTCTTCTTTTTACATTTTTTTAAATTTTTAGTAGCTTTGAGGTCTCACTATGTTGCCCAGGCTGGTCTTTTGGGCTCAAGTGATCCTCCCACCTTGACCTCTCAAAGTGCTGGGATGACAGGCATGAGCCACCGCACTCGGCCAAGTATTTACTTTTAATGTTTTAGCTTTTTATGTTCAAAAAAGACAGAGCAGTTATGGAGAGGGTAGAGAATGGGAGCTTGAATATAAACTCACAAACCTCCACTCTTCTGAAGAACCTTTACTAAATTTTGAGGCTATTTGAGGTATAGTTTTAAAATCATTATTTTAAAGAGCAATAAACTTAAAATCTCGCACCTGGTAGAAATTTCCTTAAAGTTAAGTACAAGGTTCTTACAAAATGAAGCTTATTGTGAATAGACTGTCAAATATTTTGAAATTTGGAAGTTAAATTTAATATTTAATATTATTCAAAATATTCATTGGAAATGAACAACCCCTTTTCAATAGTAATCTCTCTAGAGAGTGCTGAAATTTAACAACTTTATCGTTTTATAATTCCTTAACTAGAAAATATTTCTGATGTCTTCACTTGTTGCCGTAAAACACATGGCTACAAATAGTACCTAATTGACAACACAGAATAAAGCTGAATCCAGTGGTTCGGTATTGGAAGTAAGCACCACAGCATATAACTTATAGCAGTTCAGGTCATGCGGGACTGTTAGAATTAAAGAACACAAAGAAACATTGGATAAAATATAACAAAAAAAGTATTTAAATATATTGATTAACTAAAAAACAACAGCAGGAAATCACCAGGGTTAGAAGAACCAGTACCCAGCACTGTTCTGGGAAGATTTGGAGCATGAATAACTTCCTAATGAAGCTCATTTTCTAATGTCCGTTTTTTAAGGACGCAGGAGGGAATAAAGGTGAGGTTTGAGGACTACATAAGGAACAACGCACCCTCCCGTATGTTCTCAATGTTCTCAGGAAACCATACATTGGCTCACCTCAAAGTGCTGGCCCACACACAAACCTGGGATTAGAAAAACATTCCCCTTTGGCCTGGAGAAACAAGACGAAGGTTCCTTACATGTCATGCCACTCCGATGAAATTGAAAACTAAAAGAGATCCTACATGTTAATATAGATCTGAATAGCTTCAGCTCCTTGCGGCAGGACTCCAACCAACACTGAGTAATTAAAACCAAAACCGTTTCTTAGACGGCGAATCCCCTGCAGAGGCAAATGTACGTAGGGAGAAATTTCCATAATCTGGACACAGAAGTTCCAGGAAAAAAGAAAAGGCCCATCAAAGAAAAGCTCCCAGGACAGAAAACTGCTTGTTACACGAGGAAATTAAGAAGTAAAATAAAATCAGCTTATGTGAGAACAAAAGACAATGATGACTCCAAGAACGGGGGACAGTAGAAGTGTGATACTTGCTGAAGAGAAAATACTGTCAGAAACTAAAAGATCGAGTCTGAACATTTTTACTATCAAGAAGGAACCGCCAGGACCTCTCCAAGATGAGATACAAGGAGAAAGGAAGGGGGTGCATTTTAGAGCCACAATCTCATGAATCACCTCTGCCTCGCATTTAGTACAGCAAAGCCTCTGAGTGTTACTACATGGCTCTGTAGGTAGCATTGGGTTTGCTGGGGGTGGCCGGCTACAAGACATGGGTGAATGTTTTGGAAAAAGCCGTGCAGCTGTGTCTGCTTTATACGGGGTGACCCCCAGCTGGGATTGTGTGGCCTGATAAGGCCAGCCTGCTGAGGGGCCCAGATCAGGATTCATCATAAAATGACTTAATAGTCATAAAACATTTTGGACGGTGTCCAGCACATTGTACTTGAGACATAACAATTAGAAAATGAAAACGGCAATACAATCAAATATGTATGCTTAAGGTGGACAACAATGGCAAGAAGAAACAGTAACACAAGATTCAAATGCACAAACTGGATATTAAGATTTACTTCCATTTATAAATATGGAAAAAATAGATACTGGAATCGTTGAGTAATCAGTGGTTGCATTGAAGTAGTTTCGAAAATGGAATTGCAAGGTCCTAGGTTGGAAGACAGAATGGAAGAAAGAATCTCCCGAAAAAGCACAACCCTCAGGAAACTATACCCCATGGATTTATATATTTATCATCTATTTCAGCAAATGGCAACAGTGTATCTACTTTTTTAACAAAGCCAGCATGTTCTAACAATTTTCTTAGGGAGAAAAAAAGTTGTTTACAGAAGTGAATGTTTTTTTAAAAAATTGCAGGAAAATAAGTTGGAAATGCTCTGACCAGGGCCTGCAAAATCAATGAATTATACTCCCATGTAAACTACCTGCTATTCTCGTAGGAAAGGAGCAGACTTACCTAATTTTTAAAAAATGCCAGTTTCATTGTAAATGGTCCCAAATCATACAACCCGATATGAAGATCTAATAGGAAGGAAATAATTAGAAATATGCAAGATGTGAAGGAGGAGAGTATGTTAAATAATTGGAGACAGAAAAAAAGGATAGAGAAAATAAATAGCAAAACATGAATGTTAAAAAAAAAGAGAGAGAGAGAAGGAAAGATAATGACCAACAGATTTCTCATCAGTCAAATCTGATCATTTTGAAAGTGATCATTAAAAACAAAATGTATAAAATGCAAGTCCTTATGTATTCAGGGCATTATTAAAATTAACGAAAATATTCTTCGTCCCACTTAGCATTGCCGTTCTCTTTTATAAAAACCTGACTTAATGTTTTGTTACTAAATATAAGTATTTCACTTTCAAAAAAAGAACAAATGTTCTCTAGCTAAAATAAATAGAAAACAGGAAAGGAGAGGCTAATTTTTCAGGGAAATGGCACTGTGCCAGATGGCTCATGTGCTAACAAGAATGTTCAAATACTCCTCACTGACCCTTGTTGCTTCCTTTCACCCAGATCCCTCAAACCTGACTATTACTTGGAGAACCGTAGGGAGCGGATGCATGAGAAGAACACATGATCGTGGCATTAATATCTACCCAATTATATACATGTTCATAGGACCATTCTAATGAATTTTGACAATTTACAAAACTATATCCCAGTTTACAAAATCAACATCCCCACCCTTCATCCATGCCATGTGCCATGGATCAGCAAAATATCAATCCGAATGCCAAAATTCAATTTTATTCTCGCAGCTTATCTTGCTTGACTCTCTGACACATAGTTAAGTTCTCTTTATCTCACATTCCTTTGCCACTAATGAGGATATTACTTTATTGGTTGCTTAATGAAACAGTTAATATAAAATGATGCAATACTACTTGTCAAATATGAGGAGCTTTATTGACTAATGAAATAAATAGTGAAAACTATCTGCTTTGTTTCAATGTGATTAAGAGAGTGCTGGCCGGGCGCGGTGGCTCAAGCCTGTAATCCCGGCACTTTGGGAGGCCAAGACGGGAGGATCATGAGGTCAGCAGATCGAGACCATCCTGGCTAACATGGTGAAACCCCGTCTCTACCAAAAAATACAAAAAACTAGCCGGGCGAGGTGGTGGGCGCCTGTAGTCCCAGCTACTCGGGAGGCTGAGGCAGGAGAATGGCGTGAACCCGGGAGGCGGAGCTTGCAGTGAGCTGAGATCCGGCCACTGCACTTCAGCCTGGGTGACAGAGCGAGACTCCGTCTCAAAAAAAAAAAAAAAGTGCTAGAGATTTTTGAGAGAATATAGACTATGTGACATGATGTAGAGGTTAATGTGGAGACTAGTGGTTAAGAAAGCACATTGGATTCAACTTAATTAGGTATTTTTTGCAGTAACCATGATTTTCCCGTAAAGCTAAAGAACCTTCTTATTCATCCGACAAGATTGCTACTGCCTTGGGGAGAATGATTTCCAAAATGTCATAGTGTGGTGGACCACTTTTAATGGTTTAAATGAGAAAGCAGAATAAATAGAAATTGATGTATTTATTCCTCAAGTACGTATTGTCTGCCAAATAGTTTCCAGACTCATTACTAGCTGCTGGAAAGAGAAAAATACAGTGCACTGTGCTCAAGGGCTCTGTGTGGACATGAAAGCCAAAATGTTCTTTTTTCCTTTTTTAATCCCTAAGCAGATAAGTCCTTCAAGTTGGGCAGCAGGCACATTCCACAGCATATCAGCAAACCCTGCTTTCAACAGTGTTTACTGTCAAAGTGGGAATCTACAGAGAGTCCATCCTTAGGCTGAATTTAATTTCAGGAAGTATCAAAGGGTGTGTTCTGGAATATGAGGGTCATAGTTTCACAGTGTAGTTGCTACAATGATACATAGTTATTGTTCTCTTTCAAAATAATCTCTTGAAAACACTGGAAAACATCACTGATAAACTGTACCTTAACCCTATCACTTAAAAAAAGTGTATACAATGAGTTGAACATCAACTACTGCCTCATCTTCTCCTCCCAAAAACGTGTATCACTGAGAGATACACGTGACTAACATTTCAAAGTCAAATGTCACTGTGTAAGTTTCAAGCCATGATGGAACTTGGCTATTTTTAAATAAAATATTTTATCGAGGTACACAAATTAAGACAAGTGATCAATTCATACAGTTCAACAGATTGTTACTACTAAACACTCCAAGAGGCAGATAAAGAACAACACCAGCATCCCAGAAGAAGTGCCAGCCACTTTTGTACCAAGAAGAGTTCAGCAAATACTTTTCCTATGAAAGAATCAATACAACCGGACAAAATGGCAAAAACAATCATTTAAGGTCTCTGAAAATTGACCAAGGTTCATAGAAAAAACTGAGAAGCATTTATTCAAGAAAAGATACTGATTTTCAGAACGCACAGGGGGAATCAGTGCAATTTAACCAGGTTGTGTTCCCACCCCACCCCACTGACCTCAATCTCCATGTTGCAGAAGGACTTCTCAGGGCAAGTGGGGCCGGCCATGACAACTGTCAACTCCCAGCCTCAGTTACCTGGAGCTCTGGCTCTCTGATGCAGAGCTTTATTCTAGCATCCCATTTTGCTTACTGTAATTTCACTCTCTGTGAGAAATTTGGCACCCACTTTCACAACCCACTTACTTGTTGGTTCAACTCCAGGATCCATGTAAAGCAGTTTGAGAAGTTTTAACCATATTTTCATGAGAAAAAAACATTTACTATGTAGAGTACAATATTTATATACATTTCCATTTATCATTGCCATTAGAGTTTCCAATCAAAACACCCTTTCTCCAAAGTTACTTAGATCATTGTCTCCTCCCCATGTTCTTCAGTGCAGTGATTTCCATTGTAATTAGACTCATTTGTCACAGTTGATATTCTATCTTGGGATCCCAGAATATCCTGGCTGATTTCTTTTAATAATGTGCATACATTAATGTTTACACTTTGTGCTGTACAATTCTATGCTTTTGTGCAATGCGTAGTCTCGCATCCACCAGTAGGGAACCATTCAGATTTGTTCCATCACTGTCACGAGTCCTTTTCACTTCCCCTTCTCAAACATTCTACTCTCCCCAAACCTTTGGTAGCCACTCATTTGTTTTTAATGTCTACGGTTTTGCCTTTTCCAAAATGTCAGATGAATGAAATCATTCTAGATGTGTGTGTAGACTTTGTGGTATAGCTTTTTCCAGTAATCTAACTGCATGTAAGTTTTATTTATGCAGTTGGGCAAATCAGTAACTCATTTCTATTTATCTCAGAATAATATTATTTGCATGGATATCCCACATTTTGCTTATCCATCCAACTGTTTCCACTTTTTTACTATTCCAAGCAAAGCTGCCACTGAAATTCATGCAAAATTCTGTGTGGACATGTGCTTTTATTTCTCTTGGATAAATACCTGGGAGTGCAATATTAAGATTACATGTTGTATGGTGTATGTTTAAGTCTATAAGAAACTATAAAATTTTTTCAAAAGTGGTTGTAATATTTTGTATTCTCCCCAGACATAAGTGAGGATTTCAGTTGCTTTGTATCACCACCAACACTTGGTATGATCAGTCTTTTAAATTTCATTTCAATCAATATATAGTGATACTTCATTGTGATTTTTATCTTGCTTTTCCCTAATAACAAAAGATGTTAAACATCTCTGCATGTATTTGCTTTTTAGCCATATATCTTTTTTGTGAAGTGTCTGTTCAAACGTTTTGCCCATTTTTAGATTGGGTTGGTAGTTTCCTTATTATTGATTTCCAAGAGTATCTTATACATTCTAAATAAAAGTCTTCTATCAGGTATATGTGTTGCAGACATTCTGTTTAAGAGAATGAATATCTCTCTATTCTCCTAATGGTATTTTGAGTAAATTTCAAAATTTGGTATTATTCATTACCTGATGTCCAGCATCAAGAAGACTGTTGCTTCCTATAGTTTATCTATTTTTAGGTTGTTTAACACAGAGAGTAAATCTAGTCCCTGTTTTTTCATTTTGGTTGGAAGTTCTTGTTTGCTACACATTGGTGGTTATGTTGATATCGAGTCCCTCTTTGTCTCTGGCATACTTACTGAATCTTGAAATGTTTGTTGATATAGGGTTTTTTTTTTTTTTTTTCAAGTTATCTAGGTATGATAGGTTCTTGATTAAAGGCTTATTGCACTGTAAAAATGGTTACTCTTTGCCAATTAATTAAACCCTCCCAAGCTTAGTTAACTTTAAATTGACTTATTCCTATCTTTACATATTTGCTTAGTCATTAAAAATTCTGTAAGCAATTGGAACACGTATCAGATGTGGATGCCACCTGCATGGGTTAATCTTGCTCATCTATCATTCAAAGTAATTTAAGATGTCCCTAGGCCCTTCTTGTACTTAATCCTAAATTGCTAGCACAGAATTAGGATATCAATAAATTGTACTATATATTTTAACTATATTAAAAAGTCTCATGCTTTGTTTCTCTTCTAGTCTCTGCACTAGTCTTATTGGTAACTTTTTCAACTTTTACTTTAGATTCGGGGGGTACATGTATGGGTTTGTTACATTGGTATATTGCTTGATATTGAGGTTTGGGGTATGAATGATTCCATCACCCAGTAGTGAGCATAGTACACAATGGATAGTCATTTAACCCTTATCTCCCTGCCTTCTTTCCCCCACTAGTAGTCCCTAGTTTCTATTGTTGCCATCTTTATGTGCATTAATACACAATGTTTAGCACTCACTTATAAGTGAGAACATACAGTATTTGGTTTTCTGTTTTTTGTTTTAATTTGCTTGGGATTATGGACTCCAGCTACATCCATGTTGCAAGAGGCATGATTTCATTCTTTTTATAGCTGTATAGTATTTCATGGTGTATATTTACCACATTTTCTTTACGGACTGTTGGATATAAACAGAACATGGTACATATACCATGAAATATTACTTCTTTGTCCACTGTTAATTGGCACCTAAGTTGATTCCATGTCTTTGCTATTGTGAATACTGCTGCAATGAACGTGAGGAGGTAGCTGTCTTTTTTTTGCAGAATGATTTGCTTTCTTTTGGATATATTCCCAGTAATGGGATTACTGGGTTAAATAGTAGCTCTGTTTTAAGTTCTTTGAGAAGTCTTGAAACTATTTTCCATGGTGGCCGAACTAATTTGCATTCCCACCAACCAGGTATTAGTGTTCCCTTTTCTTTGCAGCCTCACCAGCATCTACTGATTTTAGGCTTTAATAATAGCCATTCTGACTGGTGTGAGTTGGTATCACACTGTGGTTTTAATTTGCATTTCTCTGATAATTAGTGATATGGAGCATTTTTCCATATGTTTGTTGGCTGCTTCTTAGTTTTTCTTTTTTGTGTGTTTTTTTTAGAAATATATGTTCATATATTTAGCCCAATTTTAGATGGGGTTGTTTGTTTTTTCCCTGTTGAGTTTAAGTTCCTTATAGATTCTGAATATTAGACCTTTGTTAGATGCATAGCTTGTGAATATTTTTTCCTGTTTCATAGGTTGTCTGTTTACTTTGTGGGTAGTTTCTTTTGGTATACAGAGCTCTTTAGTTTAATTAGGTCCCACTTACGAATGCTTAGAGTTACTTTTGAGGACGTAGTCATAATATCTGTTGATTGATCAATGTCCAGAATGGTGTTTCCTAGGTTTTATACTAGGATTCTTATAGTTTGAGGTCTTACATTTAAATATTTAATCCATCTTGAATTAGTTTTTGTATATGGTGAAATTTAGGGGTCAATTTTCAATCTTTTGCGTATGGCTGGCCAGCTATCCCAGCACTATTTATTGAATAGACAGTCTTTTCCCCATTGTTTATTTTTGTCAATTTTGTTGAAGAACAGATTGATGTAGGTGTGTGGCTTTATTTCTGGGCTCTCTATTCTGTTCCATTGGCCTAGGTGTCTGTTTTTGCATCAGTACCACACTGTTTTGGTTACTGTAGCCTTACAGTATAGTTTGAAGTCAGATAATGTGGTACTTTGTTCTTTTTGCTTAGTATTGCTTTGGCTATTCAGGCTCTTTTTTGGTTTTATATTCATTGTAGATTACTTTTTTCTATAATAGTTCTGTGAAAAATGGCATTGTTCGTTTGATAGGAATCACAGTGAATATGTAGATTGCTTTGGGCAGTATGGCCATTTTAAGGATATTGATTCTTCCAATTCATGAGCATGGAATGTTTTACCTTTGTTTATATCATCTGTGATTTCTTTTAGCAGTGTTTTGTAATTCTCCTTGTAGAGATCTTTCACCTCCTTGGTTAGATGTATTCTTAGGTATTTTATTTTTTGTATATGAGCTAGTTTTACTATTGAGTTAGTTCCCAATATGACCATCTTGATTGTATATGATGAAAGCCCATGTATATGATATATGTATAATATATATGTATACTAACCCACATTTATATTCAAACATCTGTAATTGCTTCTGTATTTATTCATCTACATATACACTGAGCTAAACTTCAGTTTATAGTGATATCTCTGACTAAGGTAGCTTGCATGGCTCATTCTAGTTTTTTTCGTCTTGTCTACCTGTAACTTCTCTCTCAGACTATGAGAAGTTTGGCCCTTAGAATCTACCCTCCATTTACTTATTACTTAAACCCACATATATAGGAAAACTATTTCAGTATTATAGATCTGTAAATTTTCTCCATGAGAAGACACTTACCCTCTAGGGTCCAGTGATTGTGTGCAGTTCCTTTTGTCTTCTTCTGAATCCCCCTTGCCTAAATTATTCATATCAGCTCATCCATACCTCCACCACTCCCTGCTTTCTTCAGCTTAGTTATGACTAATGTCTATAATCCCATTAGTTTCAGTTATACAATAACCATTCTCTTCCATCCTGGGGTCCCTGATACCTGTCTGTACTTTAAGTTATCATACATTAAAGCTTATTCTTTCTGATATATAGACATGAATTTGAGAAATGCAAGCATCATGCATTTGTTCTCCCACTCTAAATAATTCCCTGTGCTTGCCCTAGTCAAACACTCTACCTTTCTCAAATCCTTGACAATAACAGATCTATATTTTGAACCTATAGTTTTACTTTTTTTTTCAAATTTCATATGAATGAAATTATACAATATGTATACTGTGGGTTTGGCTTTTGAAACTTGGTTAAAAAAGAAAAATCAATAACATTAATTCACATTGTTGAGTGAATCAATAACTGATTCCTCTTTATCACTGAATAGTATTCCATTATGTGGATGGACTCTCATTTTCTTTTCTGTTTCCCTATTAAGGGACATCTTATTTTCTTTTCATTTTTAGAAATTATGAATAAAGTGCTATGAACATTTACATATGTTTTTGTGTGAACGCATAAGGCTCTTATGGTAAGTCTATGTTTAACTTTATGAATATAAATCTCTATCCCAAATAGACTGTGCCATTTTGCATTCCCCATAAGGAATAAATAAGAATACTTCTTACTCCAAATCCTGGCCAGAAATTTATTTTGCGTTTTGCATTTTTGGCATTCTAATATTGTATAGTGGTATTTCATTGTGGTTTTATATGAATTTCCCTAATGACAAATGATGTTGAGCCTATTTCCAAGTGTTTATTTGCCATCCATATATTTTCTGTGGTGTAGTATCTTTTCAAATTTATGACAACTTTTAGAAAGTGGTTATTTGCTTTCTTATTGGTGAGTTTTAATATTCTTTATGGTTATTGGGTTAAAGTCCTTTCATCCAGATGTGGATTTTGCAAATATTTTTATTTAGAGTATGGCTTATCTTTTCTTTATCTACACAATATTTTGCCAAGCAAAAGTTGCAATTTTTATAAATTCCAGTGACACTTTTCTCTGTTGTTCATTGTACTTCTGATGTAGTAGCTATAAATTCATTCCCAAACATGAACATCACACACTGGGGCCTGTTGGGGGGCGGGGGGCTGGGGGAGGGATGGCATTATAAGAAATACCTAATGTAAATGACAAGTTGACGGGTGCAGCACACCAACATGGCACATGCATACCTATGTAACAAACCTGCACGTTGTGCACATATACCCTAGAACTGAAAGTATAATACTACTACTAATAATAATGATAATATTTCACATGCAAATCTCACCTTCCAGGATAGGTATTATTTGTTGAATGTCTATGATATGTCAGGCATTCTTCTAGGGACTAGAGGTACAGGAATGAACAGGACAAAGTTCCAGCTCTCATGGACCTTGCATGCTTATGAAGGGAGACAGACAAGAACAAGTAAACAAATGAATAAGGTAACTTCAGGTAGTGATAAGTTATTATGGAGAAAAATATCAGCTTAGATAATATTGTCTCGGAAGGCATCACTGGAGTGACATTTGACTTAAGATGGGGGAGTGGGGAGACAGAATTACTGTGCATAGCAAATAATTAATGAGGAGGTTATACTTTGTTGTCTGAAGCTTCATTACCCCAGATTTAAAGAAAAAATAAAGAAGGCATACAAATGCATTACAGTATGAACGGAAAATGGTCTTGGCTGGGCGTGATGGCTCATGCCTGTAATCCCAGCACTTTGGGAGGCAAAGGCAGGAGGATCAGTTGAAGTTAGGAGTTTGAGACCAGCCTGGCCAACATGGTGAAACCTCATCTCTACTAAAAAAAAAAAAAAAAAGGGGGGGGCGGGAAATGAAACGTGCACCTGTAGTCCTAGCTACTCAGGAGGGTGAGGCAGGAGAATCACTTGAATCTGGGAGGCAGATGTTGCAGTGAGCTGAAATCGGTCCACTGTTCTGCAGTGTGGGCGACAAAATGAGACTCTGTCTCAAAAAACAAACAACAAAAACAAAAACAAAACCAAAAAACATGGCCCTAAGGTAGAAATGAACTTGGCCTATATATTCAAGAAACATCAAGGCAAATGAAGAGTAATAGGAGATGAAGTAAGAGGCACAGACAGAAGGAACAGTCATGCAGGGACGTTTGCTGTGGAAGTGTGGAATGTGAGTTTTATTCTAAGTACAATAGGAAGCCATAGGAAATTTTAAAAGGAAGAGAGTAATATGATTCGTATTTTTATCAAATAACGTTATTTTTTTGCTTTGCTAACTCTGACTTATTCTTTAGGTGTCTTAGTTTCTTAGGTTAAATTACTATATATCACTCAACTTTTTACTGAATGAATGAATATATGCATGAATGAATACAAAAAATAATAAATTCATTTCTAAACACAAGGTTCTACAGATCTTCTCCTAGATATTCATCTAGAGGTTCTATATTTAGTTTTATATCTTACATTTAATTTATAATTAATTTCTAGTTAATTTTTAAATGAGTATTACTTTAGTTGAAGTTTTTGTATGAATATACGATTGTTTCAGCATCATTCATTGAAAAGACTACCATTTTTCTATTGAATTTCTTTCTCTCTTTTTTTTTTTCTATTTTTGAGACGGAGTCTTGCTCCGTTGCCCAGGCTGGAGTGCGGTGGCAGAATCCTGACTTGCTGCAACCAGCACCTCCTGGGCCCAAGTGATTCTCCTGCCTCAGCCTCCCAAGTAGCTAGGACTACAGGCACCCGCCACCACACCCAGCTCATTTTTGTATTTTCAGTAAAGAAGAGGTTTTACCATGTTGGCCAGGCTGGTCTCCAACTCCTGACTTCAGGTGATCTGCCCACCTCAGCCTCTCAAAGTGCTGGGATTACAGGCATGAGCCACTGCGCCCGGCATCTATTGAATTTCTTCTGTTTTCTTGTCAAAATTAGTTGACTATGTTTGCATGTATCTCTTTATGAGCTCTCTATTCTGTTCAATTGATCTATGACAGCAGGTCAGTACCACACTGTCTTAATTAATGTGGATTTATAGTAAGACTTGACATTGGGTAATGTGAGTCCTTCAATTTTGTTTTTCTTTCAGAATTGCTTAGGCTATTCTATTTCTGTGGCTGTTCATATACATTGTGGATTCTTGTTCATTTTCACAAAAAGAATTTATTGTTGTTTTGTTTGAGATGTTATTCAAATGATAAACCGAGTTGGAGAGAAGTGATATGTTAATAATATTCTGCCTTTTAATATGTAAACATAGTATATATCTCCAATTATTTAGGTCTTTGTTGACTTCTTTCACCAGTATTTTTCAGTTTTCAGCATTAAAACCCTGCACGTATGTTGTTAGTTTATACCAAAGTATTTCATTTATTTTGTGTTCAATTTTTTTAAACCTCATATTTAAATTGTTTATCTCTGGAATATAAGAATGCAATTAACCTTTGCGTATTAAACCTGTAGGCTACTATTTTGCTAACCTCATTACCAGTTCCAAGAAATTTTATAGATTCTTTGGGATTTTCTACATAGATGATCATGTCATTAGCAAATAAAGTGCTTTTTTCTTTTTCTACGTTTTGTTTTAGCTTAACCTTCTTAATTATTATGGGGCTCTTCAAATGATCACTTTCATAATGAGTGAATCATTGTAGTTGGTGTTTATTCAGGAGTTGGTCCATTTTCACCTAAATAGTCCCATTATGTGTGTAGAAACATCCGTAGCATTCCCTTTTCATCCTCTTGATGTCTGCAGTGTTTATAGTGATATCCCTTGTTTCATTCTTGATACTGGTAACTTGTGCCTTTTCTTTTCTCTTTGTCAGTCTTGCTAGAGAGTTGTTTATTTTACTAATATTTTTTAAAAAACAGCTTTTGGTTTGATTGATTTTCTCTATTCTTTTCCTACTTTTAATTTTGTTGATTTCTGCTCTAATTTTTGCTTATTTTAGGTTGAATTATTTGCTCATCTTTCTCTAGTTTCCGAAGATGCAAACTTCAGTTATTAATTTTAGATCTTTCTTCTTTCTAAATGTATGTATTTAGCACTATAAATTTCCCTGTAAGCACTGAGTTAGCTGCATCCCACAAATTTTGATATGTCATTTTCATTTTTATTTACTTATTTTTTTATATAATTTCTCTTGAGACTCACCCTTTGAGCCATAGATTATTTAGAAGTATATTGTTTACTTCCTGAATACTGGAAGATTGCCCATATATTTTTCTGTTATCGATCTCTGGCTTAATGCAGATATAGTCTAAGAATGCACATTGTATGACTTCTGTTTTCTCAATTTTAAAAATGTGTGTTATAGACCATAAAGTGATCTCTTTGGTTAATGTTTTATGCATACTTGAGAAGAATGCTTATGCAGTTTTTTCTAAATGAAGTGTTCTGTAAATGTCATTTAGGTCAAGATTTTGATATTCCTTTTCAGTTTATTTATTACCCTTGCTAATTTTCTTCCTCCTTGTTTTATCAGTCATCGAGAGAGCAGTGTTTAATCTCCAAAGAAAATTGTGGGTGTGTGTATTTCTCCATTTAAATCCATCATTTTTTTTTTTTGCCATATATATTTTGAAACTCTATCTTAAAAGTTCATACTCATGAAAGATTGTATGTCTTTTTGAAGAATTTACTGAACGTCCCTCTTTATCCTTGAAATTTTCCTTGTTCTGAAATTTACCTGAAGTTAATAGAGGTATTCTGGCTTTCTTTTGCTTAGTTTTGAATTAATTATTTTTCCCTATTTTCCCTTCAAACTGTCTAAATATCATTTTAATTATGTTTTCTTGTGCACAATATATAGATAGATGGGTTTTGCTTTTGTGCACAGTTTGACAATTTTTAGCTTTTAAGTGGTTTGTTTAGAACATCTCCATTTAAAATGATTATTGATAAAGTTGGCTTAAGTTATCATTTTGCTCACTGTTTCCTATTCATTAAATCATTGTTTTTCTCCTACACTTTCTGATTTAAGTGAACTTTTTAATAATTCCATTTAAATTTTTCTATTACTTTTTTATTTATTAATATTATTTATACGTCTTTTGGGAAGTTTTAAAATAATTGTCATAGGGCTTGCAATATACATTTCAAAATAATCTGAACCCCCCCTTTATATACTTATGCACCACTTCATATGTAGTGAAATGACTTCATAATGGTATATTGCCAATTTGCCTTCTCCTACTCTGCCATTGTTATCATATAGTTTAGTTCTATACATGCTCAGGCTGTAATCCTGCTGACAGTGATTGTCTGTCTCCATATCAAGGGATAACTGCTTTCCTGCAAACTTAGTTCTATTTTGGGTTCCAGGAAATCAGTTAATTTTACTTTCCTAGCTTTTTGTTTTTTGTTTTTTTTTTTTTTCCTCAGTGCAAGCAAGGGACATATTTTCAGTGCTCTATTATCTTCAGGCTGAAACTGAAACTTAGTTCTTATATGTCAGTAGTGAGGTATCATGTGATTCTACACATGGCTTTGATGACCACATATCCTTGTGTCTCTCAAATCATTGTCTTATTTGTCTTTTCCTCTAAAATTTGCATTGTCTGCTTTTCGTTTCCTTTTGGGTATCCTAAAGACACTGCAGGTCTGCTCTCCTTCAAAACAGAATCCATCATGTACTCCATATCTCTTCTTCTTATAATCTTTGGTGTCGCTGTTATTGGCCTCTCCTGAGACCCAACCTGAGGTATTTCTAGACTATTTTCTGTATCTGCTACTCCATATGTATTCATTTCTCAAGTGTCCCTAAATAATTGTCTTTTATATTTATATTCCTATTGCTCTGGTTAAGGGCTTTTCTTTCTCTCACTTGGGCACATTTTAAAGACCTCCATTACCTAGTCTCGATAATATTAAGCATTAGTTTTCCTCTCCTGAAACACAATTTTTTTTTTTTTTCCTTTGTGAGGCTACCTGCCTCAGACCTCTGAGGTTTGACAAGCTCTGCTTTCCTTGCCTAACACAGCCTACACCTTTGTGAAACGAGAACTTTTCCTTTCTCATAAGCCCTTAGCTGACTCCAGATCGTCCTACAACTTACTAATGATGCATGTTCATCTAGGAAAACTGTACAAAGCTCCATGGCCAAGGTAAGTGTGGGAGCTGGCAGGGAACCGGCCTGATACCCCCCTCACCATGACCTACAATACTTCATCTGTATATAGGTCATTTTTCTGACAATAAGTTCCTGAAAGTCAAATAGTCTCTTATGTTTGTCTTTGTGTCTCCAGTATTTGAACTGACATTTCCTCCCCTTTTAACACCAGGCTTAAGTAAACAGAGATAAAGACGATTGTAACTACAGAGTTCCAACATCATTCTTCTTAAGAATATCACACGATTTCTCATGAGAGTTTCTTTAAGTATGGTCACTGGATTTAGTGTATTTATTTTGAGACTTTTTTTTTTTTTTTTCTGAGACGGAGTCTCGCTCTGTCCCCCAGGCTGGAGTGCGGTGGCCGGATCTCGGCTCACTGCAAGCTCCGCCTCCCGGGTTCCCGCCATTCTCCCGCCTCAGCCTCCCGAGTAGCTGGGACTACAGGCACCCACCACCACGCCTGGCTCGTTTTTTGTATTTTCAGTAGAGACGGGGTTTCACCATGTTAGCCAGGATGGTCTCCATCTCCAGACCTCTTGACCCGCCTGCCTCGGCCTCCCAAAGTGCTGGGACTACAGGCGCCTGCCACCACGTTGGCTAATTTTTTTGTATTTTTAGTAGAGATGGGGTTTCACCGTGTTAGCTAGGATGGTCTCTATCTCCTGATCTCGTGATCTGCCCGCCTTGGCCTCCCCAAGTGCTGAGATTACAGGAGTGAGCCACCTCGCCCGGCATTTTTTTTTTTTTTTTTTTGAGTCGGAGTTTCCCTCTTGTTGCCCAGGCTGGAGTGCAGTGGAGTGATCTGGGCTCACTGCAACCTCTGCCTCGTGGGTTCAAGCGATTCTCCTTCCAGCCTCCTGAGTAGCTGGGATTACAGGCATGCGTCACCACGCCCAGCTAATTTTGTATTTTTAGTAGAGATGGGATTTCTCCATGTTGGTCAGGTAGTTTGAACATTTTTAATGCTTACATTTTCCAACATTGAAAGAGTGGCATAGCTGGGCAGAAGAAAAGTTAATTTTCATCTTGCGTCCACATTTCTAAAATGCAGTGGAATGCCGCAGCTCTAACTACTCAGCTCTGAGACAAGTTAAAGTCAGAGTCTGCATCTGATGTGCTTGTTCTGATCCCGGAAGTCCTGCTTCCGCGCTGCTCCAGATTCATTATATGGAACTGGGTGGTCCTGACATCTCTCTCCTGGAAACTGTGAGATCAGAATGCCCTCCCTGGCAGTTACACGAAACGACATTTGCCAGCATTTCCAGGGCAGAATGGCAGTTATATTATCTATTTTTCAAATATTTCACATGTTTTTAGTTTCCCCGTGAGCCTTATACTTTGTCATTAAAAAAATGTAAATGACATATTTAGGCTTTCTTATCAGAAATGATTTTCAATTGTTAAATAATTTCCTGACATGGCATGATGCTTTTCAAATAATGTCTATAAGAGTCGATTTAAAAAGTAAAAGAAATATCACATCGAAGTCAGAACTGGTGTAGGCGCGGCCGTGAAAGCTGATCTGTCAGTGTGCGTCGGTAGTCACCTACAATTTCCCCATCCTGTGCGGCTTTCCTGAGCATAAATCGCCAATCCCCGGACTTGCCTAGAGGGTATATCATATCACACAGCAGGCATGACTATAGTCAATCATTTTTCCCTGTTAGTAGGATGCACATCAGTGTCAGTCTCTAAACATAAGAAAATATACTGCCCACTCTCCTATTGTTTCTCTCTTAATGAATGCTTATAGCTAAATGTAAGAAAAATACCAAATAGTGCCATTACTTCAAAGTGGGTGGGTTCACTTTGCATGCATATAGATGATAAATTATTGGTGTTTGTATGGTAACAAGAAAAATAAAATTAAAAAGATGTGTCTAAAGGTTACCTAGAAGGTATTATAGACATTCTATTTTAAAATCAGATCTACACATTGCAGTTCTCCACAGTTTGGGAAAATAATCATATGTGAGTTAAGGGCTCATTTGCTAGATGATACTCTCTTACCTAATATTTGAAGGAAAAAGGAATATGAAACTCATTTCTGATTCAAGCCACTGAGTCACTATTTTAAAATCTGGTGCAGTTCATTTCATACTTGGACTGAGATCTTGTGATAGATTCGTTAGGTTCTAGGTTACCATGGTGACAAGTCATTATTTCTAAAAGTAATTTGACACATCTCAAGATTTTGGCCCTTCTGAATTCCTATATGGTGCTACAAAGAAAAAGTGTTAGTTAACTTTAGAAATATTTCCAGTAGACATAGCAAGGAAAAACTACAATATTTGCCTTCAGAGCTGCTAGTCCTAGAGAAAACTTAATTGAGAGTTTTTAGGAAAAGTAGTCTATAGGGACATATGCCACACTGATGCTACATTTACTTATTTTTTAATCTGTCAAGCTTTGGGGGAAAATAACCACCTATGATTAGTTGCATTTTCCAGTGAAAACTAAAAGCAATAAAATATAAAGCATAAGCCCATTTAAAGCTTCATTTCTCATATCCTATTTATAATGACAAATCATATAACTGGTCTCTTTCTATGCTCAAGTCATTTGTGGAGATAACCAACATTGTGTTATCAAATAATCTATCTAGTGCCTTAAAGGCTTAGAGGTAGACATGAAAAAACATATTCTATAAGGAATTGGTTTTATAGCACATCTGGTAATTATCTTCTTGTTACCAAGGTGGCAATGATATGGATACACCATTTCTTAAGCTTCCGGAAATGAATTATCCCTAAAGTACATTCTGGTATTTCAGCACATTAACACACTTGTCAATTATGTGTGAGACATTGTACTAGATACTTTCTGTATAACATTAAATGAGTGTTATCAGACATTCTGTGATGTTGGTGTTGTCAATTATATTGTATATATTCATGTATTTAGACTTAGTACATTTAAATACATTTTTAACAGCTAGTACATGAGAGAGGTAGGGTCTTCTCTATAATACAGGTCCAATTGTTTCCATGCTAGATTTTAAGCTTCATGCAGTGTTAAGACAGTGCCGTGTTTATATTCTTTTGTGCATTTGGCACTTAACAGAACCTCAATGACAGTAAATTGAACGGGCTGCAAGTTTCTTTGATTCTCTTGTAGGTGATATGATGTATTTCAATGGCAAAGGAGAAAGAACACATCATAATATTTCTGCATACTTGAGATGGTTATATCACACATAATCTATATGACTGGCCTTTTTCTCCCTTTATATTGTAGGGAAGGGGTGATGTGTATTCTTTGTTACATCATATTAGGCTGGCAAATGCCTTATCACATGAAAATTCCATATAAACATTTGTTAAATAAGTAATCATTTGCTTTGATTTCATATGACTTAAGAGATAAGGGAAATATTTTAAATATGAGAAACTATTGACTATGACATACCACAATTTTCTATTTAGTTAGCCCAACAAGAATTTCATAGGATGAGAAATGAAGCAGAACAACACATAACCACAACATCATCAACTGAGGATTGAGTAGTTAAATTGAGGAATATAACAGTTTATTGTTACATATTCAAGATTTTCTTATCAGCCCTTAGGGAACACACAAAATATATATTTCATTCAATAAAAATGGAACAGAAACACAAAGACATAGGAAGTCCTACGGATTAATTTTAGATGTCAACTTGACTAAGAAAGATCCAGATAGCTGATACAGCATTATTTCTGGGTATGTCTGTGAGGGCATTTCTGGAAGAGACTGGCAGTGTCTCTGGCTAAGTAAGTGGACTGGCTAAGTAAGATCTGCCTTCACCAAATGTGAACTGGAACCATTCATTTGGCTAAGGGGTGGGACAGAAAATAAAAGTAAAGGAAGAGGGAATTTTCTTTATCTCTTCCAGAGCTAAGAAACCCTTCTTCCCCTGCCCTTCAATATCAAGACTCCAGGTTTTTTGGCCTTTGGACTCTGGGAATTTCATCACCGGCTTCCCAGATTCTCAGGTCTTCAGCCTTTAACTGAGAGTTTAACCTTCAGATTTCCTGGTTTTCCGGCCTTCAGTCTTGGACTGAGCCAGGCCACCAGCTTTTCTGGTTCTGCTGCTTGTAGGTGGTTTATCATGGGACTTCTCAGTCTCTATAATTGCATGAACCAATTCCCCTAATAAATCCCCCCAATTCATATCTATCTATGCCTATATCTATATTTCTCTCTTTTTCTCTGTATCCCTTCTATTGGTTCTGTGACTCTGGAGAATGCTGGCTTATACAAACATCTAATAAATGAATAATCAATCCCTGACTGACTACATGTTAGATCTTTGTATTTACCATTCACTTTCAAATCTATAACATGTTTGAAATTAATTACCAATTGTGACTTTTTCTTCTTTAAGCTATATTGTATTTGTCTATCATTTATTATAATAAGAACACAGATATTCCTGATACTAGGCCATGGCTCATGACAAGACATATAATTTAATATTGTTCAAACTATAATAGGTAGAACGTAGGTGATGTTTCTGTTTTGTTAACTTTAGGTATTTTTAGGAGAAAATTTGTATGTTTACCTCTCTTATAATTGAAACTCTCATATAATAACTTTTAATTGCTACCTTAATTTTTATTTCAAATAACAGCTTTGTAACATTTTTAATGTATGTTTGCCTTTGGTATTGTGATGACTAGTAATGTATAGAAATAATAGTAATGGGCAAATAACTAGAGATTTAATGAAGTACTCTTAAACATTGGTGGTATTGCAATACATAAGCATTTTCATCAAAACCAGAGATTAAGGTTTTTTTTTTTTCCACTTTAGATGTAGATCTTTATTACAAAAGAAAATATTGCACAGGTAAATGTATACTAATTAAATTGTCTTTATCAAAGTAGCAAAATAGCAATTTAATGAAAAATAAGTAAAAATTTAACCTGTGAATATAAATGAATGGAGACAATCAACATAAGCATTCGTGTGCTTATGTTGAATTTAGAATTACATCAGCAGGTAGAATTTAGAATTTAGAATTACATCAGTAGGTAGAAAAGAATTTAGAATTTAGAATTACATCAGTAGGTAGAAAAGATTGAAAGAATGATTGTGTTTGTGAGGAACAAAAATGTTAATCTAGAATAATGCTACTCTCCTGTCTACAGTGGTATCTCATGAATAAACAGCAATAATCTATTGTATTTAATCTCCCATCTACATAAAACTGAAATACATTTCCTGTGTGTAGCTGCATGTTTCCCTCTGAATATGATTATTTATAAGGAGAGAATGCAGTGGAGATGGTTAGGGAAATTTTGTACTGTAAGGATTGAATCTTCATTGCTAATTTTACAACTAAACTATAATTTCCTGAAGTTAATAATTTTTCTATTCTTTAAAAAATCTAGAGTAACTGAATGGAACATTTCAAAAAGTTGACCAAATCTTTTTCTCCTATGAATCTTTTCATAGTTTTTGAAAAGTGCTATACTATATTAAATACTTCTCATTAAAATGGCGCAACTTTGTAAAGGGTTGTTTTTCCATCTGTGCATATTGACGCTCTCTTTTGACTACAGAATAACAGATGTTATATGCAGTCTTAGTAGATAAAATCAATCCTTTATTACTATTGCTGTGAAGACATTTCTCTATGTCTAAGAGCTCTACAATTAAGATCATCCATATGTGAGACCAACTGAACAAATACTTTTATGCCATAATCAATGGTCTGTTAAAGTATCAACAAAATTTATATTCTAACAATTACAGTAATATTCAGTAATAGTACTTGTAATGTGATCTTGGTGTAGAGCAGCATCATGAAGTTAAAGTCTTGTATATATGCTGTGAATTGATCAGTAATACAAAGCAGTAATAATTTGATATATACAGGTGGTTATTCCCATTAACTGAGGCATTATTTCAAAAAGTATTTTACTCCAATTATGCTTGGAGTGAAATTGAATAACAGCTTCCCAAGGCCTCTCAAAGAAACTTGCTGAACAGAATTTTAAAATGAATACTGACTCGGGCATATCATTGGAAGCATCAGTCCTTGCGCAATAGAGAAGCCCTTTGACATAGAGCTGAGGAGATCGTTTGTCCTTCTTGGACGGGGACCCAAAATGTTGTGTTCTGGAACTCTGTGTTGTCTGTTTTCTCTCTCTACTCCAGTCTGCACTTTTTTTTTTTTTTTTACCTGTCCATCCCAGTGTGTAGATGCTTCTAATGTGAGGCTTGCTTTGGACACGATTGTCTGAGAGAAACCCTGAAGGCAATTTTTCTCCTTTTGTAGAGAAAAGTGCATGTACTTAATGAAATAATTTTTTTTTTTTTGGCCCAGAGAAACTTGTTTCATAATTGTGAGCAGGCAGGGCAAGTGCTGAGATGACAAGAAATGTGATTTCCATATATAAAAGGAGGAATGCAATTGTAGAAGGCAGGGGAACCACTAGTTTCTTATTTACTCCATGCAGGTGATAATAATGATAAAATAAGCTAACATTTATTGAAGTTTACTATTCATTCATTCAACAATTTTGTATTTAGTGGGCACCAAATACTGGCCAAACTCTGTTTCACACACTGTAAATTCAGGTCAAACAAGACAGACGAAATCTCTATCCTCATGGAGTTTATTTTATATTGTGAGGGGACAGGAAATGAATGCACCTTGGATAATTGGGAAGAAAAACAAAGTTGTTATTAGAGTCAATAAACTCTGGATTTAAATTTTGATTCTATTTGTGTTTACATCTTGAACAAGATAGTTAAGCTTCAAGACTCTTCACTGATAAAAAAGATTTTTTATGGTGTCTAGTAAGAGTCTTTATTGACTTACCCAAAATTATGTAAGCTTGTTATAAAGACATACATAGGAAAATGGGGGACATAAATCTTAGACATACTGTATAGCTCCTCCTTTTATGTGTGGAAATCACTATGCTTTCAGAACTGGAACATATCACTTTGCATCAAATTAATTAATTTTCTCTTCTCCCCAACATATATTGATCCTCCACTGTGGCAGCAGCAGTTTATTTAACCAGTTTCAACTCTTTTTCATTTGCCAAATTCTATTATAGATAATTGAACACACAAAAAATAATACCTTCTTTGTAATAACAAATGGACAAGTGACACAGTTCCCTGGAAAATTCTCTGCTTTCATAGCACAAGCGTTCTTTCCTTTTCTTTCTTTCCTTTTGCTTGGTGCTATAGTGGGAGAATTACAAAGACCTGGACTCTGACTTAGACCCTGATATTCTTCAGCAACTGAACTAGTGCCAGGCACAATCTAACTCTGGGCTTCTTATTACGTGAAAAAAGATAAGCCTCTGTTTGTTTTACCCATTTTAAGTCAGGGTTTCTATTATTGCTGCTGTTTCGGCTGCTGCCTAAGCTACCAACTAACTCTGACACCTGTTCTCTGAATGGCCTGTCTTAATCTTAAAGAGTGGCAGGTAGGGAAACAAATGTGTTGAGATTTTTGTGATACTCTTGTATAACCATTTTGACTTGACACCGTTATCGGGTTTAGAATATTGGATAGAGTCTTCAGGGATCCTTTATGGGCTGTAAGAAGCTAGGAAATATGTCTCTTTTGGTTGGGTTACCTGCCTCATATTATTATTTAGAAAAAAGTGGAAGCATGTATGTGAAAGTATTTTTAAATTCTACCTTATCATCTGTCAAATGAAAACCTGAAGACCACAGGGAATGGAACTTCCTTTCATAGCACTTTTGCTAACAGGGCAAGAGTTCTAACACGATCTGACATCAGATCCTCTGCCTTCCCTTCATGCCATGACTCCATGCCAAGATTCTTTCTATCACAGTGGTTTACTAGTTCTATGACTTCAGTGATTTTTATCTGGAGTGAATTTCCCATTTCTTAAGTATTTCTAATGTGTGACTTGACATTTTCTTCCTGTCTTTCAGGGTCATTTATATACCACCTGAGTTCAATTCTGGAGCTTCAAATGTCATTTAAACCTATTCTTAGGTATCTAGAGAATTTCTCCCTAAAAAGCATTTTTTCTTAAATATACTAATGTGTTTAAGCAAATGATAGTGCAAGTTTATAAAAATTCTAAATAAAAATGGTCAGACAATGACAGCTTGAAATCTAGCAAGGCTTAGCACTGTCCCGGCTAATTGCTGCCATTGCAAATTAATGGAAGCCTTTTAAATCCCTTGACAGTGGTTATGCAACTTTCTACAGATAGGAAACTCTAGGCAGAACATAACAGATGCAATCATTAATATGCAGCTGCATATGCTTCAAAGCTCTGAATTTTCTGAGTCTTTCTCTACCTCATTATATGTCTCATTGCCAAAACAGATCAATGAGTCTTCCATCTAAGAAATGGCAGAGTGGTCCTGTTTGAATGGATCTCATCCCTTTCTATTAAAACTTAAAGACGTAAAAATTAAACTGTTTCCTCCTAAAAAAATTCTTGTTTTCACAAAGTGTATGCTTAAATTATTATAAATTCTAGGCCTAATTTTAATTTACTTTTTTGTTCTTGCACCTACTGAAGGAATACTTAAACTTCTCTCAGTTTATAGGGAAAGGTCAATTTATTTATTATTTTATTTAAGTCATCAGTATATTCAAAAAGCAACCAAGTGCAGCATGCAGAATTTATTATAAGCAACAACAAAAATTTGTGAAATGGAATTTTTAAAGTATCTTATATTTTTCTAGCCATTTAAAAAGTATGTATACACATGTGTATATGTATATATACATATGTGTGTGTACACACACATATCACATATACAGATACATACAAAATAACAAAGATACTTAGAACTAAGCTAACGAGTTATAGTGAATTGGTATTTTCCAAATTTAGTTGAGATCCAGATTCCAAGTATTTCTAAATCTAAATTGAAATGTTGTGCCACTTATGGAAGACGTGCAGAAAGAGCAGCCCTGGTCTGTTTCCATTCATGGCAAAGAGTTTTTTCAGACCAACTCCACCACAGAGAAGAACTTAAAAAAAAAGTCCTTGAAGCCATTGACAGACTATCAAGTTAGCAACAAGTTAAGGGATCAAGAATGCTGGAAAGAAAGAAAGCCCCAAAAGGAGTCATTCCTGACTTTTCTTCCATACCCCATCTTCTTATCTGTCTAGACATCCTTCTGAGTCTTCATTCAAAACACAAGCACCCCACCACTTCTGGGTAGCCTTCTCTGTTATCACTCTGGTCAGAACCATCACCCCTCACCTTGATTACTGAAATAACTTCTTAACTCATTTCTGCCTTCAATCTTGTAACCCACATTCTATCCCAAGCTATTTTTAGCTAGCAGCCAGAGTGATCCTTTAAAAAAATGTAAGACAATCATGCCAGTTACTTGTTTGAAATCTTGTGGTGGCTTGACATATTTTGTTTCTCTTGATGAAAGCTGAAGCCCGTGTGATGATCTGACATGATACGAGCTAATGGTATCTCTTACTATTGTAATTGTCGTATCTTACCATTCAACTTCTATTTCAGCCCCACTGGCTTCATTCATCTTCTCAATCTTCCTTAATTTCTTCACAGAAGTCCTCCAAGACACACTCCCCATGGCTTTGCATCACTTATATCCTTTTTCCTGGAATGCTTTTCCTCCAGGTTGTAATAATATATACTTGCACTCCTCCTTCAAGTCTTTGGGAAAATTTTACCCTCAGTGAGGTCTGCCTCGCTCACCCTGCCCCTTCCCTGAACCTTCTCAGTATTCTTACAACAAACAGTAAGAATAATAAATATTAGATAATATGTTACTGTTTGTTGTGTTTCCACCTCACTAGAGTGCAAGTCCCATGAGGGTAGAAAATGTCTGTTTCATTCACTCATATCTCGTTCTAAAAGAGTCAGGATGAGAGGAATTATTGAGAGTGACAATAGCACTTTAGTGACTGACAGAGGAAATGATGACAGCAAAGAACACGGAAAAGAATGACCAGAAAACATGAAGAACACAAGGACCATGCTGTAGGCCAACTAACCAAAGGCTAAGAAGTTTACACATTTATCAACAAGGAGATATTGGGAAATATTAATGAGAAACATGTCAGTGGAGTTTTGGAAACTAAAGTTAATTGAAAATGTATTGGTAAGTTGTTTTAAAATTTTAATTTAAGGGAGGCTTTAGCATTTTTAAATGTCGATGGAAAGTATGCGAAGAGAAGGGGAAAAATAGAGAAGGGGAGAGAGAGAGGAAGGCAAAGGGGATTCAAAAAAGAGAGAGCTAATTAAGAATGAAAGCTGAGATCTCTGAGATCATCGCTGATGTAAATCAAGGGGGGAAGGCAAGGTGAAAGACATCTTTCATAGTAACAAAAATGAGAGAGGACATGGAGAGAGATACTAGAAGTTATGGAATAATTTGAGAACATTTGTATAAGATTGCTTCTATTTTTTCTATATTGGATGAGGCAAGCTAGTATTTTTAGCGTGATAGGCAAATTAGTAGGACTAGACATTTCAGAAGAACTGAAAAAGTCTAGGTAATGTGAGAAAAATAGTTACAATGTATGGAATATATACCATGCCTTCTTGGACTAAGAGTATACATAGATTATGTCAATAACTCCTGTAACACCATGACGAATATGTATTACAATTATTCCATTTCCATATGAAACTTAGGAGAAGTAATTGACTCAACGTTACCCAGGTAATAGGCAGTGTTACCAGTCTTGACTCATAGGTAGTCCCATTCTGGGCTCCATGTTCTTAACCACTAAGCCAGGAGCCTCTGTAACAGAATAGAAATAACTGACTAGGCAGAAAAGTAAAAATTGCACGGATCTGTTTGAAGACACAGTCAAAATTAGAGTTTCTAAATTCTTAGTTGCTCTATTCAACAAAGTTCTGCAATTTTCTTTAACAGTGCTCAGATATTTAAATTTGTCAAGTGTTGTAGTCCTTTTCCCGGTATTTGGGATTGAATAAAAAGGGGAAAAATATTTAAGTTCTCCAGGAAGATGAGGCTGGAGGAATAAATCTTGCAGTCTAAGTTGTGTAAGGAAGAAAAAAAAATCTGGACGCAGTTATGGGGATGGAAGAAAGAGTCAAAGGAACAAAAGTGTATATTAGATTGAAAAAGAGGTAAAATAGGTAAAATAGTTGTAATAAAGAGAGAACTGGGAATTTGGATGTTGGGGTGAAAAGAAATTACTTTACTATTTTAATTTTGGATTGTGGCAAAGTCCGGGATTGTTCATGGGAGTAGGAGACTTAATACAATTCATGGGGTGTATTACTGTATTTGATATTAAAATACTGAATATTAAATGGGAGATAACCAGGAAGATGGCAAGATGACAGAAAGTTAATAAACTGTATGCTAAAGCTTCCAGACACAAGAAGGAGATCACTGTGGTGTTGTGAATAAACATGATTTCTAGTGGCCAAGGATGCTTTTGTTGTTGGTATAACCCTCAAAATATCAAGGTTTTTAATAAAATAGTATAGTAATCAGGTCAGGCATGGTGGCTCACGCTTGTAATCCCAGCACTTTGGGAGGCAGAGACAGGTGGATCACTCGCAGTTGAGGAGATGGAGACGAGCCTGGCCAACATGGCAAAAACCTGTCTCTACTAAAAAATACAAAAATTAGCTGGGTGTGGTGGTGAGTACCTGTAATCCAAGCTACTTGGGAGACTGAGGTAGGAGAATTGCCTGAACCCAGGAGGAAGAGTTTACAGTGAGCTGAGATCACGCCATTGCACTCCAGCCTGGGCGACAGAGTGAGACTCTGTCTCATAAATACATAAATAAAAATAAAATAGAAATCTGAAAGTAGCGTTTGAACACAAAGAGGATGCTGATATCACCTACCATGAAGAGTGTGATGGAATGGGCAGTTTTCATTACCATGGACTGCATTGAAGGCAGTGTCCTCAGTCAATGCTAAGACTATAGAGAAAGTTTAGTTAAAACATGGAAAAGGTAGCACCCTCAGATCCTGTGAAATAATCAAGAGAAGAGAATAATGGGAGTTTGGATCAATAGAGAAACTCCAGAGCCATATAAGGAAGTAAATGTAGATGATAGAGGAAATCTGTATTTAGGGAATCATGTGAGGAATGAAGTATTTCAACTAACGGTGAATAAAATGCCCATAAAAATTACTTTTCTGTGTCCTGATGTCTATGGCATTATGAGTCAATGCTTCGGGCCAACATCCCCTTCATCAGCAACCCAGGTTCAAAATGGTTCAAAATGTCTACAGGTAGAGATAGGCTGAACAGAGAGTTCCTGACAGCTTAAGAGTAACAGATACACCATTTTCCTTTCACTTATCTTTGGTATGTACTTCCAGATTTTAGGCAGGATTGAGGGGGCTTTGGAGCAATAAATGATATATGATATTATCTTTATCTCTATGTATCTATCAATTATCTGAGGGAGAAGATAAATATTTAAAGGGTTTTTTTTTTTTTGAGTAAACAAGATTCTGAGACGAACTGAGTTCTGCAGCTGAGCTTCAATATTAGTTTCAGTGTTCTGGTAGTTAAAGCAGGAAGAGAAATAATCATTATTATGCTTTTCCTTGGTTGATAGGCAGATGCATATATGTTAGATTCCACTGAGACGACAAGACAAACAGAGAAGTACAGGATGGCACATATAGTCAGACAACCACTGTTTGATTTAATTCCCTTGGAATGGCTCACCTGGGTGCTTATACAACGGGCGTTAGGCAACCTATAGGGAAATTTGATCAATTACAGCTTTTAAAATGATGTAAAAATATTATTAAGGGTTCTTTCTCTTTACACACACACACAAACCACACACACACACACACACACACACACACATTCTCTCATACTTCTTTATGAATTTTCATTCGTTTTTTCTCACTTTCTTAATATCTAATTTTAAAGTGTGAGAATACAGACATCAAGAGGAACGGACTTATTACACACACACTGTCATGTCTTCACAGCCTGCCTTTTTATACTATCCATTGTTTCAAATAAGCCTTTGACTTTTGCAAATAATTTGCAATAAACTCCTGGTCATATTGGCTAATGAGCTTCTGAAGAGCAAAAGATTAATATATTTCATACATGTTCATTATAAGATGATATTATGAAATAACTTCTGAAATAGATTACATAATTTAAAGATAGCTATTTCTTTTTTTCTTAATTTACCAGCATATTTTGACCAAATTGAATACTCTCTCTATATATACAATTAAAAAGGCAACATCAACCTATTTTGTTGGATGCCATGACCAAAATTCCATGAATGGCTCATGTTCTTTCCTCGTTCTCTTACTTCTACGTTTGATCCCAGAAAGGAACACTCGGCACAGTGCAGGTACTCATGTCCTCAAATTGGATATGCAATATGGGATAGAAGAAAAAATATGCGCTGTGACCCAGCTGTACAAGCCTAGACCAAGTCTCATATTGTACGTAAGACGTACTATTACATTTAATTTCAGATAATTATCCGAACAACCAGCGGTGAGACCAAGGAACAGACCTTTTAAAATATTATTCTAAAACTTTTGTCTACCTCGTAACTCAACAGGCTGGATCACCTTGTTCTCTGGTTCCTCGTGTCCCAGTTGTTCACCTCAGAAGCTGAACGACATTCTCAATAGTTTGATTCTTTCTGTCAACGGTGGGTAATGACGGTGGGATTTTAGGGAGGTATCAGCCTGCTCCTCAGACCATAGAGACCTCTTTGTGTGGCTCATCTTTTTGTTCCTCCCAGTGCTGAAAACTCTCTGGTCAGGTTCTCTGAGTCCGTGAAGCCCAAGTTTTGGAGCGGCCAGCATCATACAGCATGAAAGGCATGCTCATGTCAGGTGCTTCCTTGTGAACCCCGTGCTTTGTCCTCCTATGTTCAAAGCTATCCACCCGAGTTAGAGTCTCCCACATCTGGCCATCTTCTCTTTGGCCTCCTCACATTAACACTCAGATTTTCGAGTGTTCTCATTGCTTCAGGTTAATGATCAGTTGAGTTAGATTTTGAAGTTGTGCATGAGAGGCCTCCAACCCAACTTGATTTGACTCAGCTTTTTCATCTCTTTATGCTAAACTGAGAGGTGGTATATTGAAGCAATTAAAAGGATCTAAGTGCCAGATTCCTGGATGTGAATCTACCTTTGCCACGGGCAACCTAGGAGATAGCAAGAATAGTACCTGTCCTCCCTGTGCCTTGGAGTCCCCCTGTAATGAAGAGATCTAACTTTTAAAGAATCTCTGAAAATTAAACGTGTACACATGTGTAAGGTGCTTGAAATCACTCCTGACATACAGTGATGCCAGATAAAGTAGGAATTATGGTGATTTCCCCTTCCCCAGTTCTTGTGTTGTAGAATTCTTTTGGAGACCTTGTGGTAGATTGAAAAGTTTGAGTTCATATATTTTTGAATCCTGTGACCATATACTATTAAGATAATCACAACTCTAGCATGATTTTGTAATAATTAGTGGCACAATTGCTTTATCCTAGTTAGGTAGATTTTTATTTTATTTTATTTTATTTTATTTTATTTTATTTATTTTGAGACAGAGTCTTACTTTGTCACCTGGCTGGAGTGCAGTGGCGCAATCTCAGCTCACTGCAATCTCTGACTCCCAGGTTCAAGTGATTCTCCTGCCTCAGCCTCCCAAGTAGCTGGGATTGCAGGAGTGCACCACCACGCCCTGCTAGTTTTTGTATTTTGGGTGGAGACAAGGTTTCACCATGTTGGCCAGGCTTGTCTCAAACTCCTGACCTCAAGTGATCCACCCATCTCGGCCTCCCAAAGTCCTGGTATTACAGGCATGAGCCACCGCGCCCAGCCTGATGATTTTTTAAAAGTCAAAATTTTACCAAGGGAAATAACATTAAACATATTTTCCACTCATGTTCCCTAAATAGAGTTGGTATATGTTTTCAAATGATTTTATTATAAGGGGGATAATATAATAATATGAACTTAACAGGTCTCACATACAACTGCTTCGTAACAAAAGCCAAAAGTCTATTCTAAATTTTTGGAATCCTAAATTGTATTGTTACTGAGAAGGTGGGGACACCTCAGTGCGGCACACACAGAAAAAAAAAAGATATAGGCATAGAAAAATATCACTTGGACATAGGAAAATATTGACTGTTCATTTACTCTTTATGGAAATGCAGAATGCAATCGTGGAATGCTAGAGATTCTATTTAGTGTCTCTGATGGGCAAAGTAAAAATGAGCTTTGAATTTATCTAAGCTCTTCAAGGAGCACTTATGTGAGGACTCAGAAGGCTGCATCAGATAACAAAAAATATTATTTTGGCCTGAATAGATATTGAGGTTTGATCTAGCCATGGGTAGTCTTCACTCTAAGGGAAACACTTAGCATGACCCTGTAAGCTCATCAGTGTGGTCTGCTTCATAATCGATAAACAGCCAAGTAACTGAGAAATTGAGCGGTTGGATAGTTTTATCATTATTGTCGAACCAAATGTTAAAAAAAAAAAAAAAAAAGAAACTGATTTTAGAATAGCTGTGCATATTTTTCTGAACTAAATATTAGAACTCACTTTTGGCGAGTCCAAATGTGCTTTTGATTACAAAAGGCTAGAATCTTTGAAACTGGAACTGTTCCAAATGTTCTGGCTGCCATGGTGATGCTAGGAATAGCTGGAGCTAAACCTTTATTCCTGACAAGAACTGGTTTTATGGTAGAGATAAATTGTAGCCCTAAAATGTACATATCAAATGTATTAGTGGGTAGAACTAATTACATAGTTATTAAAAAGTACCAACTATTCATTGACTCCTTATGGGAATACAAACACTGTTCTCATGGAATTCTCTCGATGAAACCATAATGAGGTTGTTCCTTCCTTTTGTCAAAGACCACTTTTGTGCTTTGATCCTATCCTAGTGTCTGCTAGAATAACTGACCATATGAAATTCTCTACAAGGAAACCCGCACCCTATCCAGATACCTGTGAACCAAAAGAGAAATTATCTCAGAATGTATGTTCTTCTTTCAGTCTTATAGAGCAATAAATGTGAGACTCAGCAGTACAATCTAAGTACAATTTACAAAAAAGATGACAAACAAAATCATAAGCAACTAAAATAACAACATCAGAAGAACCCAGAAATTGGAAAATTATATACATTGTATTTGTAATGCATATGATAAAGCTTTAATAATAATCTGAAAATTACTCTCACAAATTGATAAGACAAACACAAATGACAGCAAGAATTGGGTGAATCATGTGAACAGGAAATTCACTAAAGCTTAATTCTAAATATAATGAAAAATATGTGAAAAATTGTAAACCCTACTAGAATCTTTAATTATAATTAATATAAAATTACCTATAAAATAATGAGATATAACATTAAGGATTGAGATATTGACAAAAATAGTTTTTGCAGTGTTAGGTTAAGAATTAGTCATTACATCTTTATTTAAATGTAAATGGTAATATTTAATGGAATCAATAAGAATAAAAAAACCCTTCTAATTAGCAATTCCAGTTCTGTGAATCTATTCCATAAACAGTGCAATACAATTACATAAAGTATAAGTAATTAAATATAAGTAATAAGTAATTTATCGAAGTCCAATGAAAAATGTAAATTAAAACAAGGGACTCTCAAAAACAAGTGGTTCCATACATTGTGGAATATATACAATGGAATATCATGAAGAATATAAAATGAGTTAATTAGAACAATAATGGTTGTCTTGGGGGATTTCTACTGTGTGCTGATAATTGAAAAAAGCAGGATTTACAACTGCGAGCATACGTGATTCTATTTTTTATAAAACATGACAGAGAGAGAGGGTGCGTGTGTGAATAAACACACAGCTATGTAAACTGGAAGAAAGTTGTAGAGAATGCACTCCAGGTTGTTCACATTGGTCACGTGTGGAAGTCAAAGTGGTGCAGTGGAGGAATGACGTAAGAAAGGCAGAAGAAAGCAAAGGTGCTTGTGATTATTGAAAACAGCACATATAGTATGATCTCATTTAAATAAAATGATATGCTAAAATACTCTTCTTCAGGTTCATTTCTTCCAGGTGTGACCTCCTTCCTGTGTTGTACTGTCTCGAGGTGAAGACCTCCCGTTTATCTTTCCTGTTACTTCCTGGGTTTCTTTCCCTCATCTCCTAAACTAATCACGCCTCCCAAAAATGTAAAGCACAAACAAGTAAAATATATTTGCAATTCATGGCAGGAAAGACAACTTTTCTAAGGCAAAGTATAATTTGTGAATATCCACTACTGCCTTTGGCACAAATACACTCCATTCTGTTTCCAATAGTAGTTACACTTTTGTACTCACAGCACAGGACACATCATTTTAGGAAATCTTCCCCTTTTACTAGCAAGCCTTTTAAATGGAGTTGAGAAGGTAAAATTCCACAATGGAATAGAATCCAATTTTCTCTGACAAGTTGCTTGTTTGCTGGGTTTTTTTTCTTTTCAATAAGTGTTTTGTTGTTAGTGTTTTCAATTTCTAATATAAAGATATTACCAAAAAGAACCTCTTTGCTGTTTTGACAAGAACACTTCATTACAGTTTTATTAAAGAAACACTAGGCCTGGGTCCTTCACAAGGTGGCTTGAATTTATTCCAAAAACAGGTGGAATTTTTCCAGAGACATAATGGTCAGTATCAATCTTTGAACCTCAGTTTTTCCATCTGCCTAACTGGAACAATCATGGTATTAATAGCATATTCTAAATCTAAGAGTATCATTGAGGCATAGGTGTGTGTCTTATACAAAGTTTTAGTGATTGTCACTCATGTGATCAAATGGGATATAATTTACGTAACAAATTTGTAAATTCATAATATAAATTTGGTATTGGTAAATTTATCATATTACAGAGTATAGCGCATGTAGGGTAGATTTTAATCTGGAAGCAGCATCTTATTCACCATGCCAAACATACACATATATAAAGCCAAAATAGCAATGTGTTTACTTAGAATGAAAATAAAACTGTCTTGAAAACTAGAATACTTGAATTCACATTTGTGCTAATTCTTTTTTTATCTCCCGTATCCACAGAGGGAGTTACGATAAACTATGAATTTAATTAAAAATTATCAAGCTGTAATATTTGAAGTTTATATGATAAATTATCTCCTTGCATGCAGATATATTTGCAAATATTAATATTTCTACAGAAATAAAAATATTATATTATAGAAGCCAGATAATACTGTTTTGATAGATTCCCAAGAATTTAGATAAATTGGATGTGTATTGGGGTTAGCATTCCACGACTAAACCACACCAGTTATTTTATTCTCCTCGATGTCATGCTTTGAGTGATACCAACTCTAGTTAAACCCTCTGTCGTGGGTAGAATTGTGTCCCACAAAGATATGCTCGAGTCCCCAGCCCTCATACCTATGAATGTGACTGTATTTGGAAACAGGGTCTTCAAAGACATAATCAAGTAAAAATGAGGCATACTGCATCATACTGCATTAGGGTCTACCTTAATCCAATGACTGATGTCTTTACAAGAAGATGGTGTGAAGCTACAGAGATACATACAGAAGGTAGGCCTTGTGGCAATGGAGGAAGAGATTGGAATAGTTCGTCTATAAGTCAAGAACCCCAAGGATGCCAGCAATCACCAGAAGCTGGAAGATTCTCCCCTTGAGCCCCTGGAGGGAGTGTAGCGCTGCCAACCTTTTAATTTAGTCTTCTCCTCTCTGGAACTATTAAATAATCATTTTCTGTTGTTTTAAACCATCTAGCTTGTGGTAATTTGTTTTGGCAACTCTGGGAAACTAATACATTTTCCTTGGCTTTCATGATAACTGAACTCTAATGTATTTCTGTTGTTCATTTACACTAGTAAATTAATAAATTCATTTTTTATCATAGTCATATGTAATTCAGACCCAATATAATTTCTTGTGACACCTGTACAAAGCTATATGCTTTCAAGATAAATATTGGATACATGTCATTTCTAAATATGATACTGTAGAACCAAATTTCTCAATCCATGCTATGAGATATTTGGAAAACTTTTGTTTAGAATTCCACATTCAAATATTGAATTTTCCACTATATAACAAAAACTATATTTGTCTAGATATCCTTTTTGTTTTCTAAATTGGCTTATTTGAAACTCTAATGAATACAGCATTTAATAATAAATACTATAATGAAGTACTTTCTATATGCATGGGATAAATAGTCAATCAAAACAAATTAACCAAACACAGATAAATGGAGCTTCCACTTTAACAGAGAGAAACGGGCAGTAAATAAGAAAATTCAGGTGACAGCTACTGAAAATAAACAAATGGAAAAGAATAATTGAATAAATGGAACGGGACTGGAGCTGGATGGCTCATTTAGGTTTGTCTAGGGAGGTCCTCATGGGGAGGTGATCCTGGAGCTGAGACTTTCATGAGCCAACAGTAAGCAGAGGAAGTAAATGATGAATCTTAAAATCCTAAGATAGGACCCAACGTTACAAGCTAATATAATAAGAGAAAGAAAGCCAGTACATCTTTATCAAGGTGTATACTGCAAGAAGAATGGGCTTGAGAAATTATAGAGAGTATTCTATAGGTCATGTGAAAAGTTCAGATTTTCTTAAAAGTTAATGGGATGACATTGAAAAGTTCTAAGAGATGTGGGGTTTGACCACATGTTTTTAAAACACTGCTTTGGGAGAATGTTTGGTATCTGCGCACAAGTAGCAAGAGACAGATGAATTAGAAGGTGATGTTTGCTCTGCAAATGGCTTGGAATAACGTGGTGCTTGCAGATGCAAACATTAGAAGATTTCTATTATATTTTTTATAGGTTGTGTCTTGAAGTTTTGGTAGTGAAATTGGATTGGGATGGGAAGCTTCAGGGAACAGATAGAACTGAGCAAGACTCCCAGGTTTTCAGTTTAAGCAACAAGATGGATGACAATGTCATCTCCCAAAATGTGGAAGTGTTCCTAGAAACTACAATTTCAAAAGTTGTGTGATAATGAAACTTCCTTGGTGTATAGTCATTTATGCCAATAAAAACCCCTGATGTTAAATGAGAGATCAATTTGGGAAAGATAAATTGATATTTTCAGAGCTAACCATACAAAAATATATTATTAATGCTCATTTGTTTATATTTTGAGTCATCAGTGAAACACTCTTTCATGCATATTAAATACAATTAAAAAGAAGTAATATGGATGCAGACCATAAAGCTATAAAATAGCAACATTAATGAAAATAAAATGTCTCACTAGAGGCCAAGTGAGTTCCTGCCTCAACTAAGAGACTAAAAGCTGCTAGCAGGTGCCCTAGGGCAATTCAGGAGATGAAACAAAACTTCTTCACTGAGAAAAATCTTTCTAAGAGGAGGGTGATAGGTTGAACACCTGGTCAGAGCTTAAAGGTCATTTATTGGACAAACTCAGTAAATATTTATGGAGGTCACTGAGGCACAGAGAACCCGTAGGCTCCAGCCTCAGGACAGGGGCTTGCATATTTTATACCTGTGAGGAGAAAGGCAGGCTTCAATCAGTGCATGCAGGCTCTGCTCTTCAGAGTCCCCTGCAAGGCTCCAGGTATTCTCAAGCTCTTGTTCCCATTTCTGTCTGCAGCCAGGAGCTTGTTGCTGTATGCCACACAGAAAAGCCTGATGCCCGTGTTTGAAAGAGAATCTTTGGTTGGCTGGTACAGCATCATGAACCATACTCTTGCAATTATGATTTGACAACAATAAAGCCTTACTGTTTAATCATCAACCCCAAGATGCTTTGGTTCTCTTTATGTTATCTAACTTGTCTGATGTTAGATTTTCAGATGGAAGTAGGTCTTCTAAAGTGAAAGTAATAAACTGACAACAGTATCAACAATAAAGAGAGGCTTTGCTAGATGAACATCTTCCTTATTGGTATTGTTTCTGAAAGGTCTAAAACACACTCACATAAACAGACTCAGTTATAGGAAACATATGTGTTATTTCCATAAACATTCAAGCAACGTGCAAGAGATGTTCTGATAATGTTATTGATTAGTGAGAGATAGTAAAAATAAATAAATAAGTGGGAGACAGATGGGTCTTAAAGTCCTTTAGTGTGTGAATTGTGCTATGGATACATAGAGAAGGAATGCACAAGTAGGTAAACTGAGGACAGGATGATCACTAAGAATTAACTTGAACAGAGGAGGGGCATCATATACTGAATAGAAGAAAGAAAAAATGATAAAAGCATTGATGTACAAGAGGACATGAATTTGTCAGTGGAAAACAAACAAAAATCCTAACTTAAAAAAAAAAAATTAGCCAGGCGTGGTGGCTCATGCTTGTATTACAAATCCCAGCACTTTGGGAGGCCGAGGCAGGCATAGATCATGAGGTCAGGAGTTCGAGAGCAGTCTGGCCAACATGGTGAAACCCCATCTCTATTAAAAATACAAACATTAGCCAGGCATGGTGGCGTGCACCTGTAATACCAGCTATTCAGGGGGCTGAGGCAGGTGAATTGCTTGAATCCAGGAGGCGGAGCTTGCAGTGAGCCAAGATCGTGCCACTGCACTCCAGTCTGGGCGACGGAGCAAGACTCTGTCTCAAAAAAAAAAAAAAAAAGCATTAGTACATCTCAATAGTTAAGGGACACACACTTGATTTTTTAAAAAAATCTTTAGAATATATGTGTTTTTCCTTTGTTTATATTGAGTTGTTCAATATCAAACTGTAATCTATATTGTAAAGCTTTAGATTTACATGCAAAAGTGTATAGTTGGTGTTTCTGATACTTTAGTAGGAGAAATACAACCAAAGTATAATTTTGAAGATGACATGATAAAAATTGAAAACAAATAATGAATATAGTGTTGAATCCATTAAAATTGGTTAATCGATTTGAAAAAAAAATCTTTACCAAACTCCAAATAAAGTGAATTCCATATATATTAACAATTTAGAAAATTAAACGGGGAAATTATACATTATGGGAAAATACGATGAAGAAACTATATAATCTGGGAGTAAGTTACTACTTTTGTCAATTTCCTACAGCTAAAGACCACTAGGAACACACCTGTAGTCAAACAAATTAGGTTTATTATATTTTGTGACATGGGAGTATGCTTCTCGGAGTTCATGGAGTGTCTCAGTAAAAGGCTGTTGGAAAGGACTTACAAGATTCAGGTTTGTTAGATGATGTGGGGGGAGGATTTAAGAATTAGGTTTGCTCTAGATTGGATGTTATCATAAAGCAGTAGTTATCCTCTAATTGTGTATCTTAATAAATCTTACCTAGAAGGAAGAAAACTCAACCATGCCTAAAAGAGTAATTGATGAGGAAGCAGCAGTCACTCATATTAACCAGGATTAGGAGATGTTTGGTCATTTCTGTGTCTTGAACAAAATTTATCTTCTTTTCTGTTTTGAAATATAGAGTGATTTTGTTTTTGCTTTGACCCATCTTGGACACAAATGGGATTGTACAATACTAATGTTCTGTATGCTTATGTTCAACAAGGAATACCAGAGCCAGCTTCTAAATATCAGGGGAAGCTTTGGTCTTTCTCACTTTCAAGTTGTGATTTTAACAGCAGGTACTAAATTGGAGAGGATAGAAAAATATTACATAAAGATTTCTAATCTCTGCACAGAAAAATGTGTAGACAAAGTTAAATGTTAAAGTAAGAAAACTTTTGTAATATATAAGACAGGCAGAAGGTTGATAGCTACAATAAAATACTTTTACAAATCAAAATACTAGATGAATTTTTCATGAATAAAAAAGAGATTTAACAGGCAATGGATTTAGAAATTAAAGACACTAAAAAATCCAGTAAGTATACATTTTTGAGAAATCAATCTTAATGGCAAGTAAAGACATAGAAATTAAAATAATAGTGGTATACTATATTTTCCTATAAGTCAGGTAAAATTGATACTATAACCTTTGTTGGCAAGAATATAGGCACTTCCACATATAACTGGTTAATAGCAATGTGAAATGTAAAGACTTGAAGACATACTTTCCTTTTGTCCTAGCAGTCTAATTTATAGGAATTTATTCAGAATAAATAACCCACAGACACTTAAAACCATAAGGACAAAAATGGTTGTCATAATATTTTTAACCTTTGATTGTGGAAATTTTCAAACATGCAAAATTAGAGAGAATAGTAGGATGAACCCTCATACACTCATCAAACAACTGTGTCAAATATCATTATTTTGCTACATTTTATCTATGCATTTCTATCTTTTTTATGCTGCTGTTCTCGAAACAAATCCCGTACGACACATCACTGAACCAGTAGGCATTTCAGTGTGCATCTCTAAGTGGCAAGATATTTTAAGAAAGAAAATAAATGCCATTTTCACACCTAAGAAAAATCTCAATTTACTCATAATGGCTTTACATACTTAGTAACCAGTTAATATCCAAATTTCCCCTAATTTTTGATGCCCTTCTCTTCATCAGAATCCAAAGTTCCATGCCATATTTGTTCTATCTTTTAAGTCTCTTGCTTACTACACCAACATTGTTTCTGAATTTTTACTTTCTTGTGTGCCTGTTTTTCATGCCAATGATGGTTTGAAAAACCTGGTTATTTATCCTTTAGGATGTGTGTCGTTCTAGATATAGCCAAGAATTTTTCTGTGACATCACTTAAATTGTTCCTTTGTCTCTTGTATTTCGTGTAAATTCAAAATAAAAAAATCTAAAGATATGATGAGATTAGTGATTAAATGTTTAGAATGCTTCATAAATGGTACCATGAAATTCCTTTTGCTTTTTCACTCATGAAACAAAAATACCTGTTTGTATCAATTTTAGCGATGCTAATATTGATTAGTGTTTGAGGGTAGTCTTGGCTATGATTTCTTCAACAGTATGTCACATAGTCATGTGACAGACTTTGGTGATTATTTTCTACGTCCATATGTCACTCAGTTGTAATATTTACTTAATAGTTTAAATTGAAAACAGCTTGAATTTATTAAAATAATGTTGATTCTGTTGATGAAATAAATTAATTGGCATCCTACAATGGAGTACTATAAAATTGTTACAAATATAGAAATATATATGCAGAAAAAGTCAACATATGTTGACAAATTTTATAAAAAGTCATAAAAAATTTTACTATAATTCCATTTTTAAAAAATATGCTTTATATAAATATATTTAAATCTCCAATATACTTTTTTAATATTTATTTTTAAGTGACAAAAAACAATTATACAGATTTAGGTGGGACTACGATGTTTTGTTACATGTAGGCATTGAAGAATGATAAAAATCAGACTAATTATCATATCCTGCACCTCAAATACTTATAATTTAACTGTGGTGTGAATATTTACAATTCAATCTTGTAGCTATTTTGAGATATACAATACATTATCATTAACTATAGTCACCATGCTGTGCAATAGATCACCAAAATCTATTCCTCCTATATATCTTAAAGTTTGTATCCTTTGACCAACATCTCCCATTTCCCCACCCACCCCTGATAACTGTTACTCCACTGCCTACTTGTATGAGTGACTGTTTCAGTTTCTACATAGGAGATTCAGTTATCTTCACAGGCTAGAATTTTTACACACATACCTGGTATGGAGTGGTATTTGTCTCTCTATGCCTAGCTTATTTCACTTAGCATAATGTCCTCTTGAATCAGCCATGTTATTGCAAATAACAGACTTTTCTGCCTTTTTCAGGCTCACTAGCATCTCATTTGTATCCACAGCACATTTTTAAAATCAATTCATCTGTTGGTGCCACTTGCCACAATATCTTGGCCATTGTAAAGAATACTGCAATTAACAAAGGAGATAAGATATTTTGTTGACAGACTAAATTCAATTCCTTTGGATACATATGCAGAGGTAAAATTCCTGGATCACATGGCAATTCTATTTTTATTTTTTGAGGAATCTACACATTATTTTCCAAAATGGTTATACTGGCTTACCTTAATGCAAGCAGTGTTTTATTTTGGAGTTTATTCTGCAAAATAATAAGAATTGTTATTAAAGCAAGGATATATTTCTTATTTATTATATGATCAAGTATTACTAACAGTAAAGGGTAATTAAAAGCAAAATACTATTTTATTTGAATGATTGCACTCTGGTAAGTCTTTTGTAATATGTTGAATTTTATGCCATCACAAGAGTATAGTATATCCTCTTTTATTCCAATGCTTTCTAAAATGAGGATAAATTGCCTGGAATTATTATATAAATTAAATAATACAATGATAAAATAAATTTATATAGAATTATATTTTCTTAATACCTATCCATGAAAAACTGTTGAGAATTTCTCAGATGTTAAATTTTCTTCTCCACAATCAGATCTTCCACTGTGATTATGAACCCCCTTCTTTTATTTCTACAAGATTTTATATGGAGGGTGAACCAGTCAAAGGCACCTTCCTTAATTCAGACTATGGTATCTTTGCTAAATATTCATCTAATCTTTGAATTTGACTTTGTGATTTAGAAAATTAAGATTTCATTGTTGTGCCTACTGTATTCTCTCTAGTTTTTAAAATTTGTATAAATTTACGGAGTCCAAATGCAGTTCTGTTACATGAATATATTACAGAGCAGTGAAGCCTGGGCTTTCAGTGTAATCATCACCCAAGCGGTGTACATTATACCCATTAAGGAATTTCTCATCCCTCTCCCTCAGACTCTTCCCAGTCTGCAGTGACTATTATTCCACACTTTATGTCCATTACTACATTCCCTCTTGACCCTGAGGGAAAGGTCAGGCCTGACCCTTAGCTTCCAGCGCAAGAGCGTCAAGGCACACCTAACTATATATATATATATATTGACTGTCACAGTTCTACTTAAGTTACATATAGGTTGTTTTTAATACTCCATCTCCAGTTCTGATGGAGAACTCAAGAATGAAGACTGGTGAAAGTATAAGATGATCGGGGAGCATAAGGCGAAACCCGATCCTACCACAATGCTCTATGAAGAGTTACTCTTCTTTTTTTTTTTTTTTTTTTTTCTTTTGAAATGGAGTCTCACTGTGTCACCCAGGCTGGAGTGCAGTGGCGTGATCTCGCTCACTGCAACCTCTGCCACCAGAGTTCAAGGGTTCAAGTGATTCTCCTGCCTCAGCCTCCCGAGTAGCTGGGATTACAGGCACCCACCACCACACCTACCTCATTTTTGTATTTTCAGTAGAGATGGGATTTTGCCATATTGGCCAGGCTGGTCTGGAACTCCTGATCTCAGGTGATCTGCCTCCCTCACACTCCCAAAGTGCTGGAATTACAGGCGTGAGGCACATTACTGAGACTTATGGAAGAGTTACTCTTAAAAAATCAATGCCATTACTAATGCCTGATGTCCCCACTTTGACTTCTGCACTGTTCCTGGTCCTCCAGATAGTTTATTTATATTGAATTACTTGCACTTGGAGGAAAAGCTCTTAATATTCAATGCTGGTCAAATGTCAAATACCATGGTAGCTAGATACCTATTCACTAAGTGATGTTGGAAAGGAAATGTCATTTACACAGTGAAATTTAATGAGTGCCAAATGAATAGTGTCACATATTGTTATGATACCTCCGAGTCATGCAAAGTATTTATTTTGCATTTAACTATTGCCTACCAAAAGTTATTTGAACTTGGGGTTTAAAGAATGCATAATAATATTACATGAATTCCTCTAGAAGTTGGCAGAAATAACAAACATCTGAATAATATGGTAACTGCACTTTATAAGGAACTGCTGACTATTGCATGAAACTTAGTTGTGGATATATAAGTATAATGCCATTTGATGAGGGTATATGTCTTATTCAGATTTCTTAATGACTTAGGAAGTTAAAATTGGATGTGATTTATGAGAAATAGATCTTTAAAATATGATTGTGTAGCAAAGAATTTCGTCATAAAATTAGATATAAAAGTCCTAATCTAGAAATATTGAATGAAGGAAACCTTTGGCATGTATAGTGTGAAAACTTGCAATTGTTACCATAGAATAAGGAAAGCTCAAATCATTGTGACCTGTTGACTTTATGTTTTAACTCAGTATTACAGTAGAGCTGCTATTTTTATTTATTTATTTATTTATTTATTTATTTATTTATTTATTTTTCTTTGAGAAGGAGCCTTGCTCTGTCACCAGGCTGGAGTGCAATGGCGCAATCTCAGCTCACTGCAACCTCCGCCTTCCGGGTTTGAGCCATTCACCTGCCTAAACCTACCAAGTAGCTGGGATTACAGACATGCACCACCACGCCCAGCTAATTTATTGTATTTTAGTAGAAACAGAGTTTCACCATGTTGACCAGGATGGTTTCGATCTCCTGACGTTGTGGTCCACCTGCCTCGGCCTCCCAAAGTGCTGGAGTTATAGGTGTGAGCTACTGCGCCCGGCTTATAGCTGCTATTTTTAAGAACATAGGACAGAGCAACTGACAGTGTGAAATGAGCAACAGATGTATTACATTTTTGAGAAAAATTGAAGCAAAGTTACTTTTTATGAGAAAAAATGGCAATTTGAGGGCTACTGAAGTTTCTTCCCCATTTAAAAGTGTAATAATGTACCCAGGAACTTGGAGACAAAAGACGAGTCAAACTACAGCTTCTCACTTTTGAATAGGTTAATTCAATCTGAAGAGAATCTTCTTGGGACTGAAGGCAAAGAAAACTGTTTTTGTTTGTTTGTTTTTAATAGAGACAAATTAAGTTAGTATCCTGACTGTGACTATAAGGCTATCAAAGGTAGTATTTTTAACCAATGAGTTTTCAAATAACTCAGAATGCTCTTATTTTATGCTACAAAAAAGGATTATAATTTTATTTCCTTTGGAAATCTTCTCACAGGCAAATGCACTGGTTAGAGGGCATGCTTCTATAATCCATTTAACAGTTCTCTATCTGTAAAGTAATGAAGTGATTGGCGGGCTGAATTTTTCATTATGGTCTTGGTGAGTTTAGTCACTGCATCTACGTCTATAAGACCACTCCTACCCTGGATGGATTGACCATCAAATATCTGAGTCTACAAAACAAATATCCAGTCTCTGAAGGTGGTAATCTGGCTCTCGTAGGGCCCCTTAGGAAGGTCTGTTCCTTTCATAAGAACTTCCCTACTGATGGATATGGCGTGGGTTGCAACTTGCTCTGAGATGTTGATCCTTTAGCACTTTACCAACAGGGCGGCTTGATCTTTGTTTGGTGAGTTGCGTATTCTCTTTCCTCCAGAGTGGGATGCGTATAACATATTATCTTTTCCCACTTAAGGAAAGATGTGAAAAAGTTGTTTAGCAAGACCTTTTCAAAGTCATTTACTTATATACCTGAAAAATATAATAATTCAGTAATATGTTAGTATTCATTCTTTTTAATGTAGTATTTGTTATTTCAAAAGTACAAAATATATTCACGATGGTAGTAAGCAACACCAGTGTAACTTCACCCAGTTTAAGGAATGAAAGATTACAGATACAATTGGTGTCTATTTTTTTATTATGTTTGTGTGTTTGGGTTTTTTTTTTTTTTTTTTTTGAGATAGAGTTTTGCTCTTTGTTGCTGGAGTGCAGGGGCCAATCTTGGCTCACTGCAACCTTCGCCTCTCAAGTTCAAGCGATTCTCCTGTCTCAGCTTCCCAAATAGCTGGGAATACAGGAGCCCACCAACACACTCGGCTAATTTTTGTGTTTTCAGGAGAGATGGGATTTCACCATATTGGCCAGGCTGGTCTCAAACTCCTGACCTCAGGTAATCTGCCCGCCTCAGCCTCCCAAAGTGCTGGGATTACAGCCGTGAACAACCAGGTTCGGCCGAAGCCCTTTTATCCACCCTTTTGGATCTCAATTCCCTCCTAAATATATCCTTATATTGAAATCTATCCTATATCTGTTATTTTTCATTCCTGTGTGTATTTTGAAACTGTCATAATCCATAATATTGTTTTGTATATTTTAAAGCTTTACGTAATTGTCATTATATCATTCAGAAGCTAGCTTTTATTTTCCTCAACACTGTGCTTTGATATTTATTAATGTTGATAATTATAGCTCTGGTTTCTTGACTTCATTTCATAACATTGAATGAAATACATATCAAATGGTTTCATTGTCCAGCATATGGACATTTTACTAATTTTCAATGTTTTGTTATATTACATTATGTTGCAACAAATACTTTTGTATACATGAACTTTTTTTTGTATTTGTATTTTGTATATCTCTGCATATATACATGGAAAATATATCTATCTCCAAAATAACTAGATGTAAGGGGATGTCTTTTGAGAGTGAATGTAGAGTGAGTGTAGCAATCAATTTGTTTCAATGTTTATTTCTTTAACCTGCATTTCTTTATATCCTGCAAGTACTGTAATAGTTATAGTGAAACCTTTAAATGTTTGCTAATCAAGTAGGTGGAAAACGTAATCTTATTTTGATTTGTTTTCATTGACTACTAGCCAAGTAGAACACATATTCATATTGCTAAAGTACCTTAAGACTTCCTCTTCTGAAATTGCCTACTAATGTTTTCTCTTTTTAATTTTTTTTTTTCGGGGAGGTCTTCTTTTATAGATTTGTAGGCATTATAAAAAAAAATGTCCTGATGGCTGGGCGTGGTGGCTCACAACTGTAATCCCAGCCCTTTGGGAGGCCGAAGCGGGCAGATCACGAGGTCAGGAGATCGAGACCATCTGGCTAACACAGTGAAATGTGGTCTCTACTAAAAAATACAAAAAAATTAGCCGGGCGTGGTGGCGAGTGTCTGTTGTCCCAGTTACTCGGGAGGCTGAGGCAGGAGAATGGCGTGAACCTGGGAGGCAGAGCTTGCAGCAACAGAGCGAGACTATGTCTCAAAAAAAAAAAAAAAAAAAAAAAAAAAGCCCTGGACATTAATTCTGTGTCGGTTAAATGTGCTATAAATATCTTCTTGCGACCTGAGACTTGTCTTTTCTCTATGTTTATAGTCCTTTTTATTTTGCTCCACAGAAGATACATTTTTATACCTTTTTGTTCCTGTATTTTGCTAAAGAAATCCTTCCTTACACTAATATTTCTCTAAAAGATTGAACATTTTGCTTTTCCCGTTAGGGACTATGAGTCACTGAAATTAGTTTGACTCTTTTCTGTTCCATTGTCCTATTTTTCCATCCTAACCCCTAACTCATCTCCTCAATTACACAGCAGCAGTCAACCTCTTTCTTCATGGTTATCCCAGCTCCTGTAATCCCTTCTCCAGATCCCCTTGTTCTTCTCCTTCTGAAACCAATCTTCCCAAGTTTTAGTAAAAATAAAACCCTTCATTTTCCCGTCTCCCCCATGGCTAGAACATACATGTGTCCTGCAGGTAACACCATCACACACACTCACGGGAGACGTCAACTGAGTCACATGAGCAAGTGGAATGGGTTTGATGTGCCCACCCCATGGTGTGGATCCCATGGGGGCAGCGGCTGCAGCTTCCTGACTGGGACAGCTTGGTGGCTTGCTTCCGTGGTCAGAGGTGGAAAACTCTGTCATCCTGACAGCCACAGCTCCTTTCTCAGACCAGTTCTGTGGTTAGGAAGTGGGTCCTGGACACCTGACCCTGATGCTTTCTCAAGATACCAGTGATTCTGGGAGTTAACATATCCATAAAGAAAGCTCTTTCTACTTATACCAATATAAACTGTGTTTTGAGTAAGTAAGAATACTGTACAATAAGTAGCTTGCTAATAAGACTTCATGTCTGTTTGGAAGATGCCATAGACCTTATTCTTTGCAATAGTCTTAACTCTTCCTGGCCCCCTGCTCTCTCATACATATTTTAGAATCTGCTTGCCAAGTTCTAACAAAAACTCTATTTGAATATTTATTCGATTTTTGTTGAACTAATGACACAAAAGAAAAATGGACTTATTAATATTCAGTCTTCATATTCAAGAAATCAGTGAAACTTAGTTTGTTTAGATCTTTGTTACTATTTTTCAATATATTTTATATATTTTCTACATAGATTTTATGAATGTTCTGTTAGAGTTAATTTTAGGGAAGCTTGATCACATTGGGGATGTTGTAATTATTTAAAATTCCTGCTTTTCTAAGGGATTTTCTTTGTATCATCAGTGAATATTCAATTGTAGTCCATACATGTTAGAGATCTACTAGCATATCATCTGTGTTTTCTTTATCGTCCCTTATTTTGATGAATTTTATTAATATATTTTCTGTTATTAAATGAACATTATTTTCCTAGCATTAACCAAATAAGTTTACGATATAATATCATTTTTATAAATTGTTGAATTTGATTGCTAATTATTTCTTTAGAATTTTCTGTATATAAGTTAATCAGTGAAATTGGTTTCTAATTTATTAACTTATTCCTGTTAATACATTGGTCTGAGTTTAGCCTTAGGGTAATATTTGTCTCATATAAGAGTAGGAAGAATTCTATTTTTCTATTCCTTGGAAGAGTTTTTAAGATTGAGTTTATTCCTGTAAAACCATCTAGGTGTCTCTATTTCTCTCTCTCTCGCTTTTGCTCTCACTCTCTGCCTGTATATTTCAACCAGTAATTCAATTTTCATTATAGAACTTCAAGTTACCTGTTTGTAGTTGATTGAGTGTTGGGATATATTTGATATAGTTTGGTATATTTTTCTAGGAAATTAATCATCTAACTTTTAAAAATATTGGACAAAAGAAATGTATAATATTCCCCAAATATTTTTATATCTGCTATATGTGTACGTATCCCACCATTTTTTGGTTTCCTGTCTTATAATCCCTTGAAAAATCTCTGAGGTTTGTGTATTTTTTCCTAAACAACCAGAAAAAATCAGCATTTTAATGCTCTCGATTTTATCTTATTTTCTAATTTTGGTTCAGGTTCATTTTTACCAATTTTTTCCTCCATTTTCTTCTCTTAACATTTTTTTCCCCCTAAAAATCATATTTTGAATATTTAACCATTAATTTTCAGCATTTTTCTAACAAATCCTTTCTATAAGTAGTTAAGGCTCAAAGATTTCCCTAAGAAGTCTTAGTTTAACTACATTTTATATTTTGATAATCTTTTTATGATCTTTGCATTTGAAATATTACATAATCTCTTTAAGATTTCTTCTTTCATGGAAGAGGCACATAGTTATTTAGAAACTTTATTTACATGTAGGTGCCAAATGTTTGTGTGTCTCAACTAAAAAGTGTATCTTCAAAATGTTGATGATGTTTTCTTTTTCTTCTTCTTTTTTTTTTTGAGGCAGTCTCTCTGTCTGTCGCCCAGGCTAGAGTGCAGTGGCCTCCCAGGTTCAAGCGATTCTCCTGTTTGATTTGTGTCATTAATGTCATAACAATGTTCAATAAATTATGTTTTTCTTCAAAAAAAAATATTGATGATGTTATTGATTAATTAGTCCTATTTCAGTAAACATTGTATTGAAGTATAATATAGAGAAAATTGCCCAAATTTAAGGACATGGCTTTATTACTTTTCTTAAAGGAATTTTATTCTCTCATAGCTCCAATATTGTCTCTCCTGCTCCAAGACACAGAAAAGAACTGCTAGTTTCTTATATCCCAGTCCTGAACCTTTCCCTAAGCGAGGCTGCGATGGTTGGAATCTTGTGCTTTGCCCACATTTGACAAACTTTCTAGGGTAAAGGTGAGAGGAGAACATCAGCTCGACTCTCCATGGTTTTCTGTTCTTTAAAATCTTGGATCTGTTAGTGTTCATCTGCTATTTGAAGCCTTCAGTAGGTTTTCAGTTGTTCCTTGGTGAACAATTAATCACAGATAAGCTACTCCATCTTTCCCTCAATCAGAAAATGTGTTTCTTCTTGTACTAAAATTTTCTACTTTTATAAAAGAAAATGTAATAAAAGAAAATTTCTTTAGGGCCACTGAGATGATTACAGTTTTTACTCTTTATTTGAATTTAAAATGAGTGTATATTTTCTACCTCTTAGGTACAAGATTCTAAAATATTAACTATATGACTTTTAATATTTTTTCCAGAAAGGTGAGATTTTTGTCCTATGATTGAAAATCTTCATTTTTATCACTTTTCAAGTTTTTCTTCAGACTATGCTATATTCATTTATAGTTATTATGTCTTCTTTGTGAGATTTTTAAAAAATATCTTACTGACCTTTTTTTCTTAAAAGTTTTTCTTAAAAATGATTTTTCCCATAAAGTCTGCATTATCTGATTTAGTAAAGCTAAATCAAGTACTTTTTTTTGTAGTTTTCGCATATTTTCACTCTTAGAATACCTTATGACTTAGGTATATCTCTTATTAAAAATATGTAATTAGACTGTGTTTTTTATATTTTTCTTTATGGGTGAGGAAACACATTGGAAGATAGTCTGATTTTTTTTTTTTTT
>NC_045451.1:8111558-8124910 GCF_002776525.5 Piliocolobus tephrosceles
AATCTCCGGTGTGCCGGTGTTACAGCGCAGTATTGGGGTGGGAGTTACCCGATTTTCCAGGTGTTGTGTGTCTCAGTTCCCCTGGCTAGGAAAAGGGACTCCCTTCCCCCTCGCGCTTCCCAGGTGAGGCAATGCCTCGCCCTGCTTCAGCTCTTGCTGGTCGGGCTGCAGCAGCTGACCAGCACCGATTGTCCGGCACTCCCGAGTGAGATGACCCCAGTACCTCAGTTGAAAATGCAGAAATCGCCGGTCTTCTGTGTCGCTCGCGCTGGGAGATGGAGACTGAAGCTGTTCCTATTCGGCCATCTTGCTCCGCCCCAGGAACCGATAGTCTGATTTTTTTACTAAAGATTTGTATTTGGCTTTTAGTATAAGCATTTCTGTGGAGGCAGCATTTAGGTTGGACACAAAGAATAATCAATGGGAAGAGTGCCCTAGGCAGAAGAGAAGAGCCTTTCCAAAGGACCAAGGACGGAAAACATTGATGCCTTTTAGAATTTAGCAAGGCTCAGCGCTGTGGCCACAGACCTGGTTCTGATGGTCTGGCCCTTGCTGCATCCTACCTAGGTGACCTTGGCCACGTCTCTTTCCTTATCTGGGCCTCAGTTTCTGTTCTGTAAAAGGGAGCAGCAATGTCCACCTTACATTAGTGAAAAACTGTTCAAGATATAATATGGTCTCTAGTTAATAATGATAGGGACAGAAGACAGGGAAATTCTGGGCAGAAGAGGGCAGGTCCTCGGCGAGGGCCCCAACCCCAAGCTCAAAAGCCTGATATCATGACCCAAAGTGAGAACATACATGCCTGTTTTCTGCCGGAATGTTACGTTTTCCGAAACCAACCATGGCCCACCCCGCCACCCATCCTGTGCCCCATAATATTACCTTCCCACTCCCTCCCCTTTTCAGCTCCCCTTCCCACTGAGAGTCACTTTCACCAGCAATAAAATCCCCCTCATTTACTATTTTCAGTTCATTCATGCAACCTCATTTTTCCTGGACATGAGACAAGAACTTGGGTGACATGTGTATGGGTGCAAAAGGCTGTCACATTGACCCTCCACTGGACTGTTAACACTCCGCGGACAGCAAAGCTAATGGGACGCTGTAACACTTCCTCTGGGCCTCAGAAGTCATGGGCCCTCTCCTAGATGCTGCCACAGGGCTGGTATAGAGTTCGCTCTTGCTGCTGCCCAAAAGTGCCCCCCCAGCTCCTGCACCCACTCACCTGTGCTCCTTCTCCTGCAAGGGTTGGAGCAGTGAGTGACTGGAGTTGGCCCCTTCCTGCCCGTGAAAAGTTCAGGGAAATATCCTGTTTCAATAATATTTATGTTGATTTCCAGGTTTTGATTATTAGAATATGGTTAAATAAAAATTATTCAAACAATTTTTACAACTTTTCTGCAAGCCAAGAAATAGTTCAAAGTCTAAAAGAGTATAAGAAATTTGTCCAAATGCAAATGTCCCAGAGAAAGGGAAGAATGCCCAGTTCTTGATGTACTTTGTTATTCCTATTTTACAAATAAGATTTAAAGCTAAAAATGTATCCCTGACTTTCTGATTTCTCAGTTTTTTTTGTTTTTTGTTTTTTGTTTTTTTTTTGAGACGGAGTCTTGCTCTGTCTCCCGGGCTGGAGTGCAGTGGCCGGATCTCAGCTCACTGCAAGTTCCACCTCCCGAGTTTACGCCATTCTCCTGCCTCAGCCTCCCGAGTAGCTGGGACTACAGGCACCCATCACCTCGCCTGGCTAGTTTTTTGTCTTGATTTCTCGGGTTTTTAAAAAAATAAATGAGTGTTGAATTTTGGCAAGGATTTTCTCAGGAATATTAAGATAATTGATAATAATATTATGTATTTACTTAGATTTATTAACATGGTATGTGGTATTAATAGCTTGATTTCTGAACAGTGAACCAACCTCTCATTCCTAGAATAAATCTCAGTTTGTCATGGCATATTATTTTCCTAATGGAAATCATTTTCCTAGTGGATTCTGCTTGCTAGTATTTTTTATTTTTGAATTTTTAGATCAATATTAATCAGTACATTGGTCTATAATTTCCTTTGTACAGTTGTGACTTGCTTGTACTATCTTTGTTTGTATCAGTGTTATATTTCATGAAAAAAATTAGAAAGTTTCCCATCCTTTTCAATATAGAGAAATAGTTTACAGAGTATTACAAATATGTATTCTTTCAAAGTTTAATAGAATTCCCTTGTAAAGTCAACTGGGTTTGGTGATTTTTGTGGGAGTAGCTCCTTGATAAATGTTTCTATTTCTTCTGTGAAATTGGATTGATTCATGTTTCAAACTTAGTTGTTGTTGTTTTTTCCCCTCATGTTCCTTTAACCTTTAGTGTTTATGCTCATTTTAATCTTGAGGTTATCTGAGAGAATTCTTCGACAGCTAAGTTGTGGCTGTATCCCAAACGTAGCATTGCTTTTGGGTCTGCCGTGAACTAAAGGGTCATTACCCAGGTTATCACTGTAATGTAATTCTTTGTGGATTTTATATTAATTTTAGTGTGTTTTATTATAATATATGGAAAGACTAGTTTTAAAAGTTATGCCTTATTCAGTTCCAGTAACTTAACTGATTATAACAAAAGGTCCTATCTCCCCTACTTGTGGCCATTAAAACCCAAGATCGAAGATAGCTGAGTCTAGCTAGTACCCCCCCCCCACCACCTGATAGTCACTCACCTGGGGAGCATCAGCATCAGTTCAGACTTCTTCCCATTACTTTCGTTTTTGTTCTCGTTCTTTTGTTTTTCTTTACTTTTCATGTTAGTTCCTTATTACACTTGATTGGTCTATTTTAGTGTAGAAGGATGTCTGCCATATTATCAGAAAGTCTCATAGCTCATTCTTCCAAAGAAAAGTACATCAATTATCGCCTCGCAATAAAAATTTTAGGTTTCATAAGCTGTATTTGACTGCAACTATGGAAAAACATAACTTTGCTTTTTTAATGTTATCCTGAACCAGAGTCAATATAAACTTGTTTTATAAAATATCTTTTACGGAGAGCATTTATTTCAAAAGTGAGTGGCCATATAATATTTAGAAACATTTTTAATATATAATGAACTTAAGTGCATATATTCAAATTATTAAAGTACTTTTTATTATTCTTAATCATTCTTGTTAAATAGAATATAATAATGCTGATGCAGATTTTTATGTTTTTATAAAAATTGTAACATGTTACAATTTTGTATAATGCATGTTAGCTAATTTTATATAATTTTTAAAAATTCAAGATGTATTTTTATTCACTGATTATTTTATATCTATGAAGAGGCTAGAAAGAGAATTATTATATAATAATGTGACAATTATTAATTTAGGGGAGTAGGCAAATATTGGTTTAATGAAATATTTCACAATCAAAATGCGAAATATTTTTAGAGTATAGAGCTTTTCCTAAGGAACCCAGTATTCATGGGGGTGTTAAAATAGTATCAAAATCACAAGTTAATTGAGTATTCATGATGTTTTATAAGTATTTTTGTAGATTTCTTGGGATGAGTGGGTTTCTACAGAGCAAAAATCTTTATTGAGAAACTTTTTGTATATCTTTTTAAAAGACAATTACACATTTTACATTAAATAACTCCCATCTGTCCATTTTTAGCTAGATTGGTGATTCTTTCAAAAACTGGAAGTACCATTCATATGCCTCTCAACAGCGAATAATTAGAAGTTAAATGCATCATGGTAAACATATTTTCTTTCTGATGCTATAGTCGGTTGGTCATTATCACAGTAACTTTTTGTCTTTTTATAGACAAATTATATATTTGTCACAAATGTTTCCATTTTTAGCCAGAATTGTAGGTGATATATGGACATTTATCAGTCTTTTTGCCTATAAATTATGTATGGATGTAGTGAATGTAGACGTATTGGTTGACTGGTAGATATTTTAGGTAAAGCTACATACTCTGCTTGACTTTAAGCTAAGTAACATATTACATGGAAGATGTCTGGAAGAACTGAGCAAATGGCAAAAATTAATCTGTTTAGCCTTAAATGATAGCTGTAATGCTCATTTTTAGTTTATTGAAGTATTCATTTTAAGTTGATAAGCCGATTTAGATCCACTTGGTTAACTGTAACAGAAAGGCAATCTTCAAATACATCAAGCATAGTCTTTAAATAAGGTAAGATACAAAGAACTATAAATAGATTGGAAAGTAATATTAATGCTGAGTATAGCACTGTGGATAAAAAATGTTAAGTGTCAGTTCAACCTTTACAAAGGCTTTGCTACAGTGCCTCTGATATATACCTATAATAATGGTTATACAGCAGAGTTTCCAATTTAATTATGTTGGTTTTATTAGAAAATGAATTGATTCTGAATTCATTAATTTATAAACATTGAAACATAATAAGAATGAGTTCTCCACTTAATTGCACAGCCAATAATAATAACTGATAGGCACTTTGCATTTAAACAATCTAAATGATGCTTTTTAAAAAGGGAGAGAAGTGGACTCATGGAGTAATTCTTCAGATACTAACCTTTTTTTTTATAACAAAGTGGTATGAGAAAATAGGCAATAATTCAGTGTTCATATACATTTTAAAAGTTTTTTAACTGCAGTCACTTTTAAAATTACAGCTATCTTGCAGCATAATATTAAATTTTACACAGTTGCTAAAGATAAATGGTTTTTCCTGATCAAATTATATGAGGATGAATAATTTTATACTATATAATTGGTGAGCTGGATAATCCAATAAGTCCATTTGATATGGTTGACTTCTTTTCACAAGTAGAATTTCTACAATGAGGAAGACAGTTTTGTCAAAACAGCTGTCAAATAGCAACAGCATTAAAAACATCAGTGAATTAATTAAACATTTTCTGAATGTAAAAACATGCTACATACAGGAAAATGAAGGTAGTTTGACAACATTTGTAATGTTTTCATAAAGGATAATAGGAAACAAAATAAATATGGTCATTTCGTGCAAATAGAAGCTACCTTGCAATGAAAACACCTTGTTAGAAGTTCTCTTCATATTTTCAGCAAATAAAAGTTTTTCATTCATTCTTACCAAAAGTATCCAAATGCTGAGTCATATTGTCAAAAACAGTTACATGCAAATTAAGCTATTAAGAATATTTTATCCAAGCTACCTATTCTCCATTTCCTATTTTCTTATTTGCCTGTTTACAAACATACAAAAATAAGTTTTCCCAAAAGCATACCCAGGAAATGCATTTATTATAGACTATTTTTTACCTATTTGCAAAAGTAATTATATATGTACATATGTATATAGAATATTTATGCTTATTAGATAATTACATGTACTGATATGTTGATTTATACTTGCCAATCATCCATACTTACTTTGTGGATGATTGCTTATTTGTCCTCTTTCTGAAGTAAAATCAAGCTGTGATGGTCACCCTATGTTTTATTGTGTTGGTTTTTGTTTATTTATTGCTTTTGAGAGGTAATCTTGCTTTGTCGCCCAGGCTGGAGTGCCGTGGCACGATCTCGGCTCACTGCAACCTCTGCCTCCCTGGTTCAAACGATTCTCCTGCCTCAGCCTCCCGAGTAGCTGGGACTACAGGCGTGTGCTACAACACCCAGCTAATTTTTGTATTTTCAGTAGAGATGGGGTTTTACCATATTGGCCAAGCTGGTCTCCAACTCCTGACTTAGCGATCCGCCCACCTTGGCCTCCTAAGTGCTAGGATTACAGGTGTGAGCCACCGTGCCCGGCCTATTGTCTTAATTTTTAATGGCTACTCCTCAGGGTTATGTCCCATAGGTACGTAGTCTGCATGTTTCATAAATATCTTAGGCTATTCTTATTAATTGTTAGGTTTTTTTTTTTTTTTTTGCTTGTAAATATATTGAATCATTTTATATTCTAAGTTTGGAGATAGGCAATGGCGATCTCTAGGTCTTTGGGCTAAATACCTATTATTCATCTGATTTTTGGGGGTTTCTTTGTTGTTGGGATTCATGGTGGGATGGCCACTCCATACCAGGTATGTGTGTAAAAATTCTAGCCTGTGAAGATAACTGAAAATATTCGAATTCAAATTTCCCCATTTGGTAGACTAAACTATCATTCAGCAAATTTCCTTCCCCCAGCACTCCCCAAATATGGTAATGAGACAGGCATAAGGTCACAGTTATGGAGATCTGTGCGAGGGAGAATGGAAGGTAAAGGGTCACTGGTCCATAACAATTTGTAAATCCAACAGGACAAATGCTGGATTTTTCTTGAATAGGTTTCAGTGCCTGGAAATAATCTTCTGTGATTTTGGCTCTACCCTCTGGTTTCTTGATTTCACCCTCTGAGTCATCCTCTTTTCATGAGAGGCAGCACATGTTTGCAGGTGAGCAGTTTGTCAGCCTGCTTACTACTCACAGAACCTCAGGGTCCCAACACCCTCCTTTACTTTGTACTCTCTCTCTCTCCCTTTCAGTTCAAGATGGCCAAGCCTTAACTATTTGCTCGAGAGCTTTGTGGATTTCTGTCCATTATACATAAGCTACACTTAGAAATCTCTTTCAGGTGATCCCTATTTCTGGATCCCGCTGAGATTGCTGAGGAACAATGTCCTTAAGCATCTTAGAGGATCTCTAGTTTGGTTGAAAAGGTTTTAATGACCTTTGAACATCATCTGAGGGTCTAGTAGTAATAGTTTTTTGCACATTATTTCCTCTAGGTATATTTTTGAAAAACAAATTAAGATATATAGCATTGGAAAGTATGTGTGGTTATGTGCTTTTAATGTTTTTAAATTTGTAGATAATAGTTCAGTTTTTAATTTATAGAAATTGTATATCCAATAGAAACCTATTTTTTGTTAAAATGAATAATGAAAGTTACATATTAATTGTGCCTTAGTCATTTGTGAATTCTTAGAACTCAGCACCATACATAATATATGGCAGAAACTCAGAAGGTATTCACTTCTTCAAGGTATAGTGAAATGAGTCAGATGGAAAAATGGGCCAACCTACTGTTAGATCAGGAATGAGACACAACATCCTGTGGAAAGCCTTACCTTGTGCTAGGTGCTCAAGTTCAAAGACAGCTCCACAACTTGCTAGCTGGATGACTATTAACTATGATATGCCTCTATTTTTTTAACTTTTAAAAATGAGGATGGTAATGTTATATCTCATTTCTGGGGCAGATTAAATGAATTAATGTATGAAAACTGCTTAGAGTAATTCCAAATACAGATGAAGCACTATGTAAATGTGAACAATGACTGTGGGCAGTGCCAATTCCAAGTAAAGAGGGAACACTACCCATCTGACATTAAGTTGCTACAAACAAAAGCGAAAGATTTTCTCATAGCAGTAAATTCCTTCTTACTGACATTGTTGTTCTCTCAAACTCTGTTCTGCTAATTAGAGGCAAGAAAAGCTCTAATTCATTTTTTAAAATTATAGTCCATCTATATCTTTTCTTTTTACTTCTAATCTTAGACTGAAGTATTTGTAGGAACCACACAATCTCCTAGAGCAATAGTCTTCAAACTGGCAACACAGGAAGTCTTTAAGGAAATTAATTTCCAGGTCGTTGACTTCCATATGTTCTGTTCCCTAAATGCTATCTGCCAAGAATATGCCTGGGTCCCCTAATTCTTCCTTTTGCCCCCTTTCTTAATTAACTGGATTTATCCCACTTTATAAAAGAAAAGTGCAGCTCTTTCCCTTCAGAATTCTACATTGTCATGGGAGATAGAAATCCTGCAGGCACCAACAAAAGATAATATGAGAAAACTTTCCTCTGGAGTTCAAGTCTTGAAAACAAAGCAAGTCTTGAGGGCATTTTTTGGCAGCAAGACAAGAAACTTTATAGAGGGTAGCATACATCTCTCCAGTCCACACATACTGGGAAAGAGTCGAGTCTCCCTATCTCTGTGTATGTGTGTATGTGTCTATTTCTCTCTCACACACACACACACACACACATCTTTCTTCTCTCTTCTGTGTAAATATCTAAGAGGTAGTTAATAGTAAAGTGGGTGGTAGGCTGAATAATGGCTCCCAAAGATGCTCAGGTTTTAATCCCGAAGCTTGTGATTATGCTAAGTTATATGACAAGGGAGAATTAAGATTGTAGATAGAGGTAAGATTGCTAATCAGCTGACCTTAAAGAGATTATTCTGGCTTATCTTTGCCCAATCTAATCACAAAGATTCCTTAAAGGAGGAGGCAAAGGAGGTTTGAGTCAGAGAAAATTTGAAGGTGCTTCGGCTGATGGCTTTGAAGACAGAAGAAAGTCTGTCAGTGGAAGAATATGGAAGCCTCTAGAAACTGGAAAATAGAAGGAAATGGATGTTTCCCTATAGTTACCAGCAGGAATGCAGCGCTTGTGACATTTTTGTTCTAGCCCAGTGAAATTTATTTTGGACTTCTGATTTCCAGGACTGGTAAATAATAAGTTTGTGCTTTTTAAGTCATTGAATCTATGGTTATTTGTCATAGCAACAATAAGAAACTAATACAATATACTTCCTGGAAATGAAAAAGCTAGAGATCCTTTTAAATTATTTTTGCCTTAATTACCAATCAAACAAATAAAATGTTTGTTGATAAGAAAATTTATCACATACTTGTAAAAACCAAACCAAATCAAAAGCATAAAGCTCCATTTCTATGCACAAAAGGTGTCCATTGCTGTCTCCTATAAGGTAAATGGGCATTAGAGCACTTTTATGCATCTATTCTGGGCAGGTAAATTGTTACATTTCAGGAGAGCCATTTGTTAATGTCCATCCTCTTCAATTTAGCAATTTTACTTTCCTGGATTTACCCTTCCACAACAAAGGATGTTTATCTAACATTACTTAAACTAAAAGTAATAGATATATCCAAAAGTAGAATACATATGTTATTATTTTTATCTCCAGAAGCATGGAGCACAAATCATATCCATACACAAATCCTATTTATGTGTAAGGTGAAAAGAAGTTTCATAAATTATATATTTGATGTTCCAATTTTGTAAGAAAAGTAACCCAAAACACTGTCTTGTTTTCCGTGTGTGCATGGAGGTGTACATGTCTATTGGTATACTGCTAATGTTTTCTTTTCTTTTCTTTTTCTTTTCTTCTTTTGCATGTCTTCCTTTTGTTTCTGTGGACTCAGTGCACGTCTGCATATGCATATGTATAGGAGGAGAAGGAAAGGGAGGGATACATTTTCTTTTTCTGTAATTATGTAATTTTCTAGAATGCTTTCGATTATCTTTGTAGTGCAAAACGTGTATAATGGTAAGTTATCTGTCACTGGAGACTTAGACACCATAGAATTGTCCAGCGAGGGGCTGAACATGCAGAAGGGATACAGCATGGTGTTCTCAGCACCATCATCTTTTTATCTGTTCTTTTTTTTTTTTTCCTTTGAGACAGAGTTTCATTCTTGTTGCCCAGGCTGGAGTGCAATGGCACGATCTCGGTTCACTGCAACCTCCACCTCCCAGATTCAAGCAATTCTTCTGCCTCAGTCTCCTGAGTAGCTGGGATTACAGATGCCCACCACCATGCCCAGCTAATTTTTTTGTATTTTTAGTGGGACTGGGTTTCAGCATGATGGTCAAGCTGGTCTTGAACTCCTCGATTCTTTTGTACTCAGGTGATCCACTCATCTCAGCCTCTCAAAGTGCTGGGATTACAGGCATGAGCCATCGTGCCCAGCCAGCAGCATCATCTTTCTAAAGGGTGGCAGAGTAGAAGTGTCTCCAGGGAAACCCACAACAGAGGTGTTATACCAAAGTAACAGAAGTTTGCAGTTTTCTGGGGTTTTGTTTTTTCCTGTTTCCCTTCCCCCACCCCCGTTTTTTTTAAATGGAGTGTACTGGATGTCTCTATAATTTTGTTCAGATCACTGCAGAACCTGGAAAAGCTGTTGCCACTATTGATGCATAATATACTGTTATTGGTCTTTTATATATATATACACACACACATATACATATACATATATACACACATATATATATAATTTTAATTTTTGGAAACTTTAACTGTGCTGTCAGCTTTCCAAACAGTATCCCAGTTTACTGTGTTGAGTTGGCATTGTACAGAAATTAACAGCCATGTTGACCTAGAAACATTAAACTTACATTTTTTCCATTTGTACAGGGGTAAGGCACTGTATTAAATATGTAAGGTCTTATTTACATGGGTTTGATTACAAAAGCTAATAAAGTATTCTCTAAGCAATGGGGGGAGGGGGAAGAAAGGACCCTGGACACAGGATTGCCTGGAGTACTAGGGAACTAGGACTTTCAGGAAAAACAAATTAAGGAGCAGTGCCAAAATATTTACGGAACGACAACACAAGAATATCTGAAGTACACTTATACTTGCTTATACTTGTTTAATGAGGAAGAGTGGTGGCAAGGATTTTTTAAAAGTCCATACAGTGGCCATTTCCATGTGAATAGCACCTAGAGGAAGAAACAGTAGATGAACAGCATCTTCCAAGCCTCCCCAAACCTATCTTTACCTCTGTCCCTCCCAATACTACCCCTTCAGTAAAAGTAACCACTCCTCAACTTCTAACCTCATCCAGTATTTTGCCTGGTTTTGAATTTTACATAAATGCAGTCATATGCTCAATTTTATTTTTGTTTTTCTTCTTTTACTCAATATTGTTTGTGAATTTTTGATTTTGCATAAATCTCTTCATAAATGTAAAGCTGTAATTGTGAAATGCATATAAAATATTAATCTTTTTATATTATATGAATATATTCATACTAATAATATTTTTATATCAGAATGAATTGCAAATATCAAGGAGGCAGAGGGAAGAGCAAAGAATACTGAAACCCAAAAAAGATACTTGGGTTACTTTTGACTCTGCACCTTCATAGGCACATAATTATGGACAGTTATATTACTGAGTCCCACTTGTCATTATTTGCCATTGGTTTTTTTTTTTTTTTTGTATCCTAATTAGCTAGCAAGATTAGACTAAGCGTAAAAGCTTATTGAGCTGTAAATATTCTGTGATTCTTTATTCTGTGGTTCTAGGGACTTCAAATCTCAATTAATCTTGCTCAGTTTGCATTTTCATCATTTACCCTATATGACTTATAAATTAGCAAGCAAAAGCAGATTTGGAAGCTTACCTTATGAAAAATTATAACAAGTGGTTGAATCAAAAGTTTCTACCTATCATTTCAAATGAAAGGACAAATATTCTAGTAAATGTAGATGCCCAGTGATGAGCTCCACAAGGGAAGAGATGCTTTTGGCACATAAGCAGCTTGCTTTGTTTTGTCTTTGACTTATTTATGTCTTCTTTTTCTTTCTAACTGATGTTCTTTTATTCTTTATTCAAGTAGCATTTAGTGCTCATTTCCCAGATGTCAAGACTTTTACCAATGGGTGAGGATACTAATAAGATGAGATATCATGGAGATCATGGTGAAGCAAAGGAGAAGGATAAACAAGCAAAGAACTCTTAGGAAATGTGATTAGATTCTAAATTAGTGACTGAGCTATATTTGATCCTGCTTTTAGCCTGCTTACTTTTCAAAGTTGAAGAAATTGTAAACCATTTAAATCTTTTATTAAGAGAAGTTCAGCCCACTAAAATAGATTAAACACCTACTATGTGCCGGAGACTACGTCCTAGACACTGGTGATATTTAGATCATGATAGATGATTAGTTGTCAGCAAATATTCATTCCTACTCCCACCTCTCCACCTCCATGGAAGGGACATATTTGTCTTCTCCATAGATATGTTTGGCTTGGCCTTGTGACTTTCTTTGTTCAATAAAATGTAGGCAGAAATTACATTGTATCATTTCCAAGACTTAGCAGGCATGTATATGTGTTTCTACTTATGCCTTAGGAAGCTTCTAACCTCTGACATGAGGAGCTTGTCCTCAAGGTAGCAATTGCCTTTCTAGGTCATAGGATGGGATGGATGGGGCAGAGCTGCTCAGCCTGCGGCAGTAAAGCCTGAGAACAAATGCCACTGAGAGTTTGCATTTGGTTGTTCCCAGTGAAAGCTAACACAGAGGTGGGCATTACCTCTGTCTTCAAGGAGCTAACATTCTGATGGATAATTTGCATATAAAGTGGTGAGTCTTGTGGGAGCACTTTGCCCTGGAGATAGAAGCAGGTGACCAAGCTGAGTCTAAAGGTCTAAAAGTAGCCAAGCAGAGAAGAGCTCAGAGTGAATCGGATTGAGCAGGAACATTTTAAAATGTCCAAAGAGGGACCAGAATATGGAAAGGAGCATAAAAATTACCTATTTTCAGGGCATCTGTGAGAGTTATTTTTATATGTCAACTTGGCTGGGTTAAGGGATGTCCACATTGCTGGTAAAACATTGTTTCTGGGTGAGTCCGAGAGTGTGTTTTTGAAAGAGATAGGCATTTGAATGACTGGACCAAGAAGCCTGCCCTCACCAGTGCAGGTGGGTGTCAGCACATCTGTTAGGGCCTGGATAGAACGAAAGTGTATAGCAAGGGTGGATTCGCTGTCTCTTGAGCTGGGACATTCATCTTCCTCTGCCCACAGAAATCAGGGCTCCAGGTTCTTGGGTGTTAGGATACTAGGAATTATGACGGCAGCTCTCTGGTTTCTCCAACCTTCAGGTTCAGATTGAATGACACCACTAACTTTCATAGTTTTTCAGCTTGTGGACATCAAATTGTGGGATTTGTTTGCATGACAGGATGGGGCACCCAAACTAGATGCTCTGTCTCCCTCACGTAACGGGGTTAGCGGTTGGGGATATAACTACCCCTCCTGGGAACTCACATGTTGGTGTGCCAGGCACTGTACTAGATGTGTACCAGCCCATTTAAACCTCATAGTGAGCCTACAGAATAGGTGCTATTGTTACCTTCATTTCACAAATAAGGGAACTAAAGCAGAGGCCCCGACTCTGGTGTTTCTATGGCTGGTTCTGGGGGTGGGAGAAAGAATGTAAGATGGAGGGTCAGGGGATGGACTTCTGGTCCTGGTGTCAGCTGCAAATTCGAGAAGACCTTCAATCTCTCAGAGGCTCTTCGTAAAATGAAAATAATAATGCCTGCCTACCCACAGGCAAGGCATGAGAGCACTTGGAAAACTCATAAATGACAGCACAAATGAGTGGCACATCCCCTGACTCTCGAACTTAGAGAATTTCTACCACCCCCACAATCAGCCATAGGAACTAGAAGGTATCTATCTATCTACCTATCTATCTATCTATCTATCTATCTATCTATCTATCCTCTATCCTCCTCTATCCATCCTCTATCTCTATAGATATCCTATCTCTATCCTCTGTCTATCTATCTATCTATCTATCTATCTATCTATCTATCTATCTATCTATCTA
>NC_045451.1:8124920-8133962 GCF_002776525.5 Piliocolobus tephrosceles
CTATCTATCTATCTATCTATCTATCTATCTATCTATCTATCTATCTAATCTATCATCTATTATCTATCTATCCTCTATCTCTATCTATCTATCTATCTATCTATCTATCTATCTATCTATCTATCTATCTATCCATCCATCCTCTATCTCTATCCTCTATCTATCTATCTATCTATCTATCTATCTATCTAATCTATCATCTATCTATTATCTATCTATCCTCTATCTCTATCTAGCTATCATCTATCTATCTAATCTATTATCTATATATCTCTATCTAATCCTATCTATTTTCAATCTATCCTCTATTTGTATCCTCTATCTATTCTATCATCTATCTATCTAATCTATTATTTGTCTATATATCTCTAATCCTATCTATTATCTACAATATATCTGTTATATCTATCTACTATCTATCTATCTATCTATCTATCTATCTATCTAATCTATCTAATATATGAAATATTGTATCATTTCACCCTCAATGCTAGGTTATGACTTGAATCATAGAAATCATGAGGCTGTCCAGTGACATTTATAGAAACGGAACTATGAATCCAATTGTGGCAAGGTTTACTTATACTTGAGAAACATGAAAATGTGTTTTATAAAAAGTGCATTGTTACATCATTCATTTGACTTGAATAGCTTTTAATACAGTCAAATGAATGGTTAGTTTAATTAAAGATAGGATTTGACTCCTGATTCCATTTACCTTGATTGATTTATAGTTTAATAAAAATGGTCACATAAAATGCTCTCCTCTAAGCATAATTTAAGTCATATAAATTTGATACTATCCCACTGTCCTCTGCATAGGAGTGTTGCTATTTTAGTCAATAAAATTATATCGCTTACTCTAAAGCCAATCACTCAACTCCCCTAAATTCTACGTTCATGTGTGTGAGGGCAGTTTTCTGAACAGAAGTGTCCAAAGCTTTCACCAAATAAATCAAAAAGCATCTATTTTCCCAACTCTTACTTTTGTTGCTATGTAGCCTCTTAACCTGCACCTATTCATGTACGCCTGTGCGGATATATTTTCAGTCACAAAATACAACAGGAGTTACTTTTAAAATACCATTTGTAGCCAATATTTGCCCTTCCTGTTAAGCTATTCTAGATTAAAAACTACACACATTTAGATAATTTAAATTATTTTAGAAATGTGGCAATGACAATGAATAAAATATGCGTATGAGAAGGCTTCCATTAGCAATGATTTTATTGCTTGTTGTGGTTATGAATAAAATGGAAAAGCTATTTCACTATTTATGGCTGTGAGATCTTTGTCCCACTATAATAGGTGATATATAATTTTAATTATTAGACTGCTGAAATGATTCTGCAATTTTATGTAATTAGGCATAGTATGAAGTTGTTAGGGGTGGTAGTTCCAATTCAGCAAATAGAGGCCTGAAGGTATTTTTTTTCATAGGAACTTTCAAACCAAATCTAGAGGCTATAGGACTATAAAAGGCAAATGTTTTACATATGCACACACTCGTGTATGTGTGGACACATACAGTTTTTAGAAATGTTTTATTTTGAAATAGTTTTAAATTTACAGAAAAGTTGCAAAAACTACGTGGAAAGTTTCCTTACATCTCTAATCTCATTACTCCTAATATTACAATTTTACATAGTCATAGTCTAATTAAGAAAAGGGATTTAACATTGGTACATTTTCATTAACTAAAGTACAGACCTCATTCTAATTTCATCAATACTGTATACTAATGCTCGTTCTGTGTTCAAGGATTCTAGTCAAGATATCAAATTGCATAAAATTGTTATTTCTGCCATATACCTCTCCTGTCTGTAATCATTCCACAATTTTCCCTTGTCTTTCATGACATTGAAACTTTTTAAAAAGTATTATTTTATTTTTGTCTTAGTCTGTTTTGTGTTACTGTTGCAGAAAACCTCAGTCTGAGTAATTTATGAAGAAAAGAGGTATATTTATATCACAGTTTAGATCATAGCAGGCTAGGCAGTTCAAGGACATGGAGCTGGCTTCTGGTGAGGGCTTCCCTACTGCACCATAACATGGCAAAGGTCAAAGGGGAAGCAGATATGTGCAAAGAGAAAACCTGAGAGGTGACCAGGCTTTATAATAATCTACTCTTGTGGGAATGAATCCATTCCTGCGAGACCTAATCTAGTGACCCTAGAAGGAGAACTTACTCAGTAGTATGAGAATAGCACCAAGTCATTCATGAGGGATCCACCTCCATGACCCAAATACCTTCCACTAGGCTGCACCTCCCAACACTACCACATTAGGAATCTAATTTCAATAGGAGTTTTAGTGGAGACAAACTCAAACTATAGCATTTTTTAATTGGTAAATAATAATTGTATACATTTATGGGTTACAATGTGATGTTTTGACACATGTATATGTTGTATAATGATTAAATCAGGTTAATTAGCATATCCATCTAACCTCTACAATTTATCATTTCTCTGTGGTAAGAACATTCAAAATATTTTCTTCTAGATATTTTGAAATATACATTATTGCCAACTATAGTCACCTTACATGCAATAGATTGCCAGAACTTATTTCTCCTATTAGGTCATTTGTCCCATAAAATAACTGACCATTGATCTTTACGGTTTCTTTGAATAAACATAGAAATTGACCCTCCCAGTCTTGAAACTCAAGAGAGTTACATTTGTGTTATCTGAGTTCCCTTCTCAGGAAACCAACCATTGGGCCTCCCAGATAGTATCAAGGGATTAAAACTCACTAGGTCACTGTGTCTAGACAATGGGACATCAGACTCATCACTTATGAGTGGCCTAAGCGACCACTTGCTTCCTGTTGACCAACTCCTCTACCTTACCCATACCTTATTCCTTTCTTTCCATACATAGTTACATTTCTTTCCTGCTGTATGAGCCCCAGATTTTAGTTGGTCAGGGAGACAGACTTGAGACTGACCTCCTATTCTCCTTGGCTGCAGCACCCAATTAAACACTCCCGGGTAACACTGATTGTCCCAGTGACTGGCTTTCTGTGTGGTGAGCAGCATGACTTAGACCAAAACTCTGGCATTTTGGTGATGCTATCTAACTCTAATTTTGTACCCATTGACCAATCTCTCCCCATTCCTGCTCCTTCTACCCTTCCCAGCCTCTGATAAACACTATTCTACTCTCTACTACTAAAAAAATTAACTTTTTTTTTTTACATTTTTTACATCGTCCTTCTATGGAAGGACAAACAAGGATACTTCAAGACCGTAGCAGTCTTGAAGATTAGTCATTTCATAGGCACTCTCAGTTTGGGTTTGTCTGATATCTTCTGGTGATAAGAATAGGTTGAGCAATTTCGACAATACAAAAGAGACTGTTGTTTCCTTAGAGTATCATATTAAGGAATTAATGATGTGTATATGTCTTACTACTGGTGATTTACCTGTGTGTGTGTCTACCAGGTTCTCTAACATAAGGTTACTATCTGTTCCTTAATAGTTGTTAAGTATCTTGGGGGAGATACTTTGAAACTATGAAGATCCTGTTTTTCTGTAAGCTTTCACCCACTAATTTTAGTATCCACTGATGAACTTCATTGGATTGTTTATTTCCGTGGTGTTTGCCTGATAGCGATTCTATATACATTACTTTCTATTAATTGGAATTCTCCAGTGACAAAGAGCTATCTCTTCTCCCTTGTTAGTTTACTTATTTACATATTTTTTATTCATTTACTCAAAGATTTGTTTCTATTAGTATAAAGTCAGTCATATTTATCCCATTTTTCTAAGTTAAAATCTAATCGTATAGTATTTGTTGTTTTTCTCAAATTTTTCTATCTTAGGCCGTTAGGAACTCCTTCAGGTTGATTTCCGTGTTCTTTTAACAAGCCCTCCCTCCTTTTAATTTTTTGAGCTTCCTTATTTTCTTGTACCACCATATGATGCGCCAGGCTTATCTTAAGTTTCCTCTGCCCTAGTCCTGGAATTAATCCCCTCTACAAGAAGCCTGGTTCTTTTTACTGTTAGTAGGGTTTAGAAACCGAGATGTGGGTGGTAGGTGTTAGTAGCGTGTTACTACTTCTGGTCCTCTCAGTAGACAGAGCTAGGAAATATGTATGTTTCATATACATGAACTCACTCATGCATATGTCTATATGTGTATATGTCTATGTGTGCCTAGATACACTTAAAAAAACTTTATACATAATTTTAAGTATATATATATATATATGTGTGTGTGTGTATATATATATATGTGTGTGCCTGCCTGTAAATATATGTATCCTTAGAAATATATATATATATATATATATATTTTTGTTTATTTAACCATCAACTAATACAACATTTTTTTTCATGAATGAAACCTATTTTCATTAAATATTTTCCCAAGTGTGGCATGTGATATTATCCTCATTCCTTTCTTCATGTCATGACTCATGCCTGGAATAAATTTTCTTTTTCATATCTGCCTACTGAAATTCTACCTATTCTTCAAGATTCAACTGCAATATTTCACTCATGAAAATATGTGTTATTTCTCTCTCATTTGAATCCATTGCATTTTCCTCATAGTTGTCATGTGATTTATTTTAATTACACTTTTTACTACTTTATATGCCACTTGTTTAAAAGATAAACTTGAGTTTTAACTTAATGTATGTTTTGTTATTTGTATATGTTTAGGGGATATTGCGGAGGACATCTTTGTTTTGTTCTGCTCCATATTTTTTTAAATACAGACTATCCCCTAACTCTAATACAAACATACTTCTTGGGGCCTAGCAATCATAATAGCCGTATCCACTTTTCTCTACTATTGCACAGGGGTACATGTGATCTGGTTCTATTTGAACATGGTAATTCATTCCTCTTGCTAAGGCATATTTCAGAGTCAATCAGAAGTCTCCATTGGAACTAATATGAAGACACTGAGAATAAAAGTCTAGCTTGATTTTTAGCTGTGGAAATGTCAGGGTGGATGTGGTCATTTTCCCTATCACTCTACCCTACAGAGATTTGTAAAGAGCTAAGAAAGTACCAATTATATTATTTGAGTAATTGCTGGAGAGGCAAGTTTCTCTGGACTTCCCAGATGTGTAAGCCAGTAAATTTCAACTTTTTGCTTATGTTTATTTGAATTCGATGTCTATTACTTGAAAGACTGATACAGAAATTGATACCAGGATATATTATATTGCAGTAATAAGCAGAAAAATATTGACTTCCCTGAGGTAAAGTAAAGCTCCTTCATTCCCAGCAAGGATGCTGTCAATCCTTGCTATGAGCACTAAAGGAGTGAATTAAGCTATTCCCTACTGTATTTTAGAACTCAGATTATGAGTGGACTGGAGGGTAGAGCTTTAGCTCCAGAAGTAGAAAAATAGCAAGGTGTTGTAGTGTGTTAACTAAATCCTGAGTCATTCCTTACACTGCAAGGAAGCAAAACAGCTTCCATTTAAGCTTGACTCTTTGAGAGAGCTAAGTGCACAGCACACGATTTTCTTAAAAGAAGATACATCTCCCTATGAAGAGCAATTCATGAGCCTTGAGATTCAGATTACGATGCATCTTGTGAAATCACAAGAACTAAATTCTCTATCCCACATTGAAGCTAAATTTAGTAATTTAAAGGAAGTACAAAACAAAAGATGAGGCATTGTTAAGAAAGAATCCCAAGAAATGAAAAACATGAAGCCTCAGACTTTTCCCAAACCCCTCCTATTTTGTATTCTCTCCTGATATGATAATGAACCATCGCATTTTAAAGCATCATCCGCTGAGATAGAGCCAAGGTTCAGGAAGCAATTCAGTATGCTGTACTACCCCAGTCAGTTCTTTCATGTAGCTCTCTGTGAAGTGCAGAATAAGGCTGAGAGTTGTGGTTGAAGCACAGAGCCCCACACCTATTGCTATGAGGCAAAAATATCAACAGGAGCTGGATGCATGGACCAAACATGTCTGGACAAGTTATCTAGTATCACTTTCTAGAGATAGCATCCATGATAGGTGCTGTGATTCACACTGTCCAATAATTACTTTGTTCAATTCTTCTTTTATTTATACTTTTATCTCTGTGCCACATATATCATTGTTGCTTTATATCCTTTTAACTTGTAAATTCCACATCTCTCTTTTTCTGTTTATTAAAATTACCTTTTATTGCAATATTCCATTTATACATATGCCCCACAGTGTTCTATTGATAAAATACGAGATATATTTTATTGTTTGTTCTAGGATTATTGTATGTGTTATTACTTAAGGGCTGAAGCCATTTGTTTTGCTCCTATTTCTTTATTTTTGTTTTCTCCTTTTTATTATTAGAAATATACTTTCCTATGAATCGTTGCTCTAAGTTCAACTCTATCTTCTACAATATGTATTAATGTACAATATTATACACGTTTCTATTAAATGTGTATGTATATATTTCCTTTTCTAAACTACCACATTACAGGAAATTAGGCAACTGGAATTACTAGTTTAGTGTTCGTGTCTATTCTGTAGATTGTCATATTCTACAGTATAATTTGCTAGAAATAGATGGTGTTTTTCAGAGCTGAACAAGTCAAAGAAATATCTAATAGTCCATGTTCTGATAATCACCATGAATATTGAAATGATTATTAAACTGTGCAATCAAGAATACAGATCATTTTCAGAACTTTTCAATTTTCTAAGATGTTTAACAAATTATTCTCTTCTGATAGTCAAAAGATAATCCCTTTGTTTATATTCTCTGTATTTCTAAACTTGGCAAAGCACAGAAAGTGAATTTAAAAAGTTAAAAGCACAAAATGGATAAAAATATTATCATTAAATATTACATTTTAAGGTCAACCCCATACCTCCATAATTATGAGTAAGTAACACACTAGCAAATAATTTGTGTATTTTTTCATGCCTACATTATTATTGTCTAATAATTTTTTATAACTTAATTTCAGGACCACAACCAACTATCCAAAGGCATGATGATCAAAACCCAGATATACCACCATATAGGATTATTAAAGTGGATGATAGTATAACTGAAAACTATGGTCAGATCAGTACTGAAATGATCTGATATTTAAAATAAAGGTACATTATGAGTCAGATCTCTGCATATGAATTCCCCATTCTATATCTTTGAATATTTGTTTCCAATAGATGCAAACAGATGTTTCTATATATTTTCAAACATGCGATTTAGTCTAAGCATAATTGCTAATTGGTGTTTCTAAACATGACTTTTTGTACTACTCATGGTTTTGCAACTATGAAAACTGATATTTATAACAGTAAATGTCTATTGAAAATGTTCCTCTGTATGCATAGTATGCAGAATACTATGGCATAGTTTAATAGATTATTTCAATATTAGATAGTATGTGCATCAACATACAAGAAGGTTCTTTAGATTATCAATATCTGCCATTATATATTTTCTACTTATTCCTTTTTTTCTTCAGTTCAGATAAAAAAATAGATTCATGACAGTTTTTCTAATTGTGTTACTTGGAAAACTAAATTGATAGAATAGCCGTAAGTATTACTCATAGAAGAGACTCTGTTATCAAAGAAGTTTAGGAAATTCTGAATTTAAAAATACATTAAAGAGAAGGATAGAACATTCTATTTTTTCTCATTTGTTTTAGCATAGACTCTTTTCTCACAGAGTGATTGAACAACCTGGTGAGAACAATGTATTAGTCAGGATAAACAGAACCCATAGGATATGTGAAGATATACACAAGGAGATTTATTATGGGAGTTGATTTCTGTGATTATGGAAGAGGAGCCAGGAGAACTGATGGTGTAATTCTCCAAGGTTGAAGTGCTGAGAACCAGTGGAGCTAATTTCTGAGAGCAGGAGATGCAGGTCCCAGCTCAAGTACAGAGACAATTTGCTCTTCTTTCTTGCTCTATTTGGCCCTCAGTTGATTGGATGGTGCCTGCCCACTTTGGCGAGGGTGAACTTCTCTTTAATCAGTCTACTGAGCCAATGCTAATCTGAACATGCCCTCACAGACACACCCCAAAATTGTGTGTGATCTACTATGTGGGTATCCTTGAACCCAGACAAGTTGAAACATAAAATTAACCACCATAGCCAATGTTCTGAACAACAAACATTTTAAAGATAGCATTGATTTTTATTCTAAAATTGTTCTAAAATGATTTTATTATATTAAGTTAATAATTTTATTTAAAATTTTAAAATGTTTATTTTAAAATATAAACTAAAATATGCTGTAGTTAGCTATATCTATTAAGCAGAAACTAGAAGAGCACTGAGTTACATTTTATAGAAAATTCCAAAACTCTTAGCCATTCCTTTATAGAGATTATATTCTAGAGGTATACTGCTATCCATAATATATATAAACATAGTCTATATATGTAGACTATGTTTTATTTTTTTTTTTTATTTTTTTTTTTTTTTTGAGACGGAGTCTCGCTCTGTCGCCCAGGCTGGAGTGCAGTGGTGTGATCTCAGCTCACTGCAAGCTCTGCCTCCCGGGTTTACGCCATTCTCCAGCCTCAGCCTCCCGAGTAGCTGGGAATACAGGCACCCGCCACCTCGCCCAGCTAGTTTTTGTGTATTTTTTAGTAGAGACGGGGTTTCACCCTGTTAGCCAGGATGGTCTCGATCTCCTGACCTCGTGATCCACCCGTCTCGGCCTCCCAAAGTGCTGGGATTACAGGCTTGAGCCACCGCGCCTGGCCAATATGTTTTAATTTTTTAAAGTTATCTGTATTTATAACTACAGTTACTGGAAAAAATAATTTGAGGAAAAAATGATTACTTCTGGAGATAGCACTTTGGAAAACATTGGTACATAGAGTAGGATTTTGCTTGGTTTAAAAGGAGGATATATTTGCATTAAATTGTATTTTTTCCTGATTTTTTAATGATTGCCATTCTAACTGGTGTGAGATGGTATCTCATTGTGGTTTTGATTTGCATTTCTCTGATGGCGAGTGATGATGAGCATTTTTTCATGTGTCTGTTGGCTGTATGAATGTCTTCTTTTGAGAAATGTCTGTTCATATCCTTTCCCCA
>NC_045451.1:8134362-8187142 GCF_002776525.5 Piliocolobus tephrosceles
CTACTGGGTATATACCCAAAGGATTATAAATTATGCTACTACAAAGACACATGCACACGTATGTTTATTGCGGCACTATTCACAATAGCAAAGACTTGGAATCAACCCAAATGTCCATCAGTGACAGACTGGATTAAGAAAATGTGGCACATATACACCATGGAATACTATGCAGCCATTAAAAAGGATGAGTTTGCGTCCTTTGTAGAGACATGGATGCAGCTGGAAACCATCATTCTTAGCAAATTATCACAAGAAGAGAAAACCAAACACCGCATGTTCTCACTCATAGGTGGGAACTGAACAATGAGCTCACTTGGACTCGGGAAGGGGAACATCACACACTGGGGCCTATCATGGGGAGGGGGGAGGGGGGAGGGATTGCATTGGGGAGTTATACCTGATATAAATGATGAATTGATGGGTGCTGACGAGTTGATGGGTGCAGCACACCAACATGGCACATGTATACATATGTAACCTGCACGTTATGCACATGTACCCTAGAACTTAAAGTATAAAAAAAAAAAAAAAAAAAAAAATTGTATTTTTTCTAGAGTAAGACAACAATTCATTTTACAGACAAATCATTTTAAAATAAAATTTAGATTGTCTATTTTTTGCCTACTAGATAAAGCCACTTTTAACATCTCAGTGTAATTTATTGTTAATGTAGCTGTGTTCCAAATAAAACTGCATAACATATAATTTCTATTTTTCTCATTTAATTTTACAATTTAATTATAGGATGCCATTATCATAAGTATTTACCAATATTCTTAATGCTATAATGACATTATTTGTAGAAACAATGAATAACTATGGATATGTCATGTTTTATATTTTTTTAACGGAGTTGTTGTAAAGACCATTTTTCCTCAATTCAGTTGTACAGATATTTAATGAGTTTATTAATTTCCTAGGGCAGCTGTGACAAAGTACCATGAACCGGGATTAAAAACTGAAATGTATTCCGTCTTAGCTCTGGAGGCCAAACGCCTGCTCTCCAGGTGTCATCAGGATTGGCTTCCTCTGAGTGCTGTGGGGGGAATGTGTTCCACGCCTCTCCCAACTTCCGGTGGTTTCCTCAGCAACTTTGTGGCGTTCTTTGGCTTGTAGAAGCATCACTCTGATCTTTGCCTTTATCTTCTTGTGCTGCTGACATCCTCTGTGTGTTCCGTGTCTAAATGTCTCCTTTTTATAAGAACGCCAGTTAGATTGGTTTAGGGCCCACCTTAATGATCTCATTTTAACGTGATTATTTCTGCCAACAGCCTATTTCCAGCGAAATAAGGCCACATTCTGAGGTAGTGAGGGACTCCAACGTATTAACACAACTCAGCCTTTGGTAATGAGTGTTTACATAATGCTAAAGAGTAAGCAAGGAAAGGAACTGTCTTCAAAGATAGGAAGAGACATGTCAAGAGGAGACAGAGGAAGGGGTCACAGTCTAGTTTGGGTGCAGTGAACCGCCCTCCCAGAGGCACTGGGAAGTCGGAAATTTCCTAATACAACACACGAGCATCCAGCATATCATTTGCCTCATGCATTTTCTCAATAAAAATTCATTTGTTTCTTTTTCTTTTTATTTCTTTTCTTCCCTTCTCTTATTTTTCTATGGATCACACATATTTCATTCCTAGAATATAAAATCAAGGTGGAAAATAAGCTAATTTTTCTTATATTTTCTGAGCCCCTTATCTATTAATATTACTGCTCTTCCTCCAGTATGTCTTTATAATCCTTTGTTCTGCCTCAATACAAAAATTGAAACTATATCTTACTATTTTGCTTTGAATTATTTCAGAATGTTTTATATTTAATAGATTTTGATTTTAGAATATGATAAAACTTACAAAATGTCTATTATGCTTTGTCATTCATAAAATTCATTCACACCTTTAGTATAAAGAGTATAAAATTATTCCATTGCTTTCTAACTTGAAATACTTTATCATTTGTAGTACAACATATATATCTTAAAGTCAGAGCATTTCAGTCCTACTAAACCACTCAAACCTGTACTGTACATAGCAATGCAGTTGTCTAAAGCTATAATTCAACTTCATCACATTGCCACTATATAGCACATTTGTTCTAAATCATCTGCAGAAAAATAGGTTTTAGGAAGGCATTTGGGAAAGAAAGTTCTTTTTAGAAAATTAGGAAGGTCTTCTAAATACTGTGATATTTGTGTAAATATTATCCATCTATCTCAACCATTTTTAGAGGACAATGTTGAAATACAATTTATTAAAATAACTTGCACCTATTTCTAAAAGCTTAATTTCTAAAATCTTAAAAAGCACCAATTTCTAAAAGTACCAATGTCTAAAAGCTTAAACCTGGAGAATTTTAAGTAACTTGTAGTGAAAGACTTTAAAAGTTATAAAATGTAGCTACATACTAATTGATTTTGTTAGTTGTATTAGATAAGAAAAAGGTTTTGTCCTCTATCTTTTCTAGCCAGTGTGCTTCTATAAGAATTAGGTTGAGCAATCACTGAAAATTCCAGCTTTGCTGTCTTTCAGATATGCCCCTAAGGTAGAATGTTAAAAATTAGTCCTAAAGGTTGAAGAGACGAAGGAATTCAATCAAACAATAACATATTGCCGTTAGTGGCTATTTGGCTTTCAACAAATCAAAATAGATTATATAATATATAGCAATTTACTGTGCACTTATGATGCTACTGAAGGGATCAAATAGTAGAAGACAAGTGACTTTGGGAACAGGAATATACAACTAAAGGCTGTTTTGATGATAAAACATCACCACTGCCCAAAGAAACTTTGCTCTCTTGAATTCTGTTGAATAATCAAAGAGTTAAGACTGTAATGGTAGCCACAGCTTACTGGAAGTACTATTCAGGCTGATTACCTGTTAATGCTCAGGTGGCTTTAGTTTTCATCTATTGCCTCTTTTGGAATAGATGATGTGGGCAGGGTCTGGGTGGAGGGTGGGTACAGATGAAGTCCTTCTGTTGCGAGTCTGATGATAAAAATAAAACTGATTCCTCTTGGGGAATGGTGGGGCATTGACTGGGTGGAGTTTGCATTCTGTTACCATATCTGTGTGAGTTTTTCTAGTTTCCTTCCACACTGCAAAGATGTGCATGTTAGGTTTGTAGGTTTGTCTGAATGGCCCCAGTGTGAGTGTGTGTGAGTTGCCTTGCAAAGAGATGACATCCTGTCCAGGGCAACTTTATACCTTGTGTCCTGAGCAGCTATAATAGGCTCTGGCCACCCAAGACCCTGAACTGGAATAACTGGGTAAATAACTTTCTTACTCGTGCATTTTTATTTCAGTGTTTAATATTAGAAGTGTTTTCTCCTTTATTTGGAAGTTTGGTGACACTTTTGTAGCCAGAAATATGCCATAGGAACTTAACTCCTGTTTATATTAATTAGCCAATGGTGAAATTGGTTTGATTATATGTCATTTTGCTAAAAGTTGCAGTTTTTAAGAAGCTATTCATGGCATTAAGTGAGAACTTAACTGTACACTGAGAATGGTACATGCTTGACTCTCTCACCTTCCAAAAATAGAACAGCCTCCCTGAAATGAGGCAACTTAGATATATTGTATGATGATCAGAAATGAGCTATCCCAAATGATATGCCTCTGATGCAAACATGAGGCTATCTTGTTACAAGGAGATCATGCTTAAATACTCCATGTGGTCCTCCTGTTCAGAAAGCAAGAGACCAGAGAAGAAGCTATAACTTACTGCTTTTTCAGCTACTGTAGATAAACTTGAATTATTGGCACAATCTGTGAGCCATTAAAAGTAATAATAAATGGGGAAGATCCAATAGCATAAGGAATGACTGCTGAAAAGAATAGTTCAGGTTGTAGGTAAAAATGTGTGGGGAAAAGAAAAATCAGACTGTTACTGTGTCTGTATAGAAAGAAGTAGACATAAGAGACTCAATTTTGTTCTGTATTTGAGATGCTGTTAATCTGTGACCCTACCCCCAACCTTGTCCTTGCAAGAGACATGTGCTATGGTGACTCAAGGTTTAAGGGATTTTGGGCTGTGCAGGGTGTGCTTTGTTAAACAAGTGCCTGAAGGCAGTGTGCTTGTGAAAAGTCATCACCGTTCTCTTAATCTCAAGTACCCAGGGACACATACACTGCCAAGGGTCACAGGGACCTCCCTAGGAAAGCTAGGTATTGTCCAAGGTTTCTCCCCATGTGATAGTCTGAAATATGGCCTCCTGGGAAGGGAAAGACCTAATCGTCCCCCAGCCTGACACCCATGAAGGGTCTGTGCTGAGGAGAACTAGTATAAGAGGAAAGAAGGCCTCTTGGCAGTTGAGACAGAGAAAAGCATCTGTCTCCTGTCCGTCCCTGGGCAATGGAACATCTTGGTGTAAAACCCGATTGTATGTTCTGTTTACTGAGAAAGGAGAAAACTGCCTTAGGGCTGAAGGTGGGACCCGCTAGTGGCAATGCTGCTCTTTATGCACTAAAAAGGTTTATGGAGATGTTTGCATATGCATATCAAGACACAGCACTGTTCCTTAAACTTATTCATGTCACAGAGATCTTTATTCATATGTCTTACTGCTGACCTTCTCCCTACCATGATCCTATTATCCTGCCACTTCCCTTTTTCTAAAATGGTAAAGATAATGATCAATAAATACTGAGGGAACTCAAGAGACCAGTGCTGGCGCAGGTCCTCTGTATGCTGAGCGCCGGTCCCCTGGGCCCACTTTTTCTTTCTCTATACTTTGTCTCTGTGTCTCATTTCTTTTCTCAAGTCTCTCGTCCCACCTAAAGAGGAACGCCCACAGGTGTGGAGGGGCAGGCCACCCCTTCAAAAATGGGATCAGAAAATAATGGGGCTGCTACCGATGGCATGGTATGACAATATTGCACTCTAGAAAGAAAGGAGTATACCCTGACTCAGGTGATTGCTTCATAAAGGGTTCTTTGTATTCTCTGTGTTCATTTCCACCTTGGATGAATTGAAGTGCAGTGGTGCTGAAGGATGCTAAAAAAAGAGATGTTTTTTGCAAGATGCTGAAGGTGGTGAAAATTTGAAAATGCAGAAGTTAGTGCAATGACTGGCACATGTCATGCTTAACTGACTGTTGTTAACAGTACCAATACAATGATACATGATTGTATTTAGAGAGGAAACTTGTTGCATGGCTGAATTCATCATTAAAGTCAGAAATAGATCAATTCATTGAAAATGCAAGTAAACCAAACCATCCTCTCATTTGTATGTCCTAATTTGCTCTGAAATAGTCAAAGTACTTGTATACAAATTGTTAAATCTCATTGTGTAAAATGCTCCCTAGTTTTTACCTGAAATACATGAGTATAGTAATATATATTATTTCTACAGGATGTGTATAGTCTTTATAAATTATGCAAAATCTGTAGCTAGCTAGCTATAGTTAGTATGTCAAATGTAGATTTTCTTCAATTTCAGGTAATATACTTAAAAATAAATTTTATCAAACCTATTACAGTAGGCTATGAAACATTAATTTTAATTCTCATCTTAGGTTGCAATGTCTATTTTTAATGTTTATAGTTAAGGAGATAAGATATTAAAATGCAGAGTGATTGTCATTAATGCTATTTTCTGCATTTAAAATGATAATCATTTGTTTAGAATTTCCCTGATTAGTAATTGTTTTAAAAAAAAGATTCTAAAAATGTATGCTTCATCTCTAACAAGATAGCAAGAGACAGAAATAAAATCTAATTATTATATAGCTTTATTTTAATATGCCTCTATTTTATTAAAGTAATAACATATTTTATTTATATGAATCATGCTCTTCTGCAAAGTTTATATATTCAAGGTTTTCCTAGGCATTAAGAGGTAAATGCTTACATTACTATTATTTATTCATAATAGTTTTCCTTTATGTAAGTACAATTAAAAAGATGAACATTCTACAAACATCTATGAGAAAGAAAAAATATGTACTCATTATTAAACATATTCTTTACTGTATTCTTCATAATTACAATACTTACAATGAATTCAAAAAAAGGAATTGATCTTGTCTTCCATCACTCATTTCCAATCGCTGGCCAAATTTACTTCCTCTCCTGGCCAGCAAGTCATCCAGTTTTTTCCCAAGTCTGCTCATATATTGTCCTTGAGTTTACAATATCTAAAATTGCTGTAGTCATTTCAGATGGCTGAATTCTAATAATGTTTACTCTACTCTTTATCTATCTCTGTATTTTGACCATAAGCCTTATTAGTGATTTTAATCTTTTAAACTACCTGAGCCAAAGTCTTTTTCCCTTTTTTAACCTTCATATGAGAACAATAATTTCCTATTTCATAATTTTATGCTAGTTATATATTATTATGTATTTATTTTTATCTAATATACTTTGAAGCACTGATTTTGGATGAAAATAAATTTGATCTTTATGTATTGTCATTTGAATAGTGAAAGTTGGTATCATTTGTTGCCCTCTTTCAAGACTTAATGTCTTTCAACTACAAATATTGTTTTTCTCCACTCTAGTTCCATTTAAAATATTCTACATGGAGAATGTTTATGCTTCTCTTTGTAGGTGAATATATTTTGTTTGCTTTTAAATGCAGCCCCCTAAAGGTCCATAAGACTGCCTACAATTCTTTCTAAAAGGGCATCACTAAAAATCCAATATCTTCTAATGCAAAACATTTCCTATACCTTTGTTTTCACAGAACTTGTATCACCAATTATATCACAGTTTTCTTCAGCCAATACTATTGTTTTGTTTTACATAAACTGTATGCCAGAAATATGAGATACATAAAAATAATAATTTTGAAAGACATGCCATTGAATTGTGGTTGGACAGTTCATCTGGTTCAAATACAAAGCATCCATTATTTGAACACAATGCTGAAAAATATTTTACTGAGAACTAGGAGACTGTTCCTTATAGAAAGAGGTTATTATTAATATCCTTTTTTCTGTAAAGAATATAATGAATGAATATGAGTAAGTACTAAAGTGCAAAATGAAAAGACACTGCCTAAGAGAACATCTTGTAATCACCCAATCTATGATACTTTTGTTATCTTTCCTACATTACACAGGGGGTATGTGTGTGTCTGTCTGTGTAAAATGTCATGGATTCATATTAAATTAATCTGGCAGACTAATTTGTTGGGGAAATATTTTCTTGACCAGGTTTTCAATATATTTGTAGGACATAAAATATACCTATGTATATACACATATTTCTATATATTTGATATTTTTTGCTAAGTAGATTGTAGATAAATCCTAAAAGAAGAGAGAAATGTATTTTCCTCCACATTCTGTCCAGTCCTGGCTGGTTGGACAGTTCTCTAGTCTGTTAACATTCAAGCCCTTCCATCCGTTGAGTCTTCATCCTCAGGTTCTTGTGGTCTCTCTGTGTTCAAAGCTTGGTTGCTCTGAGACCTGAAACCCTGAAATTCTGTGTTGTAAACACTGAGGCCACATTTGGATGAAGCAAGTCCCATTAGGGGAGGATAAGTCAATGAAAATCTAGCCCTATTCCACATTAACCTGAATGGAAATAAAATCTTATCTTTTAAATTTATTTTTTCCCAAAGCTTTTATTTTAAAAGTAATATTCTGCTTTTAAAAAGTTTCCAAACAAGTAAAATAGATTATTATGCAGTCTTCAGAAGAGGAGTGTTTTGATTGGACTGAGAGGAACAAGAGAGGCTTTTACGATTGGAGGTAAAGTCCTGATCTAGGAGGTGCTGCTGTCTGCTAGACGTGGTCCAGGAGGACAGGGAAGGAAGTTGAATTTGAAGACTTGCACTCCAAAGGTATCAGCAGGATTTTGTTGAAATGCTATATTTCTCCATGCCTTCCCCATTCAGACGGGAGCCTTGAGTAGTGTGGGGAGCCCAGATAACGACTCGGTGCCTCGGTGAACCAGACCCGGCAACAGAGCGGTGCAGAGACCCAGGCCTGTTGGAGTTGAATATGAAGGTCTAAAAAACACCTTTTTGATTTATACCGTATGATAATATCAGATCCTTTGAAAGTTGTGGATGTCGAACATTGACTTCTCAGTATGAAAGCACAGAGTAATTTGGATGCTTTCAAATGTTTGAAGGTTTCAAAGAATCTGGGAATTTTCAGATTCTTCCAGTTCAGTATTTATAACATATCCTTCTGTTTCCTAGTTTGGAAACAGAATTTCTAATTCTTCCCCACTGAAAATGTAAGGGAGGTAGGAAACGAGAAAGAGACAAAACATACTTGGTTCTCCCAAAAGTCAAAAACATGTATTATTTAAGTAATTTCTAAATTATTAGATATTTTGATCCCATATTCTCTCTTACATTACTTGTTACTCTCAAGAAAATCAACTATTGTATATAAAAATGTGCAGTTAACATTTCACCAGGCAATACATTTCTCTTCAACAGCTGTTCCTTTAAGTATCCGATGTTAAGGATGGGATTGGGGATGGGCAACATATAGAAACGTTCTCAGGCAAATAGTGATCAAAACGACACCTTGATTATGGATAGAGCTTTTGGAGAACTTGTTTTTGGTGTGCACGATAACAAATTTAGCCACCAGGCACTGATATTGCTGAAACCTCGCTGTCTGGCCCCTATAGGCAGAGCGAGTGCCTTATACAGGCAGCTAGCTCCTAGAAACAAAGAAAGCAGAAGAAAAAAAAAAAAAAGAGGGACTGAAATGAGCATGTTCAATTTCTTCACTCAAATTCTTCAATCTCATCAGCCGAACTAGTCACTTTTTGTATTCTATGCAGGAATGAGATGCCAGAGAGTGCCCGGGACTCTTAATTTAGCCAAAGATTCCTCCACATAGGAGGAAGCATCAGGAATGTGAAGTATATGTTCTTCTGCTATGGTTTATGGTCTAAAATATTTAATCAACAGAAATTTCATGTGACTGCCATTGTTTCATGAGGAAACATTAGTTTCATTAATGAAAGGAAAAGTCTTTTTCAGCTATTTGAGTTCCTTCTGTAAAATCTTTCTTTTGGAAAAAAATTCAGGGCTTGTAAAGTTGTCATACCTTATAGTTAGGTGTGGAATTTCTTTTTTTATGGAATAATGAATAATATTTCTCAGTGCAACTGTATTTTAGAAATAGGAAAAAATGTGCTTTTTTAAAAAAAAGTTTTAGGTTTAAAAATTATGCCATTAATTTTGAGGGAATTTCTTTTTTGCTTTAAATAATTGATCTTTAATGGATTAGTTTTTAAATGAACTAATATTTTAATCAAAAAATGGAATATATCTATTACAAAACATGAAACAATATAAAAAGGTTTTAAAAAACAAAATGAGTAGAAATATAACCATTCAGAGGTAACAGCTAACATTTCGCTGATATTAAAATTTAAAAAAATAACTGAGAAAAGTTCTTATCATTTTTTTTAAAGCATCATCATTTTTATTTTTTTAAAGAAAACATGATAAGGAGTTATTGATTACAGTAGCAAAAAACTAATGACACCTGATTTAACCATTTATAGATCCTTGATGGAAAACGTGGAAATAAGTGACAAATTAAAATTATGCACAGTTTTGCCAGGCCTAAAAACCCAAAGAAGTGTTCCTGAGTTAGTGTTACATGATAATAGCTTATAGGATATGTTTGAAGCAAATTACAAAGTACTAGATATATAGTCACTAATTTAATTCTATACATGGCATTGAAATACATGTGAATACTTTAGAATGCACAAAGGTCAAGACTGTTTATTGAAGAGTGAACCTAAAGAAGCAATATATAAAGTTAACTTGAGGTCCTTGAGTAAATAATTCTATTTTCTGGAAAGGCACTGCTGACTAAAGATGTTCATATATTCTGAGATTATAATGGTTTAAAAATAAAGTATTTTTTTCTACAATACGTCATGCTTATGATTTTAAATAAATGTGGTTATATTTAATTATTTATGATCCTTTATAGTATGTTAAAACGCTGCATATATTATTTCTATATGCGTCTATGAAAAGTTTATATATACAATTTTCTAGTAAAAAAATAAATACCACCCTCTTAGGTTAAGCCCACATTAATCTAAAACATCTGCCATTAGTGGTGCCTTGATTATTGTTTTTAATCAAAGATTCCCAACCAGTGTCATCAAGAGACGTAAACAAAGATACTGAATATAATCTCTCCACTCTTTTCTTTATGGTATGCATTAAAAACAAGTGAGACAGCAGCTGATATAAAATAATTTGAAACATTTCTCTGAATTGTCCTAGAAATATCACAACAGTTATTCTCATTGGTTTCTTCTCTAATTTGCAAATTATTCATAACTTTTACGAGGGGTGGTGTGCAGACTTATTTTGCAAGCTAGCCATTAATGATTCGTCCTCATTCTGCTTACTCTTCCTTTCTCTGTGGTGCTTAATGATTACAGTCTGTTTCATCACATTGTAGCCTGACATTTTCCTTCATTACGTTGCTGCTTTTGAAAACTGTAACTCCTCATATTTGTTTTACTTATTTTCAAGATAATTTCAGCAATATGGTTAGAAATCTATTAAATATTTATACAGAATATTAATTATTAATTTATGTTAAGCAAAACCAACTTAACATTTCCTCTCTCCTCTGGCCTGAAATGTTGACTTTCCTCCTGGACAGTTCTATCCACTCCATACTTGCCCAACTGGGCATGCTATCCACTTTATCCGCCTAAAGTGGTTACTGTGCCTCCTTAGCTTTTTGTCAAACCTACCTCGAGAACTTCAGAACTATATTTAAAGCTCCCCCTATTTTTCATAAGGACCTCAAACTCAGCATAGCCACAAAGCATTGTCTTCAAGCTTGCACCTTCTAATTCTTTGTCTTGGCTTGTATCTGTAACACCCTCATGCCCTTCTCTGATGGTGTCATTTTTAGGTGAATGACCATTTCCTTCTTAGTAAAAGATAAAAACATAGGTTCTAGAAGTAGTTGTGATTAGAGGACATTTCTGGAGATTTTATTTTCTGTGGCTGTTATTGAGGTGCCAGCCTGGGTGCAGGGGTTGCTACTGAACTCAAGAGCTTGTAGTCTAATGCCCCATACGTCTCATTCTCTACCAGTAGCAGATGTCACACTGATGTGTAACCCCTTCACTCTGCCCTCCAAAAGAAGCAGCATTTCCTGCTTGGAGAAAGACTATTTTTAAGGAAAATACAGCTTCCGAAAACTTATCCCTGAGATTTTGTGTCATTTTGTTGTGTACCAGCCTTCTGATTTTTGTATTTTAGCATTTACTGGAGAGAGAATGCAATAAGCAGCTGGTTTCAATTAAAGCCCAAATGGCTAGGTAGGCTTTGCCACATGGAAGGATTAGAAAAAAATCTTAGAAGAAGAGTTCATAGGGAACAAGGTTTGAAGAAAGTATTTGTAAAGTAACACGACCTTACCGGTTTCTCTCCACTCTCAGTAAGAAGGGAGGTTGCTATTAATCCTTATTCACTCTAAAGATCATATTGTCTGTGAGAAGCAGAGTCTGGCATCATTATTTGCTGACTGCCAGTACCTCTAAATGCATATAGTCACCATGAGTGCAAAGGAAAACAGCACTGAGACATTGAGAGATTACATGGTGAGTAGGAAAAGGCAAGTAACATTCCTTGCAGGTACTCATAGGCAGGCGAGGTCATCATTTATAGGCTGGACTCTAGAAAAATAAAGGCAGTATGGGCTGGATGGTCACCTCATGATATATTTAATCTGATCAAGGCACCCACTGATTCGGACTATGGGAGAAAAATCTGTACACCCCTCAGGGATGACTTTGAAAAGGTACATGCTGAAGACCTGAAGTCTGCATCTAAGGTACGGTATAAGGAAATCACTTCTGTGTACTTGCAGTACAGTGGAATTCAACAACTGCGTAGTGTTAGGGAGGGAAACAGCAATGGAGAAGGACATCACAAGCTGACCACTGAAGTGAGGTACCTAAAAGGTGGCCATTAGTGAAAGTAAAGAGAAAGAGTAGAACAGAAGAAGGAAAGGAAGCACACCAGACTCACCCAAACTCTGCAAATACTTTTGAGGAGAGTGTTTTTTAACATTCCACTCTTTAGCCCTTACTGAAGTTACTGCTTACAGTGATTCTCATAATCCCTGGTCTTCAGAATACAAAGACAATGGATATTGGTAAATCAGACATTCAATGTCCTTCAATAATATCTCATAAAAGTTATTTACAGGGAGGATTTCTCCAGACAAAGCATCAGGTCTCACGTTGTAGGTGAAATTTTATTAAGTAAAATTGAATTTTCCAAAAAGTGTGGCAGGCAAGGGAACAAAAGAAAGAGAAATCAGTGATTTTAAATTCCTCTCTACTTAATAACAGATTGTTTACTTCTTTTGGGGGCAGGTTCAGCTCACATGTTGGCATTGCTCTCAGTTTGGCTGCAGCCAGCCTCCTTTCCTAATCATGATAACTAAAAAGTTAGCTTTCAGTGGCCACCAATATCTCCCTTGCGGGTTTTGGTTTTTTTTTTTTTTAAACTCTGAGATATTAACCCAACAATTCAGAAATGCATTATAGAAAGACATGTAATGATAAAGAGGGCCTGCTTGTTTTCTGATTATGATCCACATGTCATCTGTTTCTGGAGAGGAACAAGATACAATACTGAGAAATGAAAGGTATTAAAATCTAAGTGAATCAAACTCTACACCCTTAGGTAATATTGAAGAGAATAGTGACTTTATTTTCTGAGTTTATTTAGAGAGCTCTTACTAAGGGAGATATCCCGCTTCTTGTAGCAATCAGTCCCACTATCAAAAATTAATTTTCATGCATTCTTATTTGGATGTATAATCTCTTCTTGTTCTGCTTGTGGTGGAAGAACAAACCCATTGGTCGCCCTGTTTCCTTTGACGGCCTCTCTTGTCACATGACTTTGCTGGAATCCCTCCACTAACAGCCCTGAGTACTCACTGCCCTACTCATTGATGTCCTGTTCCCCTCCTCAACACTGCCTTGAAGCTAGTTGCAAGTTCATTATTTTCTTCTATCTTATGGACTCTTGCATTGGTTGCTAAGTAACTTAGACATAAACTGCTGCATATTTAGGTTGGTGTATAGATTATTATAGTAAGAATTTATAGCTATAGTCCTGCTTCTACATCTGACCTGGAGTTTGTTTTCCATACAGTCACACTTTTAATTTATACTATCCATCACAGCTTACATACTTTTGCCATTGTACCTGAAATTTTCTCTGGTACAATAACAAGAAATCCAAATAAAGTACCCTTTTTACCCAAGAAGCAATGCATTATTTTTCCTGCCTTTGAATTAAACTAACTGTTTAACATGACCACTTCTGTGAATAATGAAAAGGGCTGTTTCATCATTCTCAAAGCAAAGCCCAGGTAGTAAAAGCTAAAGGCACCATCTAAGATATCATCAAATCTCATCTTCAGAGCTTGTCCTTGAGTGTTGCCAATATTAACATTACAGGATTTACATTTTAATTTGAATTTTTAATATTGGACCATTTGAAAGCACAGAATGACTACCAGCTTAAGCCTGCCACCATACTTCCCGCTTTTAAGTAACCTTGAGAGCTGGAATAACTCCTAAAATTTAGAGAGGTGGACACTCTGAGTTCTAATGGGAGTATTTTTCTTTTAATTTATCCTTGTACAAATCTGCAAGATATGATGGTGTCTTAAAGCCAACAATAAACTGAAATAAAATTAATTTGTTTTAGTTCCTTTGCCAAAAATAAGTTGATTCCTTAAGTCATTTATGTGCATTGATTACGAGATAATAGCAAAACCATTTCTTACTTCGAACACTTTGTTGTCAGTAATTGTTATGTGTCGTATCTGAATAGTCTGAAAATAATTAGTTCTGTCAGAAGGAGCTCCTTCTTACAGTCTTGCTTCCCACACCTGATGTATGAGAGGAGACAGGGGTTAAAGGAGACAACCAGCTTGGGTCTCTCGCACATATTTTTGCTTCAGTTCTTCTTGGAGGCAGTAATCCATGCCCGCCTCTAGGTAACCAACCCCTAAAGAATGTATGTTATGCCTGGGATAACAGCAGGACAAAATAACTCACTTTATTTCTTTTTGTATTAACTTATTTTGGGATTTTCCTATACCCTCCACACATATGGATAATATATTTCATTGGACATGTGTAATTTACTGAGCTTTGTTATTACTATGAAACCCAATTATAATAGAAAAAGAAAGATTGCTCCCATAAATACTCTCGTGCTAACCTTATTTCAGACTAGCACTGCAGGTACTGTGCCAGGTATAATACATGCTTGGGAGGTGCAAGGTAGGAGAAAAATTTTTCTGAGGTGAGATGCTTACACAGCCAAGGAAATACAGGAAACGGGTTGTGGCATTTTTGTGTTTGCTATTTCTTTCGATCTGTCTTGTTATTTCTTTTGATTTGTCTTACTAATGATAGAGTAGTGAATAGATAAAGAAAAGTTCGAGTAACAAGAATAGTTGCATATTTATTAAATAGAAGAGTGGGTGTGGTGATTTAAAAATACATGTTAAATACTGGGTTTTTGAAATCAGTAGTTTGAAGAGTTGTGCAACTAAGAAGAGCTGAAATGTATAGTTACGTTTATAAACAGAGATTGAAATACATTGTATGTTTAGAAGTATCTTAATCAATATTTTAAAATATGCTTTGTAAGTTTTTTATTTGTTTGACTACGTTGTTACATAGTCACACAGCATGTGTGGTTGCATAGATTGTTGTATCTTCCTGGAAATGTTTGAGTACTTCATTCTTTATACTTGTAATTGCAGCAATTTAAGTATGTATATTTTATACATAGCTGCTTTTGATCGTATGTATTAATTGCAACAATTCAAGAATAAAATGTTCTGTAGGATTTAGAATGCACACATACGTTCAAGAGGAACCAAAGGAACATAGACTCCTGCACATATTTCCTCCAGCTTTTTATAAAGCAAAGCTTCAATTTTAGCAGTACTCATTGCCCTCTAGTTGCCCATATGAAATTTCCTATAGTAGATAGTAGTGTTTTTTTTCTTTTTTATTTTTCCTTTTTGACGGAGTCTTGCTCTGTCGCCCAGGCTGGGGTGCAGTGGCGTGATCTCGGCTTACTACAAACCCGGCTCACTGAAACCTCCACCTCCTGGGTTCAAGCAGTTCTCCTGCCTCAGCCTCTCGAGTAGCTGGGATTGTAGGCGTCCACCACCATGCTGGCTAAATTTTGTAGTTTTGGTAGAGATGGGGTTTCACCCCGTTGGCCAGTCTGGTGTCAAACTCCTGACCTCATGATCCACCCACCTCAGCCTCCCAAAGTTCTGGGATTACAGCCTTCAAAGTTCCGGGATTATAGGCAGCATGAGCCACCACCCCGGCCAGTGATTATTTATTTATTTATTTATTTATTTATTTATTTATTTATTTAAATGGTGTGATTACAGGAATAAATTTATTCCACTTTACATTGTTTACTGTATTCTTCTCCATTGTCCCAAAGCACGAAGTTTGAGCTTTACATACATTGTAATTATGGATGCTTATGTGTTTTTATTACTTTCAAAATTTTTCTAGGAAAACAGGTAAATATTTCTTCAATGTTAACTCAAGCAAAATTGGGAGCAAGTGATACACACCCATTTAGAAACCAAACTGAGAGTGGAGTTTTACCTCTTCCCAAAATATCAAACAGAGGAAATTAGAAAGGAGTCTCTTCTGACAGAACTTATCCTGGGAGTAAGAAAACACATGTCTATATAGTCAACTACTTACCAATTTATGAGGAATAAGATAGTGAGTTTAAACTTGCCTAAATCATAGAATAATCTTAAATAATGAGAGACATTTTTCTAGACCCCCATTGCTAAATTATCAACTTTGACTTTAATACAACATTTCTTGTTACAAAAGCAGTATTAAGAGGATTTTGTCTTGAAAATATATATATATATATGTTTGTTGGAGGGGATAAAGGGTATAGAGAGGCTAGGTAACTTCCACACTAACACAGGTTATGGGCATAAGTGGCCCAAACTGGGACTTTGCTTTAAAAAAAAAAAAAAATGAAGAAATAATTGGTTGTGAAGGGGCTGCTAGAAGTGAAGGAGAACAAAGCTCTGCTTCCAATTTGTTTTCCAAGAGCTGGTACATCCATTATTCTTTGGAACAATGGAAGATGATCGATTATAATGGAAGAGTAGAGCTTCAGTTCTTCAGAACCATGCTTGAGGAAACCCAAGACAGACTGCATTAAAATGGCCCACACTGGGCTGGATGAGGAGCCTCTTGTACAGAGATCACGATATGCTGAAGACTAGTTTTTCCACCCATTTCTGAGACACATAGTTCTCTTTCCCCAGATTTGTAGTGGATTTTGCGCTCATACACAACTGAGATTGTGAGATCTTATGATCAGAAATAATATGACATAGAAAAGTAAAATAATGTGGTATTTCTATCTCCTTGGTGTTTGGCAGGGTAAAATAAATACTAACTGTAACTTCTATTAAGGTTCGATTAGAGAGCTATGACTCTATGAATGACATACAATAAGCAATTTATTATAGGAATTAGATGTTATGTGGTTGTGCGCTGGTTAAGCAGTCTATGCAAAGCAATTGACCTTGTATCTGACTGCAAGGCTGTTATGGGTAACAGGTGACAGGTTATAGGTAAGCCAGGTTGGCAGCTGAGACATGCAGTGAGGCCTAAAAAATCACACACACTGAAACCTATTAAGATGAATTAAAATCGATAAGAACAAACTGGAACTTACATTAGTTTCTCACCATCTCCAACCCAGGTGATGCAGATGAGCTACAGGAGAAGCTGGCAGCTTTCCCCACAGAGTTGGACACACACAGGCTCAGGACTCAGAAGTGAAGAAAGATCCCATGGGGCCGGAAGAGCTGCAGACCTGGGTGAAGTCCCGAGAAACAAGGTGAGTGGGCAGAATGTATGTGAGGTGTTCTAGGGTCCAACCCCCTACACTGAACTTTAGTGTGTAAAACTAACATTGTGTGACAAGCAGAGCCCGAGGCAAAAATGTTGCTAGTGGATTACCAGAAGTAATAGAGAGAAGGACCACTCTTTGTTTCTATCCCTTAATAGCTAGATCCACAAACTATGGCTATAGGGGAAACATTGCATAGCTTTTGCTGACTTAGAGCATGCTCCACCTCCTGGACAACATTATTCCAAGCTTACAAACTATTACCACTAGCTAGCATGGTAACCAAGACTTTAGAAGTCCATTCCACTAATATATCAGGTCAGCTACATCAAGGTGATTTATTGGAGACATAAGACCAATGAATTTCATGCACTGGGCCCCATTTTTTCATTTTTTATTTTTTTTTTACTTCATTTGCTGAAAAACTACTTCCTTGGTCAGAAGCAATATTACGAGTAATATCAAGATAAAGACATTCTGTAATTTCATGGATGACAGTTTTAGCAGAATCATAATGGATAGATAGAGAAGGAACATCACATCCAGAGAAAGTATCTATGTTAGTGAGGGCAAAGATTTGCCCCTTTCATGATGGAAATGGTCCAATATAATCAGCCTGCTGCCAGAGACTGGCTGAACCCCTCCCCAACCCCTTCCCATGGGAAATGTTGTTTTATTGAAACTTAGTGGTGTCTTATTGGCAAGTTAGGTTTCAACATTGGCTGCAACTAGATTGGCTGAGTGAGTGGAAGTCCATGTTTCTGAATCCATATGTAATTTCCCTACCCATCACACAATGGCCACTTTTATAAGAATCCTATTGGGCAAGGATAGGATGGTTCCAGAAACAATGAAAACTGGCATAAAAAAAATATGTCATCCGGCCAGGCATGGTGGGTGGCTCATGCTTGTAATCCCAGTACTTTGGGAGGCTGAGGTGGGCAAATCTCCTGAGGTCAGGAGTTCAAGACAAGCCTGGCCAACATGGTGAAACCCTATCTCTGCTAAAAATACAAAAATTAGCTGGGCGTGGTGATAGGTGCCTGTAATCCCAGCTACATGGGAGGCTGAGGCATGAGAATCACTTGAACCCAGGAGGCAGAGGTTGCAATGAGCCGAGATTGTGCCACTGCACTCCAGCCTTGGTGACTGAACAAGACTGTGTTAAAAAAAAAAAAGAAAGAAAGAAAGAAAGAAAAAAAAAGTCATCTGGTCCTTTTGATTATTATGCCAATCCTCTGTTCAAATTTCCCCTTGGTAAGAATTTGCACAGGGCACAAATATATTCAGATTTCCTTTCAATTCAGAGAGTTCTATTCTCATCCTTCTTTCGGGGGCCTTCTTGTTAACAATTTTCTGATAGTAATTTTCAATTCCCTTTTCACTCATTACCAAACCATTAGCTACTGCATGAGCATCCATGTAGATGGTTCCTCTGCCCATGCCTCCTTGAAGGCAAAGTGAGTGACCAGGTACGCACCAGGTTCTGTCCACCAGGAAATACCCTGTATTGAGCATTGCCTGGAGTGGGGTTGTAGCACCTCAACTTTCTACTTTCAGGTACTGTAAGCATATCGTGTTGCGTTTTCTGCAAATAGGCTCAATTTGTCTTCACCTGTAAACTGTTTATATAGTTCTTTACTTACAGATTGTAACAGCTTTACAGGTCATGAACATATGAACAATTTACTCATGCAACTTATTGTATATTTAGGATAAGCTAGAGCTGAATTAGCATATTATACTTTCATTTGATAAGGAGTCTGGGGTCTTTCTCTATGGAGCTAAAAACTCTTAGTCCAAGATTCAGAGAATATGTGTAGTGAGACAGAGTGGGAGGTGGAGAAGCTCTGGCCCATGCCAATAAGTTGAAGTAGCAGATCTGTGACAGTGACATGAGCTACCACAGTGCATGGCACTCTATGCAGATCTTCACAACATTAACAAATTGCTTTGCATGTTTACTATGTTTTATTTCTTTGGCATATTACACGTAAGTTGCTGCTGCTTTAGTTTCTTTCTAAATATTTTCTTTCTCAATTTTCTTTATAAAACCATTTCCACTTTCCAAAAAGAGGCCAATATTATATGCATCAGACACTCTAGCTGCCATGCCATTATACCGGTAGGCTGCAAGACCCAGTGCTCTATAGAATGTTAGTGACAGCAAAATACCACACAGTGTCTCCCAAAAGATGAATGCTACTTTTCCTCTAGCCGAAAGCACAGTGGAGGGATTTGATTTCCAGAAATAACATCTGAAGCCCTGAACAGAATAAATTTCTCCAAGGCGATTCATATTGCAGAAAGTTTCTGCCATACTGAATGCCAAAATAGGTTATCTTCCAGGGACTTTAAGCATACGAGTCTGCCTGTCAGACTGTTGTCAACAATAGGTAAGTCCTCACTGCCCTTTAATACATATTCAGTATGGCAGGATGGGAAACCAAACTTCTGCTTGCCATACCCAAGAATTTCAGCCCTGAAAGGAACAATAGGAGTTTTCAACCTCAAGCCTCTCATTTCTGATTAGAAAACTGAGACTCATCAAAGTGAAATGGTTTGCTCAACTTTAGCTAGGAAGGAACCACACCTGGAACTGAAATGCTGTGCCCCCTTGGCTGAATTCAGGGTAACTTTTATATGTCACAGAATGAGTTGTGCTCTATTACCCTGATTCTATTGGCACAATTAGAAATAAAAGAAAAACCAGTTTTGGAAAGTGGAGAGGATACAAATGACGAGTCATCTTTCTTGGTTTTGGAGGGCAATAACAGCATTTTCCAGATCTTTGATGGCTGAGCAGGGTCACTGGATTTGTTCTGGCTGATAGATTGTGAAAGGAAGGGACCCGCAGCACATTCGGATTGAGCAGTAAAGGGCTTCTCTAGCTTCTTTCTTCTCCTGCCACAGTGACCATGGGAACATCCTGCTGAGATGGAGAAACTGTGACTCACTGTATCTGCATCCCTGAGCTTCCACCTGGAAAAGGCACTGACCTTATGCGTGAGTAAAAAATAAATGTCTGTTTTGTTATAACACCAAGATTTTGAGGGTTTGGTTATTTGTTATAGCACTGTACACTATTTTATACTGACTAATATATTTTAAAGTCTGCTTATATTAAAAAATGAAGTGATATGTAGAGACTTGGCAGAATGACTAATGAAGAATTGCCAGTTGTTCTAATTTTGTCAATGATCAGCTTACTTTCAATGGATTAAGCGCTCTAGGCAAAAGAAGTATATCCCTGATTATAGTATATGTTGGATATAGCATGTTTACTTATTGAATACTTATTTAGAATATGCTGGAGATTTTATAGAAAAGTGAATATGAAATAATGATACTTTAGATTTTGTAGCTGCTGAAGAGTGTAATTTTAATTCTACTCATTAAAGTTACCTCTCTTATAAGTGTGGTTAAATTATATACCTTCTGCTTCTGGACATCACTTGGCCCAAATATCCCATCTTTTTTTCCAGATTTCAGCATAATATAACTCTGATGATTCTCTTTAGAATCGTGCATTTGGGGATGGGCCTGCTATTAATGTCACAAGTAAATTCTCTAATAAAATAATAAGCACTTACACTATAGGAATAATCTGCTTGGTTGAGAATCATTAGAGCCTAGCAATCTGCAATTATTATTTTCACTTATTTAGAGGACTTTAATGAATGCAAAATGTGTACTTTACAAAGTATAAATGTAAAAGTCTTTTTTGTATAATTCAGGGCGAAGTCTGCAGACTTTCATTTTTGGAGATATATTTCACTCTGAATAGTGAATCAGAGTGAGGTGAAACATCTGGCTTATAAAATGTTTCAAACCTCAAACCACTTTAGATATTTGGAAATCATCTTCTCCACACATTTATTATAAAACAGGAAGAGACCCAGAAAAAAATACCACTCTAGTTTGAAGATGGAAAGTGTCATTGATGTAAAATTCTTGGATTTCTTTTGTGTGGTTATGAACTGTGATTGCCGGTATATGGTCCATAAAGTTGTTGGTCATTTTGTAAATTTAAAATTTGACAGTTAGGCCTAAAATCATCTTCCACACGTGATGGCAAGCCTAGAGGTAGTCGGCCCATGCTTGCTCCTTTTATGTCTCTGCTCAGCCAGCTTAGTCTGTGCTGTCCACCCCTATGCTGATCACCAAATGGTCACTCTGTAGTGCTCCAGTTCCGCCTCTCAGCTGTGTTCCAGGCAGGAAGAAAGACAAGAGCAAAACTGCAGCCAACAGAGCATGCTCACTTTGAGAGAGAGCTCGTCCAGAAGCCGACGAGGGCGGCGTCTTGCCTCTTCTTTACATCAGATCACTGGCTCCCAGCAGCAGCACCACCTACAGAGCCTCTTGCTCCCCTGCTTCCTTTTTCTCTCTCTCTATGTGTATGTGTGTGCATACATATTTATACACACACACAATACTATATTATGTCGTATAGTTTTCTGAGTGTATTGGTAGTAGGAAAAGAGGAAAGTGTGGACATTTATGGGCAGCCAACTTTACCAGTTGGGCCTAGACTTCCTAAAGATTATCAGTACAATTTATGCTCCAAGAAAGCAGTGTGCGTATCTTCGTTACTATAGCTCAAACACCTAGGAGAATACCCGGCTTAGAGTTAGTACTAAGGACACATTTTTGAAGAAAGAAAGAGTCAGGGAATGAATACTTGTTTGAAGGTAGAGTGCTTTCAGCTTCTAACAAAGCCTAATTCTCTTTTCCGTCATTGTTCCTCTATTTCTTCGAAACAAACATACTGTATTGATGGATGATAGATGGTAACTATGAGTTTCTGCTTTCACTGGAGGTGGGATGGGAGGTACACGCCCAAACATACTTAGCCTCCCTGGGTGTGTAGATCTGCAGATGAATGTTTTTCTATCAAAATCTGAACTGACTCCTTTCCCTTTGTAGTTTAAATTATTTCAACCACAGAGAGGAGTTGAATATTAACAAGTTAACCGTGTTCATCTGCCAGAAAAATTAAAATATCAGTATAGAAAATAAGCTTAGAGTTCACTTAAGCTGCCTTAACAGTTTAAAAAAGGTCCTTAAATGTAGCAATCATATGTTTTGGTTTACCTGGAAGTTTCTGTTTGTTGCTTTTGAAGTAGCTTAATTATTCCTGTTTGGAGTCCTGGTCGGCATGGTGTTCGGTGCTCATGCTACTTCAAAAGGGCCTGCTGATACTCAGAGTCACAAAAGTCACCCGTGACCTTAGACTCTGGGTATAATGATCTTCCCTCTATATTGTACTGACATTCTGCGTGCTTCCCTAAATGACTGTGCATGAAAATCGGATTCAAAGTTTTTTTTTTTTTTTTTTTAATTTTAATTGCTTGGGGGACACTTCCGTAAGAATCTGGCTCAGTGTCTGGCTGGGGCATTTCCAGCAAGAACCCTGAGTGATTCTGGTGCAGGTGATACTGCGATCACAAACTGAAAAACACTGAAATAAATGAAATGAGGCTTACATTTTACAGCTCATGGAAGAGCTCATGAAAATTCTTAACAAGTAGAAACCTAGAGAAAAATTTACTGCATGACGCTCAAGACAAGTGTTTTCCTGATTAAAAAATCAAAAACACAACATGTAAGAAAGAATTACCCTGCTAATTCTCACCACGATAGTGCACATGCCTAATCTACTTCATTGAAACATACATTTTATAAACTCTATGCCACTTGCATGGATAACTGATGTAATCGAATTACACTGGAATTGGAATTTTCACTGCGGAATACCAGTTGTGGCTGCTGTCCAGGGGACAACCCTGTTCCAAGTGCTCAACATTGGCTGCTTTAGTTCATGGAACATTTAATTGTCTGCTGAAAAATAAATTGCAATTAGCATTAACCAGCTTTTAAATATTTGCCTTGCATTACAGTTTTTTCTTTTTCTTTTGATGCAAAAGAAAAAAATTAGAATGCTAAAGAATAGAGAAGGCTTGGTTTATTTGAGAGTAATACAGACATGCTGTCCAGAATCATGCTAGTTGCTTTAAATATATTTTCTCTAATTTTCAGACGAATGCCATGGAAGATACCCTCTCCATTATATAAAATAGAAACTTGAAAATAGGCAGATCAAATAATAAATCCGAGTCCCCATTGAAAGTAAGAATTGAAAACCAAGACTATCTATGGCAAAATGTGATCTTCTCAACATACATGGTGTCTCTCTATCTTTGACTTCTCTTTCTCTGTCTCTCTGTATAGATTTCTAACCTATTTCTCCATCCATCCATCTATCCATCCATCCATCCATCCACCCATCCATCCATCCATCCCATTGCATGTTGTTTTCTATCTACATTCCTAACTCTGCCTATCATACAATTATTTGGCATTATCCTATAATTGACAATAGGGTTGCTAGCAGTTGTCCTGAAATTTTCCTATGCTGAAAGTTCTATTCTGTAAAGAGTAAAATAATTTTAAGGTGAGAAGGTTATTTTGAAGACTGATAAAAATCTTTCCCATTGTATGTGAGGAAATTTAGGCCCAGGGAAATTAAGTAACTTATTTACACTGGCATATTAAGTTATTGGCAGAGATGAAATATAATTAAGTCTTTTTACTCATAATTTATTTTTCCACCTGGAACTTTAGGTTAAAGACTACTAGTTAAATATTGAATAAGCTCAAGTATAACATTTCTAGGTAACCAAAAATGGGAGGAAAAAATCTATACATAGAATCAGTTTGTTTTATAAGTTAATACAAAGACTGATTTTAAAAATCATGTGTACTTAAAAATTCCAGGATAAATACCTTCCTTTCTAGAGACTGACGCTGCTGTGTAGAACACAAGGCTGCATTTCTGAATGAAATTGGCCCATTTATAAGATTTGCCTCCAATAGAGTCTGCTAAACCTGTGGTGTCAGCCAGATTCAGTGGCTCATGCCTGTAATCCCAGTACTTCGGGAGGCCGAGGAGGGAGGATCACTTGAACCCAGGAGGTGAAGATCAGCCTGGACAACATAAAGAGACCTCTTCTCTACAAAATAACAACAAAAAATAATAATTTTAAAAGTAAATAAAATAAAACCATGGTTTCTGTAGTGTTAGATTTAGATAAAACAATGCAAATAATATCTAGCTGTTCTTAGTCCTGTAACAATAGATTAACCATTGGTTTATTATAGACCATTCTTAGATTTTTCAATTGTCAGTACCAAATAGCATGGAATAGGAATAATATTTATCAGAGTATCTACTAGTGCCAGTCAACATGAAAATGCTTACATGTAATATTAACGCCAATCCTTACAACCATTTTCTAATTAAATAGATATCTTAGTAATTATAAAAATATTTTGGTACTTATTTGAAATTAGTGTTGTCATTTTACCAATTTTTAAACTAAGATTGAGAAGTGGTAACTTCCTTAAAATCACATAAAGAGGATTACATGAAATGCATTACCTGAAGAAAAATGTATTTCATTCTTGTATGAATCACAATATAGTAGAATATGGTGGAAAACATACTTATCACACAAAATAGAATATCTGAAGAAAATGAATTTAATGGTTCAGGTTGCAGTTAATAATTGACTTAGACTAGTTTCACAGATAGTAAAATAGTTACATTAACAATTTTAAAAGAATGGATATGTTTTCATTTCTTCCAGAATATACTTCTCTGTGATTAAAATATTCAACTACATTCAAAATTCAAGTATTTACCAAACTTCTAAAATATCCCACTATGTTTAGCAGTATAATAACTGCTGTGGGTTTTAAAAAAGAATCATGACTTAGGACTTTTTAAAATTTTTTTTAAAAAATTATTATTTTACTTTAAGTTCTAGGGTACATGTGCACAATGTGCAGGTTTGTTACATATGTATACATGTGCCATGTTGGTGTGCTGCACCCGTTAACTCATCATTTACATTAGGTATATCTCCTAATGCTATCCCTCCCCGCTCCCCCCACCCCATGACAGGCCCCGGTGTGTGATGTTTCCTTTCCGGAGTCCAAGTGTTCTCATTGTTCAGTTCCCACCTATGAGTGAGAATATGTGGTGTTCGATTTTCTGTTCTTGTGATAGTTTGCTCAGAATGATGGTTTTCAGCTTCATCCATGTCCCTATAAAGGACATGAACTCATCCTTTTCTATGGCTTCATAGTATTCCATGGTATATATCTGCCACATTTTCTTAATCCAGTCTATCATTGATGGACATTTGGGTTGGTTCCAAGTCTTTGCTATTGTGAATAGTGCCACAATAAACATATGTGTGCATGTGTCTTCATGGCAGTATGATTTATAATCCTTTGGGTATATGCCCAATAATGGGATGGCTGGGTCAAATGGTATGTCTAGTTCTAGATACTTGAGGAATTGCCACACTGTCTTCCACAATGGTTGAACTAGTTTACAGTCCCACCGACAGTGTAAAAGTGTTCCTGTTTCTCCACATCCTCTCCAGCACCTGTTGTTTCCTGAGTTTTTAATAATCACCATTCTAACTGGTGTGAGATGGTATCTCATTGTGATTTTGATTTGCATATTTCTGATGGTCAGTGATGATGAGCATTTTTTCATGTGTCTGTTGGCTGCATAGATGCCTTCTTTTGAGAAATGTCTGTTCATATCCTTCACCCACTTTTTCATGGGGTTGTTTGATTTTTTTCTAGTAAATTTGTTTAAGTTCTTTGTAGATTCTGGATATTAGCCCTTTGTCAGATGGGTAGATTGCAAAAATTTTCTCCCATTCTGTAGATTGCCTGTTCACTCTGATGGTAGTTTCATTTGCTGTGCAGAAGCTCTTTAGTTTAATTAGATCCCATTTGTCAGTTTTGGCTTTTGTTGCCATTGCTTTTGGTGTTTCAGTCCTGAAGTCCTTGCCCATGCCTATGTCCTGAATGGTATTGCCTAGGTTTTCTTCTAGGGCTTTTATGGTTTTGGGTGTAACATCTAAGTCTGTAATCTATGTTGAATTGATTTTTGTATAACGTGTAACGAAGGGATCCAGTTTCAGCTTTCTACATATGGTAGCCAGTTTTCCCAGCACCATTTATTAGATAGGGAATCCTTTCCCCATTTCTTGTTTTTGTCAGGTTTGTTAAAGATCAGATGGTTGTAGATGTGTGGTGTTATTTCGGAGGGCTCTATTCTGTTCCATTGGTCTATACCTCTGTTTTGGTACCAGTACCATGCTGTTTTGGTTACTGTAGCCTTGTAGTATAGTTTGAAGTCAGGTAGCATGATGCTTCCAGCTTTGTTCTTTTGGCTTAGGATTGTCTTGGCAATGCAGGCTCTTTTTTGGTTCCATATGAACTTTAAAGTAGTTTTTTCCAATTCTGTGAGGAAAGTCATTGGTAGCTTGATGGGGATGGCATTGAATCTATAAATTATCTTGGGCAGTATGGCCATTTTCATAATATTAATTGTTCCTCTCCATGAGCATGTAATGTTCTTCCATTTGTTTGTGTCCTCTTTTATTTTGCGGGGGAGTGGTTTGTAGTTCTTCTTGAAGAGGTTCTTCACATCCTTTGTAAGTTGGATTCCTAGGTATTTTATTCTCTTTGAAGCAATTGTGAATGGGAGTTCGCTCATGATTTGGCTCTCTATTTGTCTGTTATTGGTGTATAGGAAAGCCTGTGATTTTTGCTCATTGATTTTGTATCCTGAGACTTTGCTGAAGTTGCTTATCAACTTGAGATTTTGGGCTGAGATGATGGGGTTTTCTAAATATACAATCATGTCATCTCCAAACAGGGACAATTTGACTTCCTCTTTTCCTAACCAAATACCCTTTATTTCTTTCTCTTGCCTGATTGCCCTGACCAGAACTTCCAACACTGTGTTGAATAGGAGTGGTGAAAGAAGGCATCCCTGTCTTGTGCCAGTTTTTAAAGGGAATGCTTCCAGATTTGCCCATTCAGTATGATATTGGCTGTGGGTTTGCCATAAATAGCTCTTATTATTTTGAGATACGTTCCATCAATACCGAATTTATTGAGAGTTTTTAGCATGAAGGGCTGTTGAATTTTGTCAAAGGCCTTTTCTGCATCTATTGAGATAATCATGTGGTTTTTGTGTCTAGTTCTGTTTATATGCTGGATTACGTTTATTGATTTGTGTATGTTGAACCAGCCTTGCATCCCAGGGATGAAGCCAACTTGATAGTGGTGGATAAGCTTTTTGATGTGCTGCTGGATTCGATTTGCCAGTATTTTATTGAGGATTTTTGCATCGATATTCATCAGGGATATTGGTCTAAATTTCTCTTTTTTTGTTGTGTCTCTGCCAGTCTTTGGTATCAGGATGATGTTGGCCTCATAAAATGAATTAGGGAGGATTCTCTCTTTTTCTATTGATTGGAATAGTTTCAGAAGGAATGGAACCAGCTCCTCTTTGTACCTCTGGTAGAATTCGGCTGTGAATCCATCTGGTCCTGTACCTTTTTTGGTTGGTAGGCTATTAATTATTGCCTCAATTTCCGAACCTGTTATTGGTCTATTTCAGGGATTCAACTTCTTCCTGGTTTAGTGTTGGGAGGGTGTATGTGTCCAGGAATTTATCCATTTCTTCTAGATTTTCTAGTTTATTTGCTAGATGTGTTTATAGTAGTCCCTGATAGTAGTTTGTATTTCTGTGGGATCGGTGGTGATATCCCCTTTATCATTTTTTATTGCATCCATTTGATTCTTCTCTCTCTTCTTTATTAGTCTTGCTAGTGGTCTATCAATTTTGTTGATCTTTTCAAAAAACCAGCTCCTGGATTCATTTATTTTTTGAAGGGTTTTTTGTGTCTCTCTCTCCTTCAGTTCTGCTCTGATCTTAGTTGTTTCTTGCCTTCTGCTAGCTTTTGAATGTGTTTGCTCTTGCTTCTCTAGTTCTTTTAATTGTGATGTTAGGGTGTCAATTTTAGATCTTTCCTGCTTTCTCTTGTGGGCATTTAGTGCTATAAATTTCCGTCTACACACTGCTTTGAATGTGTCCCAGAGACTCCAGTATGTTGTGTCTTTGTTCTCATTGGTTTCAAAGAACATCTTTATTTCTACCTTCATTTCGTTATGTATCCAGTAGTCATTCAGGAGCAGATTGTTCAGTTTCCAAGTAGTTGAGCAGTTTTGAATGAATTTCTTAATCCTGAGTTCTAGTTTGATTGTCCTGTGGTCTGAGAGACAGTTTGTTATAATTTCTGTTCTTTTACATTTGCTGAGGAGTGCTCAATTCTGTGGTCAGTTTTGGAATAAGTGTGATGTGGTGCTGAGAAGAATGTATATTCTGTTGTTTTGGGGTGGAGAGTTCTGTAGATGTCTATTAGGTCCACTTAGTGCAGAGCTGAGTTCAATTCCTGGATATCCTTGTTAACTTTCTGTCTCGTTGATCTGTCTAATGTTGACAGTGTGGTGTTAAAGTCTCCTATTATTATTGTTTGGGTGTTTAAGTCTCTTTTTAGTTCTCTCAGGACTTGCTTTATGAATCTGGGTGCTCCTGTATTGGTTACATATATATTTAGGATAGTTAGCTCTTCTTGTTGAATTGATCCCTTTATCATTATGTAATGGCCTTCTTTGTCTCTTCTGATCTTTGTTGGTTTAAAGTCTGTTTTATCAGAGACTAGGATCACAACCCCTGCTTTTTTTGTTTTCCATTTGCTTGGTGGATCTTCCTCCATCCCTTTATTTTGAACCGATGTGTGTCTCTGCACGTGAGATGGGTCTTTGGAATACAGCACACTGATGGGTCTTGACTCTTTATCCAATTTGCTAGTCTGTTTCTTTTAATTGCAGCATTTATCCCATTTACATTTAAGATTAATATTGTTATGTGTGAATTTGATCCTGTCATTATGTTAGCTGGTTATTTTGCTCATTAGTTGATGCTGTTTCTTCCTAATATTGATGGCCTTTACAATTTGGCATGATTTTGCAGTAGCTGGTACTGGTTGTTCCTTTCCATGCTTAGTGCTTCCTTCCAGAGCTCTTGTAAGGCAGGCCTGGTGGTGACAAAATCTCTCAGCATTTGTTTGTCTGTAAAGTATTTTATTTCTCCATCACTTATGAAGCTTAGTTTTACTGGATATGAAATTCTGGGTTGAAAATTCTTTTCTTTAAGAATGTTGAATATTGGCCCCCACTCTCTTCTGGCTTGTAGAGTTTTTGCTGAGAGATCTTCTGGTAGTCTGATGGGCTTCCCTTTGTGGGTAACCCGGTCTTTCTCTCTGGCTGCACTTAACATTTTTTCCTTCATTTCAACTTTGGTGATTCTGACAATTTTGTGTGTTGGAATCGCTCTTCTTGAAGAGTATCTTTGTGGTGTTCTCTGTATTTCCTGAATTTGAATGTTGGTCTGCCTCATTAGGTTGGGGAAGTTCTCCTGGATGATATCCTGAAGAGTGTATTCCAACTTGGTTCCATTCTTCCCCTCACTTTCAGGTACACCAATCAGACATAGATTTGGCCTTTTCACATAATCCCATATTTCTTGGAGGTTTTGTTCATTTCTTTTTACTCTTTTTTCTCTAAACTTCTCTTCTCACTTGATTTCATTCATTTGATCTTCAGTCACTTATACCATTTCTTCCATTTGATCAAATTGGCTACTGAAGCTTGTGTGTGCATTACCTAGTTCCATGCCATGGTTTTCAGCTCCATCAGGTCATTTGAAGACTTCTCTACACTGTTTATTGTAGTTAGTCATTCGTCTACTCTTTTTTCAAGGTTTTTAGCGTCTTTGCAATGGGTTCAAACATCCTGTTTTAGCTTGGAGAAGTTTGTTATTACCAATCGTCTGAAGTCTTCTTTTCTTGACTCGTCAAAGTCATTCTCCATCTACCTTTGTTCCGTTGCTGGTGGGGTGCTCCGTTCCTTTGGAGGAGAAGAGGCACTCTGATTTTTAGCATTTTCCACTTTTCTGCTCTGGTTTCTCCCCATCTTTATGGTTTTATCTACCTTTGGCCTTTGATGGTGGTGACGTACAGGTTGGGTTTTGGTGTGGATGTCCTTTCTGTTTGTTAGTTTTCCTTCTAATAGTCAGGACCCTCAGCTGCAGATGTGTTGGAGTTTACTGGAGGTCCACTCCAGATCCTGTTCACCTGGGTATCACCAGAGGAGGCTGCAGAACAGCAAATGTTGCTGCCTAATCCTTCCTCTGGAAGCTTCGTCTCAGAGGGGCACCAGGGCTTATGAGGTGTCATTCACCCCCGTACTGGGGAGGTGCCTCCCAGTTAGGCTACTCGGGAGTTAGGGACCCACTTGAGGAGGCAGTCTGTCCTTTCTCAGATCTCAAACTCTGTGCTGGGAGAACCACTACTCTCTTCAAAGCTCTCAGACAGGTACGTTTAAGTCTGCAGAAGTTTCTGCTGCCTTTTGTTCAGCTATTCCCTGCCGCTAGAGGTGGAGTCTGCAGAGGCAGGCAGGTCTCCTTGAGCTGCCCTGGGCTTCACCCAGTTTGAGCTTCCCCTGCTTTGTTTACCTACTCAAGCCTCAGCAATGGCAGATGCCCCTCCCCTAGCCTGGCTGCCGCCTTGCAGTTCCATCTCAGACTGCTGTGCTAGCAGTGACTGAGGTTCCATGGGCGTGGGACCCTCCAAGCCAGGCACAGGATATAATCTCCTGGTGTGCCATTTGCTAAGGTCATTGGAAAAGCGCAGTATTAGAGTGAGAGTGTCCCAGTTTTCCAGGTACTGTCTGTCATGGCTTCCCTTTGCTGGCAAAGGGAATTCCCCAACCCCTTGCACTTCTTGGGTGAGTCAATGCCCCGCCCTGTTCTGTGGACTGCACCCACTTCTCTGGCAAGCCCCAGTGAGATGAACCTGATACCTCAGTTGGAAAGGTAGAAATCAGCCGTCTTCTGCGTCCTTCATGCTGAGAGCTGCAGACTGGAGCTGTTCCTATTCCACCATCTTGGCGCCCCCCCTAGGACTTTAATTAAGTTTGAAAAATCAGTGAAATCATCCTATTAATTTTTTTTTTTACTCTTAAAAACGTTCAGAAAACTGACTTTATATCACTATATTTTAAACACCATCTTTCAGTGAAAGAATGTCTCATTCAGTGATCTAAAGCAAAGCAGCATATAGATGAGGTGTGGAGGCAGATCGCCTGGGTTCAGATCCCAGTTCTGCCACTATTAGTACCTACCTTTGAAGTTTGTTGGCATTAATTGAGTTTAATCATAAAAAGCACTTAACATGTTGTGTAAGAAATTGGCTAGCATGTAAATATAAAACAAGCAGTAGTAATTATTAGTCAACAAAAACTTTATAATTGCAAGTTCTGAGGATTATTTTTTTGGTGGAAAAGGGAGATTTTAATACGTATGGATGGTAAGGAAAATGTCCCTTTTATACTTGTGGTCGTGTGTAATCTTTTCCTAATTAAAATGAGTGTTTATCATCAGACACCCAATTGACAGACAAACCACAGAGTAATAAGAAAAGAGCTGAGTGATTTAGGAAAGTTAACTTGCCCCTCTACCTGGAAACAAATACAACACTGGACATAGGAGAGGGCCAGAGAGACCATCTTCCCATCTCAGGATAGAAACCTAACCCAAGAAATAGTTTACTATTCTGGACAGCGAATCCATCACCTCCCTCGACAACCTGCTCCAAAATTTAATCCCTTGACTGTGGGAGTCAAAAATTCAATTTAGAAACAAAAATTTAATTTAACTGTATGAAAGAGAATTTCACATTTTTGCCTGAAACACTTAGCAATTGTGAGATCAATGTTTTATGAATGCAGGGTTCTAATTTATAATTTCATGATTATAATTTATAATTATTATAATTTCAACAAAGTAGGATTAAAGTAGGGTGGTATTATCAATATTTAATGTAGTTTTTAAAAAATTACCACACTTGTCACTCATTTATTCAAACAATATTTATCTTGTATCTACTATATATCAAGAACTATGCTGTCTTGTTTATACCTTGTCTAATTCTCTGGAGGCTATAAATTTTGTCATTTCTTTATTTTTAACTCTCCTAGCAATTAACTCTATAAATAGTAATATACTAGTGTTTGTTAAATTATGAAATTTAGATGTCATATAATGTTTACCATCATAAAATATAAAAATTTAACTCAGTTTACTGATGAAAAGATACAGTCCTCACTTCTCAGATGACAAGACATTGGATATTACTTGATATTTAAAATTTTACATTTTAATTGACTTTATAGCTATAAATTGACATTATAATTTGAATATAAATTGTTTTTCAGTTTTTTTTAAAGAATTAAAGTGATTTGAAATATGTGTTCCTGTCCTATGAAAATAAACAATATGCTGTGGAATCAAAAGCCATTTGTAAATATCTGAACAATTTTGTTTCCCATCTCAATGCATTTATAATTTCACAAGTACATATTTGCGTTTGCACTCTCCACATCATTTCTGCCTTTTTTTTGTTGTTGGATTTTAGTAAATACTTTCTTCACAAAGCTCTTCAAATTCCTATAAACCTATCCTTGTTTTTTTTTTTTTTTTTTTTTTTTTTTTTTTGCGGGGTGGGTGGAAGGATGAAGAGGGATTGCAACTCTATTATAGTCTGATTTGCTCAACATAAAAATAAACTATCCATCTCACAGTAGAATTATATAATTTGTCTTTTTTGCCTTAGTTTTTTGTTTTAAAGTTATAGATGGATACAATATCTTTTTCCCCATTTTTGAGCAATTTTCTTTAAAAATTCAACAACATTTGTTAGGTCCCTAAGGTTCACAGTGTGCTCTGGGTCAGTGGCTGCAAAATGCTGGTCTCTAAATCAGTACTAGCCTGGGTTTGCAGGGTTATGGGGTACTGTAACAAAAATGTACATTTCCTATCACCACGCATAATGTTGATATTCAGTATGTCTACAGTGGGGATATGATGCACTATTGCTACTATAGATTTAATGAGGGTAATAACTGCAGTTTTTAAAAGTAAAAATCAAGAAAGGTTTCTGATAGAAGGCAGCCATCTTCCTTCCTCAGTCCTGTGCACACCTTACCTTAATCACTACGGACCGCAATTATTACGGTTATTTCAGTTTTTTTTTTTTTTTTAACCTCTCCTAGTAATTACTTTCATGATTATTAATAATATATTTGTATCACTGTTTACTAAAATTGCTAACTTAAAATTTCACCTGTTGACTTGCAATCGTGAAATATTTATGGGTTATTATTTGATAGGAGAATGACTTTACCTCCTGGTAAGCATGCTCCTTATTTATTATGGAAATCAACCTGTAACCATTTTTTTTTTTCCCACATGGTTGGAATTGTATTTCATCCAACCCAAGCTCCAGGAAACTACAATTATTAATACATTTTTGTGGCATGATTCAAGACTCCAGCATGAGAATGGAGTGAACTCTGTGGAAAGCAGAGCAGAAGTATAGAAAGAAAATAGCCTGTTGTGATACAATTTGAGCCAAACAATCATCTCTCAGTAACCTGAAATTCCACTTCAGACTTTGTTTATGAGCCCTTAAGTTGAAACCAGCCCAAGAATCCCATTGACTGTTCTTTTGGATAAACACAGAAATTGATCTTTCTGATCTTAAAGCTTGAAGCCTACATTTGTTTTATCTGAGTTTCTTCCTCAGGGAAGGACCTGCAGCACCATCAAAAATGTATCAAATAACTGAAACTCACCAGATTACCACAACCAGACAATGAGATGTGGACCCCTCCTTCATCATGATTGCTTCCATGCCCCTAACCTTGTTCCTGTTTTCTTATACATTGTTACATGTCTTCACTGCTATATAAACCCCTGGTTTTAGTCAGTCAGAGAGATGGATTTGAGACTCAGTTCCCATCTCCTCAGCTGCAGCACCTGATTAAAGCCTTCTTCATTGGCAATACTTGTTGTCTCAGTAATTGGCTTTCTGTCCAGCAAGCAGCAGGACCTAGACCCTGGTGTTTCAGTAACAATGTTATATTTATTTTTCAGTTTGAATTGGCTTTCTGAATTAGTTATAAGGTGGTTGAATTGAATGACTTAATATTGAACTTTATTCCTTTTTTCATTTTTTGATGGAGGCTTGCTCTCTCGCCAGGCTAGACTGCAGTGACCTGATCTCAGCTCACTGCAACCTCCACTTCCTGGGATCAAGTGATTCCCCTGCCTCAGCCCCCTGAGTAGCTGGAACTACAGGTGCATGCCACCACACCTGGCTAATTTTTTGTATTGCAGATCAATGGAAACCTAGGAATGTGGTTGGGGGAATAAGATTAGGGGTAGGATAGAAAGATTATAAAGAGTTTAGGAAGAATCTTTTGGGAGTGATTTACATCTTCATTAACTTGATTGTGCCTATGGATTGATGTCTGCATACATGTATCAAAATGCACCTGAAATATGTGCTTTATTGTATGTTAATCATATATCAATAAAGCAGTTAAATAATTAACACACTAATTTGAAATTTTCCCATTTCTACCTTAACTTGAAAAATAATCTGGAAATATAATACCTCCAAAGTGATAGAGACATGTTTAGTAAGTCACATTTAAGTTATTCAAGAATTTTACATTTTTACTAGAAAATATTGATTAATGACATTTTTATTTAATTCTTACCAACTAATATGATTTTTAAATTTGACATCCTATATGTAAAAGTATTTGGAATTCTGTACTCATATTACAATGTAATAAAATAAGATTATGTGGACTTTCACACTGTGAATGGGATTTGGTCAAATGGTAATTAATCTAAACTACATGAATTTTACTTCTCTCTTTGGTGTTAATTCAATGCATTGAATCTTGTTGAAACTTTAAAAAGAAAGAATGAACTTTTATTAAGAGCCTTCGCCATCAACCTGGCTTCCATACTGTAAGTAATCATTGATATAATCTTTTGCCTGCATGTCATTCTTAAGGCTTTTATAACTCTCACCGAGTTCATGTTGAAAAAAGTAGGCTACACACTGACATTAATGTGAGTCATACACTCAAGACTAAATCCTTAGTTTTTTTTTTAATGCCCCTAGTTCTATTGCCTAAAGCCAATAGCAAATATAAATCTTGCCCTGTGCTGCTTTTTTTAGTCCTTTATTCTCCTTAAACGGTAACATTTATTCCTTTATTTCCTGATGTATTTGTTCTTTGTAATTCATGTTAATTTTTCTGATCCACATCAAGATGCCTTATATTCATAAACCTGAATTTTAATCCTTACTTACTCAAACACTAAGAACAAGTTGTCATCATAAAAATATTATTTTGCCTTTTTTCTGCATTATTTTTGTTTACCACTTTAAATTTATGCATCTTTATTTCTCTAAGCCCCTGTTTTTATTGCTGGTTCATCCCATTCAATACCACCACCTTACGATGTTTCTTTATTTTCACAGTGTGATATGCAAAACATAAACTCATGACAGATGTTGTAAATTTGCCTAATTTGATTTGGGGAAAGAAATTGGGTCATTTATCTTAGTAAATTCAAAACATGGTTTCAGTTAAATATGGGTTTTTTTTTTTGTAAACATTAAAAACTGAGACAAGCCCTGATGCCCTAGCTTTTTAAAATTTTCCCTGCAACTCCACTACTGCATGATTAGAGAGGTTCTCTGTGTTCAACAGCACTGTTCACATTATTAGTATAGATTTTTATAAATAATAAAGCTTCATGATATCTAACAATCACAGGGACTGTTGGCAGTAACTTATGATGTGCACTCATTTTCTTTTACAAGATTGGCATTGTTTCCATTTATTACTAAATAATGAATTGCTTAAAATCCATCATAGTTTATAATTATTCATTCACTCATTTATTTTTCTTAATTCAATATTTATTGATTTGAGTGAGGAGGATGTTGAAGATGTGGCATTAAATAAGCAGCTATGTTCAAATCGTCTAAAATACCATCTGTACCTAGAGAATATCTATTTAGAACTGAATCCCTCACCAAAAGCCTATTAAAGCCTTCATACATGTCTACAAATTTCACAAATAGTAGCCAAGATCAAAAATGTATAAATGATTAGAAGATACAGGTCTGAGTGTGAAGTCTTTATAATTTGTCATCGTTTTGGATGCATCATGACCTCAAGGAGATACGATAGCTTTGGGTGAGACTGCTTCCCAATCAATCCCCAGAAAAGGTGAGATGTGTGAGAGGTCAGATCCAATGCTCCAGGCTAATGGGTGCCAACAAATAGGAGGCAACTCTGTAAAATATTTAAAGAGATTTATTCTGAGCCAAATGTGAGGACCATAACCCATGACACAGCCCCAGGAAGTCTTGAGAACATGTACACAAGGTGGTTGGGTTACATTTAGGAGGGCAGAAGTTATAGGTAGAGACATAAATTAATAAATATATGGTATACATTGATTCAGCCTGGAAAGGCAGGGCTTTTTAAAGTGAAAGGTGGCAGGTGAGGGGAGAGGGTTGGGGGGGAGACATCCAGGTTACAGGTGGATTCAAAGATTTCCTAACTGATAATTGGTTGAAGGGGTTAAGCTCTTCCTGAAAAGCTGAAATCAGCAGAAAGAAATGTTTGTAGTTAAGATAAGTGGGAGAGGGGAGGTGGTTTAGAGGCCAAGGTTCTTATTATGTAGATGAAGCCTCCAGATAGCAGGCTTCAGAAGAATAGATGGTAGATGGTAAAGGTCTTTTATCAGACTCTAAAGGGTGCCAGACTTTTAGTTAAATCTCTCCTGCAACAGGAAGAGACCTGGAAGGGGAAGGGGACTTTCTACAGAAGAAAGATTTCCTCACAAGAGACAACTTTGCAGAGCCATTTCAAATTTTGTTCAAAGAAATATATTTCAGGGTAAAATACTTTGATTAATTTCAGGGACTTCTATCTGCCATGTGATGGTATACCAGAGTCAGGTTGGAATGTGATGTCTTATTGCTGTAAAAAGCCTGTTCTCTCAGTGTTAAGATTTCTATTTTAATGCTAATGCTGATCAGTTGTGTCCGAATTCCAAAGGGAGGAGAGTATAATGAGGCATGTCTGACCCCTCCCTTTTCCATCATAGCCTGACTAGTTTTTCAAGTTTTCTTTGGAATGATCTTGGCCAAGAGAAGGGGTCCATTCAGTCAGTTGGCAGGGTGCTTAGAACTTTATTTTTGTTGTACATGGAGAAATAAGGTTCTAAGTTCTGGTTGGGGGAATCTGGGTAGTGTATGAATGACAGTTGTCAACCAGTGTGGCCTCTCTTAGCCTTGGTGCTTACCTGGAATATTTTGGCTTTGTTGCACATATATAATTTGGAGGATTTATAACTGGGTCCTGTGTAATTCTTGAACTGTTCACTAGTTGAGGGTTAGTGTAAAACAATCTTATGCTTTGTGTATTCCATTAGAATATTTAGTAGACGATTATCTCATAATAAATGTGAAAGGCGAGAAACTACTCAAAAGCTATTAGCTCAAGCCTTTATTAAACTATTGCAACATGAAACACAGTTCAAGATGACTATATTGTGGGGACCAGGTAGATAAATATTTCGTAAGACAGAATTGCAAAGGCCAGATGTAACTGCCCAGAGGGTTAATCCTGCCCACTGCCTAGACAGAGCTGGTTTATCTAGACAGGGGAATGGCAATAGAGGAAGAGTTTAAATCATGCAAAGCTGACTGTACAGGGGACTAGAGTTTTATTATTACTAAAATCAGTCTCCCCCAAAACTTGGAGACTGAGGTTTTCAAGAATAATTTGGTGTATAGGGGGGTCAGAAAGTTGGCAGTACTGATTGATCAGGTCAGAGATAAAATAATAGGGAGTCAAAGTTGCCCTCTTGTGCTGAATCAGTTCCTAGGCAGAGGCCACAAATCCAACTGAGCCAGTTTATCAAGACCTGGGTAGTGCCAGTTGATCCATCAAGTGCAGGGTCTGCAAAATATCTGAAGCACTGATCTTAGATTTTACATTAGTGATGTTATCCCCAGGAGCAATTTGGAGAGGTTCAGATTCTTGCACCCTCCAGCTGCATGACTCCTAAGCCATAATTTCTAACTTAGTGGCTATTTTGTTAGTCCTGCAAAGGCAGTCTAGGCTCTAGGCAGGAAGGGGGTTTCTTTAGGGAAAAGGCTATTGTTATCTTGGTTTCAGAGTTAAATCATAAACTAAGTTTCTTCCAAAATTAGTTTAGCCTACACCAGCAATGAATAAGACAGCTTGGAGGTTAAAAGCAAGATTTGAAGGCAGTTAGGACATGTCTCTTTTACTGTCTTAATTTTCTCAGTTATGATTTTTGCAAAGGCAGTTTCACAGTCATAGTTCAGTTTTATTCCAAGAATTATTCACTGGCAAGTTCTGGGAAATTATGAGGAAACTGAAATCATGTTGCTCATGGGATAGGATGCAGGAAGAGCAAGGTATGTCCCTAGTTAAGCAGCTATTGGTTGATCAATTTGAATTTAGCAAAAGGAGTGGAAGGAAACAGTGGAAACTAAGTTCTTGTAAGGATCAGTACAACGTTTTAAGTCCTTCTCTTTGGCCAGCATTGGCGTAAAAGATAACAAGCTAAGGACAATTGTCAGAGTACAGATTTCCATTTGTGCCTTCCGATATCTTTGGAGATTGTGGAGTCTTGAGTGGGTTCAGCTGCTCCTTATGTGACTTATATTTCTGTGGTCACTGTAATAACCTGTCCAGGGGGTGGCAGTTAACAGGTATTTAGGGCTGTGTGTAGGACATAGTGTAGAACTCTGAAGCCTCGAAAAACAAGAACCAGAATCATTAACAGTCTTTGAAAGGTTGTCCATCCAGCCCACCGTTTTACCTGGTTTTAATCATAAAACCAAGTTCCACTCTCCATCTGGATTCCTTGATCCAGGTGACCCAGAATGTGGCAGAAGAGCCAGGTTGTCAAGGTTTGTTTCCTTTGTGTCTCATTTTGTATCTGATTGGTGAAGTATTTTCAAAATAACAGAGTCGCTTGTAGAAATCAAAGCATTAGTATTAAAGGAGGGCCTTTTTTGAAGTTTTTAAATCCTCATTCATTAAAAATCTTGAATTTAAATTCATAAGACAGGAATAAGACAGCTAGAAGAAGAAGAAGAAGTGTTTGGTGGTCACAGTGATGCAGCAGTCAAACTGTTAGCAGCAGTGAATTCAATGGGTCTTCAGCAACTCAATTCTTGCCTCTTTGGAGGAGAGAATTCAACCAAGGGACATAAGGCAGAGGGAGAGACTGAGGCAAGTTTTAGGGGAGGAGTGAACAGGAATGAAAGGAAGTACACTTGGACGAGGTCAAGTGGACAGCTTGAGAGATCCAAGTGCCCCAGTCAACCCTTGACTTCAGATTTTTACACACTGGATGGTTCTGAGGTTTGTGTTTCTTCTCCCTTGATTTTTCCTTGGGGCAGGCTCTCTGCCTGTGCAGTGGACTACCAGCACTTGAGAGGGGCCGCATGTGGAGTGTGTTTACAAGTTGTGTGCATGCTCCTTTGAGGCATTTTTCCCTTACCAGGTTGAACATTCCCAGAGAAAGGTATTAGGCCAGTTACACTTCACCATTTTGGCTCTTAGTGCGCATGCTGGAGCTCACTTGCCCAACTCCAGAGATCTTATCAGAAAGCTGCTAATCACCAGCTTCAGGTGTTTTATATTTATTGGGAGACTGCCTTTCCCTGGCACTGGCTGCAACCAATTATTATTTTAGAGAGACAGTTTAACAACCACCTGAGCATCACCTGATGGTTGCCTGACATTCCTGTGGGGCAGGGCCTCTCCTGTCCATGTCTGCCAAGCTACCTACTCTAACGAAACAAGAAATCTTGGGTAGAAGTTTTCCACCTGTTGCTTCATCAAGGTTCTTTGGAAAACAGTCCCCTTTGTGATGTGCCTGCTTCTGAAGAATCCTGAGAGATTCTGTGTGATAGCTGCCATTGGTATGGAGATGCTGGAGATACATAATGACTTTTAACTGAGAGATGTGACCTGAAAGTTCCATTCGGTGAAGTTTTACTATAGTATTTATGATTGATAGTGCCTGATAGTCTTTTTCTGTGGCTCAAGAGCATTCCGAGGTTGATGTCATTTTTAGCAAACCAGTAATCTTGGCAGATCATGCAGGATTCTCTTATTTGTCTTTGGAAAAAGCTGAGTGCAACTGGATTTGTTGATTAAAGATTTGGATATACAGCATAAGATCTCTACAGCAATTCTCAATTTTGGAAACTTTAATTTTGGGGTAATATGTATTCTTTCAATTTCCATTGATGACTTAAGATGATAAGAGCAGTTGAGTTCTGGAAGATGAACCATATTTTGCCAACTCCTTGGCTATAGTCCCTATGAAGTTGGTGCCTCTGTAACTGGATAAGTAAGTTGATGTATCCCAAGTTAAGAGTATATAGTCTAGAAAAAAAAATTAAGCTAGTGCTAAGGTTGTTATTTTTTGAGAGGGAAAAACTGCCCACCAGAAAACAGACAATAGTTAGAAGATATTTATATCCATTTGAATGTGACCATGTATAAAATATATCTTCAAATGTTCAAAGCCTTCATTTAAGCCGTTATTCCTGTTAATGCTTCACCTTTACAGCTTTGCTAGTGTCATTCATTTGGCATGAAAAACACATGCCAGAAACATCCTCAACAATTTAGAGTAAAATTGCCAGTGTTTTAAGCTTACAGCCAATTTTTCTCTTAACCGTCTATTCAATACTATATGTTATCCAGCATTATCAAGGTGAAAGAGTGAAATCCTCTCATACAAGACAGCCTGGAGAATTAAGTTACAGTTGATGATTATTCTGTAAATAGCAACACAGTGTTCACTGATTATCTGGGAATAACACTTTGTAAAGCACCAATCCCTAACCTTTTTGACACCAGGCACCAGTTTCGTGGAAGATCATTTTTCCATGGACAGGGTCAGGGTTGGGGGGATGGTTTCAATATGATTCATGTGCATTATTACATTTATTATGCACTTTATTTCTACTATTATTACATACTCATCATAAGGTAGAATCAGTGGGAACCTGAGCTTGTTTTCCTGCAACTAGACGGTCCCATCTGGGGGTGATGGGAGACACTGACAGATCATCAGGCATTAGATTCTCATAAGGAGTGTGCAACCTGGATCCCTTGCATGTGCAGTTCACAAGAGGGTTTTCACTCCTATGAGAATCTAATGCTGCCAGTAATCACTCGCCTGCCACTCACCTCCTGCTGTGCAACCCAGTCCCTAACAGGCCATGGACTAGTACTGGTCCATGGCTTGAGGATTGGATGCCCCTATTGTAAAGAGTAAGAACAGACATGGGGACAAAGCTCCCTGGACTTTCCATTTACATCACCAAGCCACTGCATTTTTACTGATTGTCCCTGACTGAGATGTGCATTAACATCGCAAAACAAATGTTAATAGGGAGAATCATTCACCAGGTTTGATGCTTGAACGTGAATATGTTTCTTTAACTTGAGACATTAGAAATATTGAAGTGATTTATACAAATACATTTTATGTGCATATAGTGAAACTATGAAAACTGAGCTTCTCTTAACTGAGATTCTTTTTCCCATTGCATGTTAAATTATATAAACAACGAGTTCCCATTATGGTTACATTTATTAAAAATTGAAGAATGGAGAATGCCAAAGCATTTTATTATCCGTCTATTTTGAAGGTAAGAGAGCAAATTATTTTGTTATTCATTGGAATTTCAAAGATATTCAAAGATATCTGGGAGAAGTAGGCATGATCCACATGAGTCTACTGTGAGGACAACTGGAAATGCGTATCTGGTGACTCCTGGACCCACACCATTGGCCTTTTGGTTGAATTTAATCTGATTCTTTTGCAGCAAAGAAAAAAAAATAACGCTGAATATAATGCCTTTTCTGAATTCTGAGAATTCTTCTAGTGAATTATTTGAATCTGAGGGTGGTCTTAGGAATTCAAACTTGCAGCTAGTATCAAAAGTGAGAGCTGTCTTGGGGACTGCCAAACTTCATAATATGTAAAACCTAAAATATCTATGACTTTCTTGAGTTTCACAACCAATGTAGAGTATTTAGAAAATTTAAAGCATGAAAATCTTGACCTTAGTATTGAATAAATTAGACTTAGTGTTGACATTAATTTTATATAATAAAGTGTGGAAGGAAATATACAATATTCTAGAGAATATCCTTATTATATACTAATTCTAATTTGTCAAAGGATTCATGTGTTTGTTCAGGACTATTATGAACCTACATAATTCTCAAATACAATTTATAAACCTCTGAATTCATTAAAAGTGTTAAAGATGGCTGTAAGTGGTGGCTCATGCCTGTAATCCCTGCACTTTGGGAGGCTGAGGTGGGCAGATCATGAGGTCAGGAGTTCAAGACCGGCCTGGCCAACATAGTGAAACACTGCCTCTACTAAAAATACAAAAAATTAGCCAGGCGTGGTGGTGGGTGCCTGTAATCCCAGCTACTTTGGAGGCTGAAGCAGGAGAACCTCTTGAACCCAGGAGGCGGAGGTTGCAGTGAGCCAAGATCACGCCACTGCACTTTAGCCCAGGCAACAGTGTGAGACTCCATCTCAAAAAAACAAAAACTAAACAAAACTAAACAAAATTCAAAGACTTTAAAAATCATGTTTATAAGTTCCATCCTTTTTATTCCAACTACATATCTTATAAATAGCAAGAAAGTCTGTAACTAGATTATATTTTGTTGTTGTTCTTATTGCTGCCTTTTTTTTACATGGCCCATATGTTTTTAAGCAAAACAAATGCAGTTTAATAATTTTTAGCTCTTTTTTCAAACTTTGTCTGAGCTAGATATTCTTAGGATACACACATAAAGACAAAAAACAAAACTTTGATCATTAAGTCTCTAAAATTCCCCCAGAGAGAAGAAAAGAGTGGGAGAAGACAAAAGGAAAAAAGTAACAGGAGAAGTAAGTGGGAGCTAGCTTCAGATAAATACTAAATTTTCATCAGTAAAATGTAATTATCTTTCCTCTTCAAGGGCGAAAGATTAGATGCAGGAAACTCATTTTGACACAGACATACACACTCACACACACACACATACACACAAACATGAGATTTATACAGTTGGTTGAAATAAGATGACCTCACTTATATAATCTCTTTCTTTTAGACAAGAAAGAAAATCTCATGAAGGTTTCTCCCTTTTATGCCTCTGAATGAACACTTTTCTTTATGTCAAAAATTCTTCAAATTGATCTTTGGAATTATAAATTGTCCTTGGTGAGATTCATGTCATATTCTATGTTTGGTGCTGTTCACATCAACATAAATATTAATAAGCAGTCAGAGGGCCACTGACTTCGTTGTCTACAGTTCTAGTGGTGAGAAGCAAACACATGCTACCGCCCCTCCGTCACAAACAGTACATCTTTATCTTACACATAAAAGCCCCATCAGTGACAATAGTAACAACATAAAATGTGAGTGGCACTCAACACAAAATGAAAGATTTCCAAGCAGAATCAGAGCTCATCTGGTGTCTAACCACACCGGCCCCAGTAGGGAGAGAGAGCAATGTTGCTTCCGTGCTGTTCTCCTTCTTCACTGAAGTATTCAGTCCAGGTAATGGCAATCTGGTCCTGATCCAGTTCTTCTCAAAGGAGAATCAATAGCAAATGCCATTACCTCAAATTAAATAAACCCATTGCAGCATGACAACAGCTCAAGGTGAATGGCTTTCAGAGCTGACAGCACAGATTGGGAAAGGACAGTTTTTCTCTGAGAGCTGTTCTCTGAATCCTTGGAAGGTATGAAAACCTGGATTTGTTAATTAGACTGTAGTATTCAGGGGTAGCAAGTTTTGGGGCATCATTTAACAGCTATTGTTGGTCAATTTGGATTTAGCAAGTGATGGGAAGTACAGTAGAGAAGATCTTGCAAGACATATCTTAAAATGAACCCTTGATTTTCCACTTCAAAATATGGTCCTCAGATTTCTTCACCTCTGTCAATGGTAATTATATTAGCCCATTTTAATACAGCTATGAAGAAATACCTGAAACTAGATTACAAAGAAAAAGAGACTTAATGAACTCACAGTTCCACATGCCTGGGGAGGCCTCACAATCATGGAGGAAGGTGAAGGAGGAGCAGAGGCATGTCTTACATGGCAGCAGGCAAGAGAGAACATGCAGGGGAACTGCCCTTTATAAAACTATCAGATCTCATGAGAGTCACTCACTATTATGAGAACAGCAGCATAACCACCCCTTATGATTCAATTACCTCCAACTGGGTCCCTTCCATCACACATGGGGATTATGGGAACTACAATTCACGATGAGATTTGGGTGGGGAGACACCAAACTCTATCAATGATCCAATGTTTTAGTAGTATATGACAGTAATCTTAGTGTGATCTTTGCTTTTGCTGTTTGTCTTGCTTCTTTAATCCAACGTATGAACAAATTTTGTCAGCTCTGCTTTCAAAAGTATGCATACAATCTGATCTGACAAGCATTCAGCATATTCACTTACCGTTTAATCCAACACTCTATCATTTCTTATTTGGACAATTTTAGTAGGTCCCTAACTGGCCAGCCTCACGATTTTATTTCCATAAAGTAGCCAGAAAAGTTCTATTAAAATATGGGTTAGATCATATCATTTCTGCATTCACAATTGCCCTGTTGTTTCCCATCTCATGAAGAATTAATTCAAAATCCTCATCTTTTGCTCTAACATACGATTTGGCTCTTGGCTACTTTTCTAATTTCAACAACTACGAATTTTATCCTTTTCTCATGTGATCTATCATATTGTCATTCTTTGAACAGTCCAAAGACATCCCTGCTTTCTGCTTCTTTTCTTTTTTTGAATATTTGAATATCTAGCATTAAACAATAGATTAACTCCTAAAATCTAATGTTATCAGCAAATAATTACTTAGTATAATAATAATCATGGGCACATAATATACTTCTAGTACTTCAATATAGACACTAATTAAAATTTATAAACATACAAAAAGGTATTATTAATCAACATTTTACAAGGGAGAAAAGTGATGTTTGGAGAATCTAAGTAATGTGCACAGTATTATCTGACTTATAATTGGGTGCTCAAGATTCCATAATATCTGATTGTTTCCTGAATCATGTTGCACAACAACTAAATATTGTGCTATGCTACAACTGAGCAAATTGCAAAGGCTATTTGCAACTATCAGAAATGTAAGACAATTTAGAAAAGTGCATAATCACTTTTATGACATATGCGTTCTCAATACCTGCTTTGTCAGATTTTCTATGCATTAAGTCAGTGTCCTGATGAAATTTCATTGAAAGTAGAAAGTTATCTTTAATCATATGTATATATCTATACCTTAAGTTATGCAAATGAGCATATTATCACATTTTCCAACTTACATCCATTAGTACTTCATGTATATATAGATACTACACTATTTGAGCTCAATTCCCACTCATACTTCTTGTTGAAATTAGTCTTATCTTGTTAAACTCTTAGCACATTTTTTGTAAGACTTTTCTAAAATCAGAGGGGATGGATGCTGTGGCAAGGGACAGGAAGAAGAAATGCCCTGGCACATAATGTCCTCCAACTGCCCGAGTCGACCTGCCACCATCTTGACCTTTCTTTCCTTGGGTCTCACCATTTTGAAGAATCCAGGCATCTCCTAGGCACATGAAACATTCTTGGTTTTTTCCTTCATTCTCTGTTCCCTTGGCTTACTTTTTGGTGCAGCATATTTTGCAGCTCCCATAAGATAGGGTTCCTCCCTGCTAAACATTCTGGAAGACACAGAAAAGTTGAGAAATTAAATCATCCAGCGGTAATTACACTCATAAACTAATTTCTTTATTGACTACAAATGTTTTGCAGCTGCTCTCACCCTGGTTCTGGCACTGAACTCGTCAATGGATCTTCATGAATTGGGGTATCCTAGATCTCTTTAAATCTTTAGTTTTGCATTTCGAGGATATTGTCACAATTTCATTTCTCCAACTCTTAAATTTAATTATTCATTTAGCAACCATATTTTCCGTTCTTCTTAATTTATTATGGCAATTTTATTTTTAATGTCCAAGAGCTCCTTTCCACAGCCTATTGTCTCATGACAATGTATATACTGTTCCTTCCCCTAAAATGTTACAAAGTTATTAATTGAAACGTTGGAAATGATCTGGGAAGTCTGCGCTCAGTGTGTTGTGCTCTATGGCATGCTGCACTGAAGGTGTGGTTCATAGACCTTTACAGGTATGCTAAGACTTTGAACCCTACTCCATGCAGAGGGGCCTCAGTAAAGTATTATATACTGTGTCCCCACCAAATCTCACCTTGAATTTTAATATTCCCCACATGGTCCTTGGGACATACTGTTATACTTAGAGGTTTTGTTTCATTTTTAGGAAACTTATTTTTATAAAATCATTAGTGTTTCCTGTGAGTTTTAATCTCCTTTCTGCAGAGAGGTAGGTTTTTCTTTCATGTTGCAGTGTTTCCTCAAATGGCCAGAGAGGCTTCTTTGCTCATTCATATTTAAGAACAGGGCAATGCAAAGGCAATTGCTAAGTACGGAAGTCAAACTTAGTGACTCATGAGCTTTAAAGGGTGAAGATCTGGAGAAATGTCTAAACACTAGCCTTCATTTATTAAGAATAGAGTTTCTTATTTCTTCCTGAGTATTATTTCTTGAAAGAATAATTCTCCAATTCTTGTCCAGGGTGGTATGTCCCCAGGCACTCAGTTTTTGTGGAGGTATGGAATGTGCTATCTCTTGGGTGAGTTTTTGATTATTTCTGCCTGAACACATCAACTTGGAGCCATGTATTTTCTGGCTCCTCAGTCTCTTAGAGTTGCAGTCCTGTGAGTTCTCTGGGATATACTTCCTCCAACTTGTTTCATCTATTGTCCTCCTCCATTTGTTTTTTGAATTATAGATGTGTGTAAAACTATCTTATAGCCTGATTTTCTTCAATTTTTATGTATCATTATGAGTTTATAATAAACATACCTCATAATTTCACATAATTTCATGGTATCTTGGAGGCAAGAAGAGATGCTCATATGTGGTTGGTCTGGCATCCTAAACTGGAAGTTTTATTTATTAAATATGTCAGTTGAAGATTAATTAAATTTGTATTTATTTACTGTTCTTAATGATTAGAAATATTATTACCAAGTAATGATTTTGCTTTAGAAATGTGTTTCTCAAATTCATCCAGAAAATATATCAAGTTTTGGTTTAATACTAAAATAACAATTTGTACAGATTTCAGATTAAATGCCCTTGAAAAAGTGTATATATCTTTATGTTGCAAATTTCAGCCTCTGATTCTCAACATACCGACTGGTGCGTAGAAAAGACAGAAAGACAAGTGAGTTCACAGAAAGACAGTAATAGTTCTTCTGGGTCTTTCAATGGCAACAGCACCAATAATAGCGTCAAACAATTGACTCTACCCAAGCTCTCTTCCTTCTGATTGGAGCATCTATCTCTCTTTTATCATTGCTCTGCTGCTTTGACTGAGCTCAAGTAGTTTTCACAACATGTACAGCAGTTCTTACAATGATAACTTTTGCTTTTCTTCTTCTCCTGATGGGCCAGTATTTAACGAGACTCTGTTCACGTCAGAAAAAGATTTCCCTGGGTTTCTGTGGATGTTTCACTACTGCTGAGTTGTTGTTATTATCTCTGTCTGTCATGCTCATCCTCATCTGGGTTCTCACTGGCCATTGACTTCTCATGGACGTCACTGTAATTGCCTTTGTCTGCCTGCTGGGTCTCAAAGTCCCCTGTCTGCTTCTCTCAGGGCTTTTAATCTATGATGTCCTTTAGGTATTTTTCTCAGCCCACATCTTTAATAGCAATGTCATGGGGAACGTGGCCATGGCAGCTGGCTGAAAATCCCCTTTATGTTCCGTCCTGGAAGCTCAGCCTGGGGCCTGGTGTTGAGCATGATGTTCCTCGCCTGTCTCTGCCTGGAAAACTGGTCTTCCCACATTCCACTGGGAGCCACTTCCTCATGTTGGGCATTGGAGACATGGTTATGCCTGGTCCTCTGCTATGCTTTGACCTTTGCTGTGACAATTACAAAAGACAAGCCCGTGGGGACTCCTGTGGTGGCCCTGGACCTGCCAACATCTCTGGGCGCATGCAGAAGGTCTTTTACTTTCACTGCACCCTCATGGGATACTTTGTAGATCTGCTCACTGCTACTGTGGCCTCTCACATCATTCACCAGGCTGCCCAGCCTGCCCTTCTCTGTTTGGTGCCATTTACCTTATTGCCACTCCTCACGATGTATTTAAAGGGTGACCTCCGGTGGATGTGGTGTAAGCTCTTCCACTCCAAGACCAGTAAGCTTCCAATTCCCGGAAGTATGATGGATCACGTAGAAAGGGACCAGATGCCCATGATAGTCCTTTTCTCTCAACTTGTGGTTTTGTTTCCTCTCAGAACTGGCCTGGTGTTCAGAGATATACCTGTTAAAGGAACTGCTGGGTGACGGTTTCACATTTAAAAGGAGCTTGTTTGCAGGACAGAAGTGCTGGAACCCTGTTCGGTTCCTTCTCTTTCTGCAGATGTAGAGGTGGACGCCCTTCTAGAGAGACAGGGCTCTCCCCGGCGCTGCTTCCTCCCTGTTTTTTATGGATCTGCACTACATGGTTACTATGCGGTAGAGAAAGATGTGACTGTTTCAAAACTGAAAAACAAGGAGTTGTTCAGACTTTTTGACCACTAAAAGGATGAACAAAATTAGTAAACCAAAATTCCCTCAATGAACCCTCAAAAACTTTGGGACCAGTTTCCCATGGAGATTCTTCTTTCCTATTTTTTGATTTATTACATATTTTCTGTGGTACGAATGCTTGCTTTCTTTTCTTTTCTTTTTTTTTTTGAAATGCTTTTTTTTATTAGACCAGAAAACTGATCAAATCTAAATCTGGACAAACTAGAAATAGAAAGTTTGGGTGATAGCAATACACTCTATAGACACATTCTAGCATCACTTCCACTTACCAGGTATCAGAGGATCGTGGTGCCTGCAAATGCGTGCTCCTACACTCCAACACACAATTATCCAAGACTCGGTAATTTATAAAGGAAAGAGGTTTAATTGACTCACAGTTCCACAAGGCAGGGGAGGCCTCACAATCATGGTGGAAGGTGAATGAAGAGCAAAGTCACATCTTATATAATGGCAGGCAAGAGAGCTTGGTGCAGGGAAACTTCCGTTCATAAAACCATCAGATCTTGAGAGACTTACTACCATGAGAACAGTATGGGGAAAATGCCCTCATGATTCAGTTATCTCCACTTGGCCCCACTCTTGACATGTGGGGAATATTAAAATTCAAAGTGAGATTTGGTGGGGACACAGTAAATAATACTTTACTGAGGCTCCTCTGCATGGAGAATAGGGTTCAAAGTCTTAGCATACCTGTAAAGGTCTATGAACCATAGCTTCAGTGCAGCATGTCATAGAGTCCAACATACTGAGGGCAGACTTCCCAGATCATTTCCAACCATTCACTTAATAACTTTGTTACTTGTGGCCAGGTTTTTACACCCATCTCATAGGGTTTCATAGGATTTAATTAAGGTAATTTTTATCACATGGCTTTAAGTTGTTTTTTCAAAGTAATGTCAAATAGGACATCATTTGATTATCCAGGGAACTCAATTATTGATACAAGTTAGCTTTTTCTCTGAAACAGAAATGGACACTCAATGACACAACAATAAAATTAAAATAAAAAACTATATAAAAATAAAAATTCACCAAGAATTATTATTTATATTTAAAATTAGCTCAATCCCATGACATGTGATGGAAGGTAAATATAAATCAAATCATGATCTCTTAAGTAAATAGAGAAGTAAAAGCACTTATTATTTGCCTATAAAAGTTGAAGTTAGATGAGGGAATCATTTACCTGATGCTCCAGAAAAGTCCTTGCTAGGTGCTTAAAATAGGACTGTAAGAAATATGTGAGAGAGACAGAGAGAAAGATTGTAGAACAGAATCTCAAATAGATACATGCTATTCCTTTCAAAATTTTCTGCTGCAATGTTATTTTTAGACAGAATTACCATATACAATTTTGTAATTCCTGTTTATAGTGTTTCTCAAATGATTATATAAATAAGTCTAAAGTAGAATTATTTTAGAAAATTGGGGCACATCACTCTCAGAACAATTAGGTCTTCAATATTTATGTAACAGCTAACTCTAGAGTATTCCAGTATTTCCCCAAAAAATCCATTAAAGTAGGGAGCCATTTGAAAATATTATGTAACAATGGAAAAACCAAAGGATATATTTTTGGGGATTAGTGGCAACTAACAAAATAATTGACAAAAGATGTAGTAATAAACCATAATGCCAATAATATAACCTTATTTACCAGAGTCTGATATGATGGTAAATGCAATTATTCTCAAAATTTTAGACAGGAATAACTAAAAACATTACCATCTCTCTTTAAAAACCAAGAAAAACAATTTAGAAAGGGAAAGCAAAAAATGTCCAAATGTAGATTATAGTGTGAATAAAAAATTGTAAATGCTATATAGCTCTACTGGATTTTGAAAATAGAATAATAACTCATTAATTTCTCATTGTCCTATCTCAGTGTGTGTAAAATATTATCATTCTCCAATTCATCTTCAGACAGATTTTGAATAATGGCCTAAATATCCCTAATTGTGCTAGCTTATATTTTATGTCATTGTAGGGGAAGGAACAGTATATACATTTCCTATTGCTGCAGAACAAATCACGAGAAATGTAGCAGCTTAGGACAAATGTAGCATCCCACAGTTTCCATAGGTCAGGAGCCTCGCTTGTTTTGGATAGGCCTTCTGCTCAGGGTCTCATAAGGCACAAGTGGGTCCCAGCTGGATATATCCTCATCTGGAGGCTCTGTTAAGGAAGAATCCACTTCTGAGATCTCTCAAACTGTTGGCAGAATGCATTGGCTACTACATGACTTAAGTCCCTGTTTTCTTGGTAGCGGTTGCCTGGGAATGCTCTCATCTCCTAGCGACTCGTGGGTCCTTGGCATGTGCTTTCTCCATAAGCCCTGCCCACAATATGGCAGCCTTCTTCAGTGCCAGCAGCAGAATCTCTCTCATGCTCTAAATTTCCTCCTTCAGATAAGGCCAGGCCCACTCAGGATAATTTTTGGTGAACAGAAAGCAAACATATCTGGTGTCTTAATTTCACAAATATTCTATTATTTGAATATTTCTTTTTTTTCTTTTTTCTTTTTTTTTTTTTTTGAGACAGCGTCTGGCTCTGTCACCCAGACTGGTCTGTAGTGCGCGATCTCGGCTCACTGCAAGCTCCGCCTCCCGGGTTCCCGCCTTTCTCCTGGCTCAGCCTCCTGAGTAGCTGGGACTACAGGCGCCCGCCAACAAGTCCAGCTACTTTTTTGTATTTTTAGTAGAGACAGGATTTCACCGTGTTAGCCAGGACAGTCTTGATCTCCTAACCTCATGATCCGCCCACTTCGGCCTCCCAAAGTGCTGGGATTACAAGCATGAGCTACCACGCCCAGCCTATTATTTGACTATTTCAATATTTGTATATTTGAATTATTCAAAAAAGAATACTGGGGTCTGTCTCAAAATTTTGCTGCCACAGCCTGAGTAGGGTAATTTTAACCTTAAAAAGATTTGGATACATACCCAAAACAAATAAAAATAGTTTTGTGAAATTCAAGAGTGACACATTCATCAAAATAATTGACAAAAAAATTAAAGTATAATTTAAATCCCGAATTTATATGTTTAAAGAATATAGTAAAGCTTAGAAGTATAGCTTTCAATTTAGTATTTAAAATATGTTTTAAAAAATAATGGGAATTGATAAATTCATATCTCAATGAGGTAAAATCATTACAGAAGTAAATTCCCTAGAGGGAAAATTTTATAATTCATATTTTGATAAATTGTTTATCTTCTTGCATCACTCTTGTAACCAGTGTTCAAAATGGTAATAGGAGAACTAAAGACTGTAGAATCTAGTCCTCCAGCATATTTATCTATTTAAGAAAACAAAATGTTATATTTTATTCTAAAATACTGCATGATTATAGTGACTCTTTAACTTAGGTAATTGAATATTTAATCCATTGATATTCTTAAAATGTTTCTTTCCAAACAGACTACTTTTTTTTCAGTTTGATCTTCTTTCAAATGTAACCATACTGTTATTTTTTTGTTTCTGCATTTTTATATTAATTGCAGTTTATTAATCAATATTGATAAGCCTTTCAGTGGGTATCAAGACCATTTGATTTGAAAAGCATTAAATCACTCCTTTATTAAGACATGTTTCTCTTATAACATACAATGTATGTTACTTTTAATAATTTGTTGGGGTTTTTAACATGCTACATGTAAAGAATAGCACAAAAACATGAACTTGATTAACCCATAACAGCTTATTCTCATTTTCTGTATTCCATGGAGACAATGCTGCCTTCCATCCATATTCTGTGTCTATTTCATGTTCAATAAAATCAAATGTGGCATTGCTTGGTGTCACTGAGCCATGTAGGTGCCTGGGTGGATGCCTGATCAAAAAGCTATTAGGGACCTGCAAGAAGGAAGTAGGCTGGGAAGATTGGGAGAAAGTGCTAGAATATTTATAATAAAAAAGAACGTAAAGTTAAACAGATAAGGCCTAATGAATGTATCCAGATATCTCCAAAATTGTAACTTTGTTTTGGAAGAAAGTACACTTAGTCAACTTAAAGTTTCAAAAAGTTTCATTCATTTCATCCAATCATTGATGACCATGGTTCTACTGCTTATTTTCCTACTTTTCAGATGGATATGAGTTTTCTTGCCACTGTTCTGTTTCACCCCATTCACATGTTTATTATTATTATTATTATTATTATTATTATTATTATTATTATTATT
>NC_045451.1:8187152-8252253 GCF_002776525.5 Piliocolobus tephrosceles
TATTATTATTATTATTATTATTATTATTATTATTATTATTATTATTACAGTGGTCCATCTGACTCACTTTGTAACTTTCTGTGATCATTATTTTGCACAGAAACAGATTAAATGAGAAAAAAATAAATGTACTGTAATGGTGAAAGAATAATGATAAGAATAATTTCTTTAAATAAATATGTTTTACACACAAGCATTTATTGTTCTTTGCAGTATCCAAATTTGCAGGGAAAGGAATAATGCATATGCACATGATCCAACCTTTATTTCTTGGTCAGGTTAAGTAGAATAGCAACAACAACAACAGCATTTCGGTTAGTTTAGTTCCTCCCACTTGAGGTAAGGTAATGTATTAGAAGGGAATGGGAATGGGCTCAGAAGTTAATTTTGGTCCTACCATCCAAAGTTTCTGGGTTTTGACATTGAAAATGTTATTTATTTAATTTCAGTATTTCTATTATTTTCAATGGGAAAGTAGAAATGCGTATGTATCTTGGAAAATTGATATGATTAAATTAGGTACTAAATTTGGAATAGCTGTCCTGATGCCTGCCTTGCAGGAAGGCACTCCATGAGTGATTGCTATCCCTCAAATTGCTCTAGAGGCAATTTTATGGTGTCCTCATTGCTGTAATAGTTGACTAATACAACTCTAGCGTCCACTAGTTAATGTATACTCTAAGTACAGATCTTTATTCTTAATTTACAAAAGAGTTTGTATAGGAAAGAGTTATATTCTTTCCTTTTTATTAACTGACTTCTATAAAGTATTAACGACTAACCTTGTGAAAGTGTTAAAGTACTTATGAAAATGTCTAATTTATTCCCAAGGAGCAATATGTTTGCTTAAAGAATCTGCTTAAACAAATGACTTTATTGAATAACCAAATGTTTCTAAAAAGAATGGTACTAAAGAGGCAATACAAAGAATATTAATTACAAAATTTTCATTTTAGCCCACATGGGGAAAAATAAAATGGAACAAGAAAACGGACATAGAAAATGCTCAGTCTGTTTGGATTTTTACCTTCCAGACATTGCAGAAAAGCTTAACACATAAGAACTAATAGCATTTAAATTATAATATCCCCCATTCAGAAGATCCAAGTGAGAACAGTAGGCCATTGAAAGATACATGCTTTTATGTGACATTGTTTATGATAAAATTAAGGTAAATGTCTAGGCATGCATTAGATAAACAGCAAAGTCTAGGATCTTAATAATATTACATTATTCGGTTCAGGTACTTTTCTCCGAAATAAACTTTATATTTGTTCAGAAAAGGTAAACACAGAAGATAAATGCTTTTTATTCTTCTGTACCATACTCTTCTGTAGCTTAATACATTGCATGTAGTCATGATATGCCATAGTATAAAATACTGGCAGCATATGTTTCCTTCTAGCAGCATATGTGTAGAACAGTCTCACGCCTGTAATCCAGCAGTTTGGGAAGCCGAGGTAGGTGGATCAATAACAAAAAAAGAACAGTCTATCCATTTTGTCTTTTTTTTATTTTAGTTTCTATTTTTAAATTAAATTTAATTTTTTATAAAGACAGGGTCATGCTATGTTGCCTAGACTGGTCTTGAACTCCAAGGCAAGCAATCTTCATGCCTTGGCCTCCCAAAGTGCTGGGATTACAGATATGAGCCACAATACCTGGCCCTCTATCCATTTTAGAATCATGTATTTTAAAGCTTTTTTGGAATTCAAAGTATTTTTAAATGGAATATAATACATGGTGGATTTATATGTGGATGCATTAAAAATAATAGAATATATATAAATGTGAATATCTAACTCGTGTGTGCACGTATAACATTTTTTCTCCCTTTGCCATTCTTTTAAATATGTTTTGCTATGATGAAAATCAACTACATGTATTAGAAAATAAGATCAGTATCATCGCCATCAAGAACATTGGTGGGAAAGCTAGGTTGTAAGGGCAGGAGGAGTTTTTAAAGTCTCGCACACATGGCAGTTACTGAATGACACATGGCACAGCATCCTTGCCCTCTACATACTCACTAGCATTTGGCTTAAAGTATGTTCAGCTTCTTTCATTCATTGCCATTTTTTCTTCAAAATGTCACTTTACTGATATTTTTAGTTATAATTCAGTGTGCTGCTTAAACTACCAAACAAGAAAAATTCCAAGATGGGGCAATATTTTTGTTTTGCCATATACATTTACTTGTTTACAAAAATACTTTAGTGTACTGTGATGTAAGGCACAGGTAGAGAAAGATGTGAATATAGTAATTTGAATCTGAAGTTTATATACTCATTAATAAACATGTTTTCATGCAATTAAAAAATACATATGCTTCTTATCTGGACACCTAGATATTAGGCATATACATTTTATGGTAAAATATCAGTTATTTGTATTTATTATAAAATTATCTCCATTTAATGCAATATTCAATATATTTTAAAGCATCCTATGTATTACAGTTGTTTATTTGTACATGTATATGTCTGTGTGTGTGTGTGTGTGTGTGTGTGTGTGTATAGTTTGTTTTTTGTTTTTTTCCTAGATGTAAATGTAGTCTTAGATATCTGGAATATCTTTCTAGGCTGGTTTTTTCTTTCCTACATATGAGAACATGATATAATCAGACAGATCATCTTGTTAACATACCTTTTACTTTATTAAGAAATAAAAAATATGATTATTTACATTGCTTTAAAGACATTTATGAGTATTTCTAGGTGATGTTATTTTAAACAGAGAAATTTTCTCATTGGTTGTGATGAAAGCTATTGTCGATAACTTTTCATGGACTTGATTTAATGTTATTGGCAATCGCAGAAATGTCAAGAAACACTGTGGTTCTGGAGACCTAACAAGATGGTGACGGTATTTAATAACTGTGTGGTGTACACTAGAAGTTTACCAAAAGAGAAGTATTTACTGAATTTACTGATTTACTAAAAGAGAAGTATTTTCGTCACCAAAAAGTTAAGTGAGGTGATATGTTAATTAGCTTGATTGCAGTAATCATTTAACAACATATAGGCATATCAAAACATGTTGTACAGCTTAAATACGTATAATTTTTATTTGTCAATTATATGTCAGTAAAGCAAGAAATAAAAAAGCCACTTTGGTCACTTCCTTCACGTTTTATGCCAGATTGAGACAGTTTCTTCTATTTGGGTAATGAGTGCAACAGAGGTCCTCAATAATTTCGTGAAGTAGAATTAGTTTCTAATGTTGGAAGATGAATTTCCCGCAGCTTCTTCAGTCACTTTTATTCAAATCAGGAGTAATTTTTTTGAAGAAAGTCCAGGGTACCCAGAGCCAATAGATTACTGAAGAGTTCAAGAGGTGAACTCTTTTTCAGTCTGTTTTTTCCTAACAGCTTATTTGAAATCAAAATATTATATATATATATATATGTAGATTTTTTTCCAGTTATAAGATCAATATGTTTCTGTTACATAGTATAATATGCAGTTGTCTCTCAGTATCCATGAAGGACTGGTTCTAGGATTCCCTGCAGAGACCAAAATCCAGTGTTGTTACAGTCCTTTCTATAAAATAGTGTATTATTTGCATATAACCAATGCACCCTCTCCTTTTAAATCATCTCTGGATAACTTATAATACCAAATATAAAGTGTTATTTAGTTTTTATAGAGAATTTTTAAATTTGTATTTATCATTGTTCTATTGTTATTTTTCTATTTTTTAAAATATTTTCTATCCACAGCTGGTTGAATCCATGGAAGCAGAAGCTGTGGATACAGAGGGCTGACTTTAATACATATAAGCCAAAAAAGAAACATGAAAGAAAAAAAGGAAGATAAAAGCAGGAAAAGTAATAATACATACAGAGAAAAGGAGAGAAATCAAAAAGTTGAAACAAAAAAAGAGAGAAAGGAATAAGGAAACACAGAAAATTGGACGAGAAGGTGAGGAATAGAAGGAAGATGGAAGTTAGGAAAGATGGAAAATGGAAAGAAGTGAGGAAGAAAAATTAAGAGGAAGAGGGAAGGAAGGAAGAAAGGGAGGAAGAAAGTCTTTATACATGTTATGCATTTAATAATACCATAACCTGTGCATCTTGTTCCAAGTTCAATTTGTTTCCAGTCCAGTGTGTGTTTCCTTACTCATGGATATTGAGCACAGAATGGGTTTTCAAATTGGCAAATTTCTGCTATTTAACCCAAATCATTTCCCCTAGTTTTTATTTGTGCTTGTTTCTGTTTACAATTTTTTTAAAACAAACTAGGATTTGTCTCCCTATAGAAAAATAGAGATTGTCAGTGGAGAGAAACAGAATAAGAGGCATAAATTCGAGGCTGAGGAATTACTATTACCTGTCTCGATGCATCACTCAATGGATTTAAAGGGACACATGACTGATAAAGACCCCAGGTATTAGTTACTTTGAGGTGAAGACTCACTGGATAAGTTCCATTGTAGCTGTCAGGTAGAGATGTCATTTTCACAGTTTTGGAACTTGACTTGTGAGCGTACTTTGCAATAATTCTGACTTGCACTTCTGGCTATAGAAATTTCTAGGTTTAACGTAAATATTCAGTACCCATTTCTGCCTCCTTCAGCTGTCAGCTTCAATTCATCTTTAAAAATTTAATAACTTAGATTTGTATAGCACTTGTTTTCAAGTAAATTTCAGAAATAAAATTTCATTTTGTTCTCAAACAACCTTCAGATGTCAAAATTAATATCCTAATGATAGAGACAAAGGAACTCAAGTACACAGAGATGAACTGTTCTTCCCTGGGTTACCTGGACAGCTCCAGAAAGAAATAAGGTTACAACTCAACGTTTCTGATGCCTATGTTAGTGAAATGAAGATAATTCTGTTTTGCTTTGCTTTTCATTTTATAAGACAAGCATCTGTAGGAAGAAATGGACGATCTGTCTAACCTCTTCTTTTGCTGGTCAATGCACTGGGTCTTCCTGTGTTTATCAGTCCCACTCTAATTATGCCTGTAAGTGCCTTGAGTGGGAAGATTTTTTTTTTCTGTATCCTTCCTCACAGAAGTGCTCAACTTCTAGTAGCAACTTAGGTGTCAAGTGACTCTGGTCATAAAAGGAACCTGGTAACAATCCCTTTCACATGCGTTAATACCTGAGTGTTATGGTTTGGCTGCGTCTCCACCCAAATCTCATCTCAAATTGTAATCCCCATGTGTCAAGGGAGAGGACTTGGTGGGGGGTGATTGGATCATGGAGGGCGGTTTCTCCCATACAGTTCTCGTGATAGTGAGTGAGTTCTCACGAGATCTGATGGTTTTATAAGGGACGCTTCCCCTTTTGCAATCTCTGTCTTTCCTGTTGCCTTGGGAGGAAAGTACTTGCATCACCTTTGCCTCCCCAGCCACGCTGAACTGTCAGTCAATTAAACCTCTTGCTTTATAAATAATCCAGTCTCAGGTGTTCTTCCTAGTAGTGTGAGAACAGACTAATACACTAAAATATCTAAGTGGTCAGAGAGATTTAGAAAGTCCCATCACACTGAAATCAGTACCCATTTCATTTGACACTTTTCCATTTTTCATTCACTCATGCATTCATTTCCTCATTCAAATGTGTTTGTTGAACTGCTATTTCTTGCTATGTATAAACCACTGTTTCCAATCCAGCTAATGCATAGTGAAGTAGCACCCCGGATTTCAGGAAGATTTGCCACCAAAGGACAAGATTTTTTTTTTTTTTTCCGAGATAGAACTAAGACTGAAGAAAATAATGTTTAAAGATTCAAAGATAAGGGGGAAAATATATTATGTAACCCTTAACAATGCTTGGAAGGTGGGAGACTCGACTTGCAAGAAATGGTTGAATTCTCATTCTAATTTGTAAGACATCCCTGTGGTTAAGGCTTTTGGGTGATGAATGAATCAGACTTTTATATGCCTGGGTAGTTAGGCTGTTTTTGTTAAATGATTCATTAAGCTCTGTAAATTCAGAAAGAAGAGCAAGTTAGAGGCAGTACAGTATTTCATGCATGCTTGTTAAGCTCTTTCTTTACATAATGAGCAGAGTTTCAAAACTTTTGACTACACTGCCACTAGCAATGAAATACGTTCCTGAGATAAGTGTGGTGCAACTTCCTATTTCGAGAAGATATTTGCTGTGGATGGAGAAAATGGGCGAGAGCCAAGTTATCACGTGTTCCATTATCTCCAATGAATTTGTGTTGAGCATCAAAAATTATCTCTTACCTATTTTGACAACTTTACTGTTTCCTTTAACACATCAAGTTGTAATTCATTATGACAAAAAGTTCAGCTCTTTAAAATATGTTTGCAAGAAACTTTAATGAAGTATGATTTCTACTTATTAAAAGGAGAAAATGCAAACACAATTCTTAAATGTGCATGTATATTTGTGTGTGCTTCTGCTTTACATTAATCCCTGTGAAATACAGGATTAAGTTTATCATAGAAGTTACATTTTGAAAATAATGTTTTTGTGTCATACTTTAACATACATTTAGATAATACTGACAGTAAAATGCAGGAACTAACAAATCATAGCATTACAAAATATAATTGAATTTGACTGGCTGTTGGTAAATTGGAATTTCATAGATGACATTACCACTAATTTAATCTATTATCCTAACAATATTAAGTAAAACATGTCTGAATTTTTTTATTGACTAGAAAGGAAAATTATCCACTAACATATTATAGGGATATTTCCATGGGTAATTTATTTCTTTTAATCAATTCACTGCAATCTTTGTTAAATCTTTCTTAAAATTACATCTTCAAATATGCTTTTCATATTTATTACAATGGCCCCCTTTTATTCTTTAAAGAGATACACATTATCTGCTATCATGGCCTATGAAAGTAAAGCACATCAGAGAATAGAAAGTATGTTCTTACATTGGAAGACTTTATGTTAGTTGCTGTAGTGAATCCCTACGACTTTTATATTGCCTTGTCCTTTATTTTGAATATAGTTCTAACCTTTTCAGACCAGAAGCAGGTCTCACTTACCTGTGACACAGTTTCCAGTTTTCTGCCACGCCCAAATGGCTGAAGCTGGTGGCCAGAGTTAAGAACTTAGGGCATCTCTCCCGCCTAGCAGGTGGGGGCTCCCACTTTCCCACTACCTCCTTTAAAGGGACCATTCAGGCATTTCCCTGTGAACTTAAAGTGAGCCACACCGTATTGCCTTACATATACACTGCTGGTTGCCACGTGTATTCTTTCTCTTTTCCTGACTCTTCATTCTTGCATGAATGACTCATTACTGCTCTCCTAACTCCTTACACTCTCCTTTCCCAGAATCTGAAAGTAATAAATCCTTGAGCTTATTTTCTGTTGTGGTGTGGGTTGATTTTGCACCTTCCATCTGAAGAAAAAGGGACTTCCCGAGTTGGGAGAACACAAGGTCAGGCTCCTGGCACCAGAGAAAGAGCCAGGCAGGCATAAACTGCACACGGATCAGACAAGAGTGATAAGGGCATCTGCTGGTATAATCAGGTTTCCCTTGTGAGTCACCTTCTGGTCGTGGGTGAGACAACTAGACATTAGGCCATCTACCAGGTAATTGAAAGAGCTGTGAAAGGCACACTGCAAACATGTGAATCCACCTCCCCTTCATTTCCTAGTAGGGCAGGGCTGCTGGTAGATGTGCAAATGAAACCCCAGTTTAGCTTAGAGCTCTCAAAATAGTTGCATTACTAGGAACTCCTCCTCCTTGCAATACGAACACTTAAGCTTTCTGTATTAGGTCTTAAATAGAAGTGAAAATATTTGATTTATATATAATTCTTTAATTTCCATGATTCACCCTCTGAGTAGAGATATTCTGCACTGATGCAGGAACTTGTGGCTAATGTTAGAAAACCTGCTAATATTGTAATGATGTAGGAATAAAAAAAACTATAATTGATTCTAAATGTAAAATATTAAATTTAAAGAAGGCTTTATACCTTCTTTTTTCTTCCCATTTATAGAAATAAAATTTTAAAATATCTGAATAAATGAGAGATGTATCTTTAGTCAATTTTCAGTATATTATTCTATTTAAGCAACCTAAAAATATTTCTGATTTCTTTTATAGTAATAATATTTGAAGTTTCTTCAGTTGCCAAGTATTTTCCAGTTGAGATCTCTCTCTCCCCTCAACCCTCAAAACCTCCCACATTTTCTGTGGGAAATTTCTATGTTTTTCCTTTACAATGTCTGGGGAAGAAGTTGGGATTCTCTTCACCTTTTTGTTAATGATTAAAGATGTCAACATAATTTTTACTTGTCCTTTTTAAAGCCTTTTTAAATACATGTTGGCACTACAGGCGGTTGTCTAATTGCCGGCAGGCAGCTGGTCTGATGTCCAGAGCATTAGATGAGGGGTCAGGACACCTGATTCTCATTATGTGTAATACTATACACCTGTGTCCAGGACCAAATTGCTACTGTTCTCTGGGGATTATTTACCTCCTCTGCAAAAGGAAGAGTTTGGAAATAATTTATTATATCCTTTCTACTCCAAGATTGCATAATTTCTTCTAAGGAATACTACCCATTAGTATGACTATTGCTTCCTATAAAGGAGCTCATTTTTAAGATTGTAAAGGGGCCCTGATACCTAAAATCTTGAGAGCCACTGAAATTTGAGAAGAGATCAGACCAAGTGTTTTGCAATAATTCTTTGCTGTTTTTGTTTTATTTGTCTTTAGCCCTTCGTTGTGTTATTACCTCAGTATGTTGAAGGAACTTAAAAGTTGAGTGACAGGACAACAAGAGATGATAAGAGTAAATCTTTTTCAGTACTTTTTGATATTTAACAAAGAACATCTTTGGCTGTAATGTCAATAAGAGTGAAGTGATAATTGAGCTTAGCAATGAAATTTTCTTCCAGAGAAAGGAAAAGGTAAATAATTTATTTACATATAAATAAAGTACTTTAGAAAATTTCCCTCTATAAATGTTAGATGTAAATAAACAAAATGATGACTTATAAAACACATATAACTTTCAAGATCGTAGCACAGGTTGTTTTTCAAGGTTCCAGAAAACTGACTGCAGTAAAATGAAGCATATTTTTTGCAGGTAGGCATTAATGATATCATTGGTCAACTAAATACAGAATACAAGACACCCTACGTACATAACTGACTGAAGCTAATGCTAGGTAAGAAAGACCTTTAACGAGATTTAAATGAAAATTAATTTTGATGAAAGAATTACATATGTAAACATAGGTAAATATTAATAAAACTTTGTGATTAGCCAGTGTCTTACAAATTGAACAATATGGCTATTTGCAATTTTCCCTATTCCTGCATGTCTGAAGTCTTAGAGTTTTTATTTTATGCATATAAAACTTACCCTAAAATGCTCCTGGTAGCATGCTTGACATTTTACATTTTGTGTTTGAACATACACTGCCTCAACTTGTTGATACTTATTTGTCATTTATTTTACCAGAAGCGTTTCACTTTCTTGAACTCTCTTCACTCCACAATATCACTGAATACTACATTGATTATATTTTTAGCAATAATTTAATATGTAATTGTTGTAAACAAGAAGCATGGCTTATATCATTTCGTGGTTGTATTTATGTGGATGAGTATTTCATTTTGCAAATCACAGTGACTATTACGATGATACCAGAAGTAAAAAAATCACTATGGTTTGAAAGAGGTGGACAGTGGGGTTTATATCACCTGAATCACATTGAAAACATATACATATTTTATAGCTCAAAGATTTAGTATGAATGATAAACTTTTCTGAAATTCTATTTTTGCTATGTTGAATCTTACCTTAAACTAGTTTAGAAATAAATAGCATCATCCAACTATTAATTAGAAAAAATATTTCCCAAACGAACATAACCATAGTTATCTCCAAAATAATTTAGAAAATGTATGAAGCATTTTAAATAGAAAACTCCTTTTACTTTGACATCTGGGAATAATGCAAAAGAGCAGATTGTCAAATCAGGCTTGAAAAAGTAAGATATCGTACTTAGAATTGAGCTCTACTAATAATTTCCAGCATTCAGATAATGACAAGGGGCACAGGTAAAGTTGAAAGAGGCCCCAATCTATCAGCACAGTTCTTCAACTACTCCTTATTTCAAATCTTTGCCCTACACACCGCATAAAAGTTTTTCATGTCTGAAGTCTTCAAATAATGCATGCAGTCACATTACTTACACAGAAAGCAAATGTTATATTATGAATCAGCACCATGTATAGTTACATAGTCTAGCTGATATTTTTTGGATGACTCATTTAATCTCATGAATAGGAGCTATCCCTCATAAATCCATAATTTTCAGGTTCCTTTACTATGAGCAGCTTAGATAGACCAGGTACATACTGTGAATGGTGTTCCATTGATAAGGACTCTCCCACAGCAAATACCATTGACTCACTGCCCAATAATCTGTATTAGTATATCTACAAGAGATTAAACTGTGATAACTTTCTTTTTTTCTTTTCTAGAGTTGTTATTTTGGTAAAATGAGAGAGGGTTTATTATTATTATTATTATTTTTATTATTATTTGAGACAGTATCTTGCTCTGTCACACACACTCGAGTGCAGTGGCATGATCATAGCCCACTGCAGCCTTGACCTCCTGGGCTCAAGCAATCCTCTCACCTCAGCCTCTTGTGTAGCTAGGACCACAGACACATGCCATTACAGCTGGTTAATTTTTACATTATTTGTATAGACAGTCTCCCTATGTTTCCCAGACTGAGAGAGTATATTTTAAATGGTTACTAACCATGTTTTTCCTACTTCTACTAATTCTTAAATTGCTTAAGTTTTGATCAAATAATATTTAAATAGTCATAATAGTGTGAATGTGATTATCAGAAAGTCATACCCCAGATGTTTCCAAAATTCTCAAATGTGATACACATTTTTTATCTGAGTAATAAATATTTGAGGCCAAACGCGGTGGCTCATGCCTGTAATCCCAGCACTTTGGGAGGCCAAAGCAGGTGGATCACCTGAGGTCAGGAGTTTGAGACCATCCTGGCCAACATGGTGAAACCCTGTCTCTACTAAAAATACAAAAATTAGTTGGGCATGGTGACACGCACCTGTAATCCCAGCTACTCAGGAGGCTGAGGCAGGAGAATCACTTGAACCGGGGAGGCAGAGGTTGCAGTGAGCTGAGCTCGTACCATTGCACTCCAGCCTGGGCGACAGAGCCAGACTCCGTCTAAAGAATGAATGAATGAATAAATAAATAAATAAATTAGTGACTCAGAAAATGTTTTTATTTCCTTGATTGTGACAAGATTTTGGAATTTAAGATGTAAAAGGTAAGAAAATTAAAGCCTAGAGCCTAGAGACCTTAAGCAATTTTCCAAGGTTTCGCATACGTTTAGTACAAATGCTTCTTTCACATATAAATCACAAGTCAGTATTTTTTTCTCTCTACTATTACATATCTTTACTTTGGTAAATCTTATTTGTAAAGTTAATTTTGATCTTATTTTCCATTATTTATTTCCTTCCATTGAGTTGTGATATTACTAATTTTTTTTTTTTTTTTTTCGCAGAGATGTACATGTCATTTTGTAAGAAAAGTAAATTCATTGGCACTGGAAATTAAAGAGAAAGCTGAACTCAAATGAGCATATAAGATCATCACAAAAAATGATGCTATAAAACAACATTTTCATAATTGCACTTTGCCTAAATTTAGATTCAGATAGCTATAAAATCTACTCTGAAATAATTCTGATATCTTTAATGTAATTTCTCATAAAGTACTGAGTGTTATTTTATAGAAAAAATATTATTCTTTATAGATGAATAAGAATTGTATGAGAGGATATAAATGTTGAATTACCTTTATTGACATGACTGATGACAAAATTTATCACTAAAGTCCTTAGAAATATTTGCCAATCCCCTTCTCTTATAATTGGGAATATTTATAAATAGATTAGGATATTGACAAATTACATGAACACCCATTGGTAAGAATAAACAAAAAAGATAAAAGAGATGAAAGTTTATATTTATAATTGAAATGTTTATGTTTATGTCTATCATGCCATTCCTAGCAAAGTGGTTGCCCATTATACCAGAGACAGAATAACTTTTATGTCTGAAATACTGCTTACAAAGATTTTGAGCAAAGCATTTTGTGAAGATATCAAAAACAATTATCAAAACATACTGAAGTTATTGTGACTGCAATGTGCCACTCACGGATGCTGACCATTTATTGCTTTTTATAGAGGAATGCAGTTTTTTAGAGAGAAAATAGAGATTGAATATTTTATTCATTCAACGTGAAGCATTTTAAAATTAACATCATAAAATTTATTGTTTGTTATTTAACCAGATCAAGATGAAAACACATTCAAACATCTTTTTTTTTTCATTCTCAAAAAAATTCTTTCTTAATACTTAAAATATCTTAAACATTTAAAGCGGATTGGACATGATCTCTGAGAGCTCTCTGAGATGACAGCTTTCTGAGAAAGACCTTTGCTCTTTTAAAATTATCATGATAATATTTTAAAGAAAAGTTCTAGGCTAGCCATCTCTGCCTGGCTTTCCATTTTGGCTTTCCAAAATAGAGAAAAAAGAGAGAAATCCAGGTAGAGACATAGGGCTATATGTGTAAATTCTTAGGCTTTGTCCATTGTGATAACATTGCTTCATGGTTCCATGATGCCTGTACCATTTGTTTCCAAAATCATACATGCAAATACTGCATGTGTTTCCATTGGAGAAGCTAACCTCAGTTTTCTGTTAGTCCTTTTACTATATACACTAAGCAATGGTTTGGCTGGCTGCCCATCTATATTGCCCATGGGAATATCATAGTCTATTGGCCATCACCATATATTCCCGTAAGGACCTGATCATTCCAGACTGACTGCCATTCCAAATGTGTCACCCTATATGGTAATTACACCCATCTTGACATCTTGTCTTGACATCAGATGACATCTGCTCATCTGGAATCTATTCATCCTACTGGCAATACAGAAACCCTCATTTTTACCATCAGCTTCAACCATTAGAAAAAGACAATCTGTTGAGTTAGTAATGATGCCGGCTGCCTCTCACAAGCATATTTCTTCGACAAGTTCACAAGGGCCAGAGGAATCGAGACATTTAGTATTCTATCCAGATATTTCTATTTCTAGCTTTGGTGTAGACGTGGGACATTTGCTGAGCCTGAAAATGTTGCCTTCTCTGAAATTTGATCACTCATATCATTGAGTTCTGTGCCTACTTTCTGTTATATCAGTTCTCCAGCTGCAGGTGATGAGGGTCTCTTAAATGCAGTCATGGAGCCCTTGAAGCTTCTTTCAAGGTCATAATAAAGTGGCTTGAATCGACTCTTTATAATGCATCCACAGCATTCAGCAACAACCACCACCCAGTTGCATAGTCTTTAAAGTTACTAGTTACTTATAGCTCTCCATTGTCAAAGACATTGCACATGTGAGTGCATCACCTTCAACACATATTATGCCCCAATTCACCCAATGTAGACCTTCTGCAGGATGAAGCCAGGTAGGATGTGATATGCCAATGTTCAACTAAGTTGCCAAATCCATATAGAATAGCTGCAGCACACCCCGAACCGAGGGAGAGGAAAGTTGTCCCTCAGCTGTTGAGCTGCTGAAATCCCTCTTCCTCAACATAGAATTGCCCAGGGTGGGTGCAGTATCTAACTCAGAGGCCTCCAATTGTTCTCGTTTAGCTCTGCAGATTTTGTTGAACAGATGCCTCTCTGTTTGCGGTAAGCTCTTTGGTCAATCTCCAGGAAGAACTGACCTGGAGGATTCTCTTCGCTAAGTTTGACCAATTAAATCGATGTCTCTCATAGAGCGGTTTCCTTGAGCTCCTCATACCACCATTCTGCAAGTCCTGCCTGCCCAGGTCAGCGTTGATCCTTTTTTATGAACTTTGTGTGTCCATCATCCCTGCCAAGCTCCTGTGTGCTTTACTGCTACTTGCACCTGCAGCCTTCTTCAGGGGATAATTTCTGGCCACCAGAGCCCCCTTACTCATATGGAGAAGTTACAGTGCCTAGGACTTTATGTCATTTCTCTGCTCCTGAGGAAGCCTGTAGCCAGTAATTACTTATTTGGAGTGCAAACACGCTGCTCATTTGTCTTAACACAGAGCAAACTCAGGGGCATAATTTATATTCCAGAGCTCTCCACAGCATCAGGCAGATTTGGCTTCTCCTGCTTCCCTATCCTGTTTCTTATTCCCTTGACACTATTTCCTGGGAGCATTTCCTTAATAAATCACTTGCACTTGAATTCTTGGCTCAAAATCTGCTCCTGTGGGAACCTGAATTAAGACAAATATTTTTATAACATCCCCATGACTTTGCAAGAGCAGCACCTCACAAAAAGCAGTGAGTTCATAAAAGAAATGGGCTGAGACAGAAAAAGGACAGGACTCAGTATTAGATTCTTAGTAATTTCTCTTCAGGAGATAATAAACAGCAAGGTAACAGAAATTTATTAAATGAGTCAACTAACTGTGTCAAGTTTTGGGCTAAAGGAAGTTCATTGTTGTGGAACCATGAAATGACAGCTTGCATTGTACATGATTTAAAAAGAGAATGGAGATGGGGCAGGGCTACACATACTGTGTTCAGTCCATTCTGGTTTATGTTTCTGGTCAACAAGTGACAACAATGGAATTCAGACGAGCTCTATTTCAGCAACCTTCTCTAGAACTTTAGGAGAGTTATCTCAGTTATAAAGGCTTGTCAGTTCCAGAAACATGGTAGCAGAGTAAATCTCTGGATATTTAACTAACAATAAAAATGGGAGAAATTTTTCCCTTCACTTCTATAAATGCTTATTTGTTTTCATTGTTAGTGTACCAATTTAGTAGACTTTATCAATTAAAATTTGATCCTTCTGTATGTATGTGTGTGTATTATTCTAATGGAGGATCTGCAAAAATACATATGACATATTTATAACAAAAAAATTTGTTATGAAAAAAAGGCTTGAAAGGAATACTAACATATTTTCAGGATGTAAGTGGGGAAGGGGCTTGTGCAGGAAAATAGCCCATGGACTGAATACAAATAAATGGCCTAATGGATATTTTTATCCATGGCGAGAAGGTGGGAGAGGAAGGTGAAGATAGGGCAACATAAGAAAGATTACAGGCCTGGCACAGTGGCTGATGCCTGTAATCCCAGCACTTTCGGAGGCCGAGGTGGGTGGATCACAAGGTCAGGAATTCAAGACCAGCCTGGCCAACATGGTGAAATGCCGTCTCTACTAAAAATAAAAAAATAAAAAAATAATAAAAAATTAGCCAGATGTGATGGTGCACGCCTGTAATCCCAGCTACCCAGGAGGCTGAGGCAGGAGAATCACTTGAACCTGGGGGGCGGAGATTGTAGTGAGCAGTGACCCAAGATTGTGCCATTGCACTCCAGCCTAGCAACAGAACGAGACTTTGTCTAAAAAAAAAAAAAAACAAACAAAAACAAACAAACAACATAAAAACAGAGCTTTTATGTTTTGTTGATTTTTAAAAAATAGTAAGCTTAGCAGAAGTTATCCTTTTGTCCACAAAAGCCTGGGAAGTACATATAGCACTCACCTTTGTAACACAGAATAGAAATAATAAGCCAGTCTGGAATATTCATGACCAGTTTCAACAAGAACATTTTCCAATTGCATAGTAGAAAAGAGATGTAGTACTGTCTTATTTTAACAATGTTCATAAGTTGGATGTTAACTGTGAGTCTATCCTTGATGGCAAACTAATTTAAGAGCATAAATGTTGGGTAATTTTATATGAAGCAATGTGTAAGTCTCTAATGCTAAAACACCCTCTCAGATTCCAATAACAATGTTTCATTCTTGCCTGACTTTCTCCAGGTTATTGAGTTTCCCCAGGTATTGAGAAGATAACTTATAAGACACCCCAGAATTAAATTAATAAATTTAATTAACACAATGCATCATTAACTCCCTTGTTAGTATGAGAAACTGGCATATTTCTCTCCTGTTATTACCAAGTTCCTGAATTTGTGTGGGTTTGACCTAGTTTACAGTTGCTTAGTATTTGAGAATCATGGCATTTTTGCTTCCACATTGCCCTGCTAACTTTTGCGGCGCTCATGCTACAATCTCCTGGGGATTTCTCACTTATCCCTGGGCCACAGTACCAGGCAGTGGCGGTCTCAGCAATTAGTTGGCTTGCCTTTCTCACTCGGAAACCTGTGGTTCACCCACCAATCAATCACTAGGGGAAGTAAACACATTTCTTATCACCTGCAGCCATATCCTTTTCTATCCTCTTTTCTTGAAGTCTTTCCTTTTTTCCCTGGTGTCTCATACCTTATTTTTTTCAATCCAAGCAGAGTATTCTTCCTACCTTCTGTGGAAACATTTCCTCTTCATCTCACCTGTAGGATTGCCTCTGTTTGTATCTTCCAGAATACATCATTAGCTCTTCATTCTTTACTCCAAGGTTATAGAGGAAAGTGACAACATGGCTTTAATTAACATGTTGCACCAGTTAGCTGGAGCAACATTGGAAGAGCAGTAAATGATACGGATATGGTTTGACTCTGGGTCCCCATCTAAATCTCATGTTAAATTATAATTCCCAGTGTTGGAGGAGGTGCCTGGTGGGAGGTGACTGAATCATGGGGGCGGACTTCCTCCTGGCTCATAATAGAGTTCTCACGAGATCTGGCTGCTTGAAAAGTGTGTGGTACTTCCGCCTTCTCTCTCTCTCTCTCTCTCCAGCTCCGACTATGTAAGACATGCTGGTTTCCCCTTTGCCATCTGCCATGATTGTCAATTTCTTGAGACCTCCTCAGCCTCGCTTCCTGCACAGCCTGCAGAACTGTGAGTCACTTTCGTCTCTTGTCTTTATTACTTACGAGGTCTCAGGTAGTTCTTTATAGCAGTGTGAGAATGGACTAATACGGATACCATGTTTGATGATGATAAAAGGGAAGGCTCTATGCAAGCCAGAAAAAGCCCTGCCCATGAGCTCACTCTGACTTAGTGTTATGGACATTTCCCAATAAACATTGTTTGTCATTAATCCACCACATAGCTGTAACTGTGAACAGTAGTTATAGTGGTATCTTATGTTTAGAATATATATATGCTTGTGTATGTATATTTATGATTCAAGTAACTGACTTGGAATCTCCAAACGTTTTAATCAGAAATATATTATCAGTAGTTTTCCATTGTCTTTATTTCGTTGTAAGGTACTGAGTAAGTATTCTCATCACATCTTGATAAAAGTAGGTATATAACTGAATAGGCCCAAAAAGCAATTGTAATAAAGTTGCCCTCTGGTTTCTTCACATGAAATTTAGTGGCCAGATTTTGGCAATGGTTTCTCTGTTGACACATGTAAAACTTTTTCAGCAAATCTCATTATCCTTAAGCAGATGATACCATTGACCTTTTTAAAAAAATATTCCAAAAAATGTGAATTTTGTAAAGTCATTACACCCTGGTTCTTCCATGTCACTGGCCATTTTTTACTCCTTTCTCCCTCTGTCTCCTATTACTCTGATTCGATGTTAAATTTTTATGTTCTTCAGGCTTCTCTATTCTTGGCTTTTTTTCCAGATATTCTTTCAGTTGAAATGCCTTTACAACTGGTTGTGCAAAAAAAGAAATTACTGGCTGAAGTAACTGAAGATTCCCAGGGTGGCTTAGCTTCACTGAGGTACCAAAATGTGTTACCAAGATCCGCTTTGACTCTGCAGGACCGACTGCTCTCCTGCTTTGTGTGGAGGCTTCCTTTGTACACAAAATATGCCAGCAAGGGGGCAAGAGTAGAATCAAACTGCAAGTTTCTAGATGCAAACCTAGGGGAAAACCCAAGGTTCCCTCTCTGTGAAGCCCCAGTGGTATTTGACTGATAAGAGTCATTCTTAGTCTAGAGGATCCTAAGAATCAGTGGCGTGTGCTAACTAGCTAAGGTTGGCGTTTGGCACTGACATTTTGGATAGGACAATTTATTGTGCAATAATGTCTGGGCATTTGGTGGTACTTACCATCCCTCAATCTAGGGAAATAAATACCTGTAACATCCCCTTCAGAATGGAGAACTACCAGGTCAGACCCATCAGGGCCCTTAAATTAATAATTCTGAATTGGGTAGAATCCATCTGAATCAATGCTGTGGGCTCAGAATGCAGGAGGATAGATTTCTGATAGGAAATGTATTTACTATTTAAGGAAAAAGGTGTGAATTGTGGCTGCAGTGAACGGATGTCCGTTATAGTGTTTCTCAATTTCTATACCCATTTCTCAGGTATTATCATCCTTAAGACTCTAACTCTCAATGGTCAGCTAACAGCAGGATTCGTCTACTGAGATCTAAGCCAATGTGTGCAAATAACCTCGGCTGGTACTGCAGCCCCATGGGGTCTACTGTTGAGCCTATCATTTCCCCTTCATCCTAAGTTGGTTATTCCACATTATCTCACTTTCCATTGCCTATTCCGTGGTTCAGCACATACTGTGTCCTCTGCCAAGTCACATTGATTATGTCTGCTAAATATTGTTATAACCCATCCTTTCCATTCAAATATTTTTGTAATGCCTTGAGTTATCAAAAGAGAGTAATTGTATTGTTGCAGAAATGATTTATCTAACTCATTTTAGCATTTCCCTACTTATCCAATACATAACTGCCAGAATATTCTTTCAGATATTAAATATGATTATTTCAGTACGTTGATACTATTTAGTGATTTCTGATCCTTTGTAAGAGAGTTTGAACTATGACTGACTATTCAATTATAGTTGGACACTTATATGGCCTGTGGATTAAATCTGCCCTACTCTCTGTTTTTTGTAAATAAAGTTTTACTGGAAGACACTCAGGCACATTCATTTACACGTCATCTATGACAGCTGTCATGCTACAAGAGTTAAGTAGTTACCTTTTATAGATTAAAATGTTTTGACAATTGCCCCATAGAATAAAATCCTAGTCTATTAGAATGCCATGCCTTCTAACATTTTGCTCTATTATCACATCCTTAGCCATCTATATCTTGAAAACCATCTTACCATACTTTTAAATACCAGATTTGATTGGTTCATGGAACACAGCATGCTATTTCACTAGTTCTTTCCTTAACCCCTGCTGTCTTCTTCATTTGATCTAGTTTCAAATCTTATCCAAATACAATTACACTTTATTTCAAAACATTCATCTCAGACGTAGCTTCTTCAGAAAGTCTTCTGTGATTCTAGGTAGATAAAATATTAATAATTTCATTTTTGTTTTACTTCTCTACATTAAACTTTATTCGATTATTACAATTATATTTTTTGTTCATAAATTCATTTTTGCAATACCCTGTGAAACTTAAAAATAGATATTATGCATCATTAGTATTGTTATCCCAAATCTCCAAAACATTCTCCTTAATATGGTAGAATCATAATAAATGTTTGGCGAGTGCATAACTGAATCATTTTTAATTCTAAATTGGGGATACCAGGTAAACATTATCCACACAATGGGCTTAACATAGCCTAATTTTGTTTCCGTACATCTCATTGTACGCTAGGTTACCTGTGGAGTTTCCACGATGCATAATGTTAGTAAAAACTAATGTAGCTCTAATATTAGTGAGACTAGCTACCACTTAGTATGAAGAATTAAGTTTGATTTAGATAGGTAAGGTGATGATGTTGAGGAGTTAGTCTTATAGATGGATACTCATTCTCTTAGAAAGCCAGTACTATTAGAGATAGGTTTGGTGGAGATGCCGTTAGAATTTTTGTAGAAGTTTCCTTAGCAATGCAAATACCATCTATTGTAATTTACTAAAATAACAGCTAATGCTCATGGTTCGTTATTACAATGGTGATAACACCACTCTCTAACATGGTGACATCTTTTTGAAAGCAATATGATTTCCATGATTGCTTTAATTATAAAATACAAATTCTATAGTGTTTGGGTAACTCTTTGGCAGTCCCTGCCTCTGACTCCCCAACTTCTTACCGCTACACTCAGGGGTGTACAAGGTTCAGGGTCACTCACTTTACTGAGCTTTTGTTGATAAAGGCAGGAATGGTTTTGCCTTTATCTATGATCTATAAAATCAACAAAGATATATGATATTGGTGTATTGTACCTCACCTCCACCATCTTGTCAGATTATAATCCGTTTACTCATGCAGATAGCAGGAAGTTTTGTACTCTTGGAGATTGCACCTGGGAAGAATGACATCCTGGGTGCTTATGTTGCCTTTAACTCAGCTCTCCTCTTCTCTGCCCACGCCCTTGGTCCAATCAATACAGATGCCTTTCTGACATGTCCCCTATCCCATGTTTGTTACTCTTGTGTAGTTTCCCTTGAAGACTAGAGACCCGGCCCAATTCCCATCCTGTTTCCTTGGGGCCCTGTTATTATGTGTCACCCTTCTTAGAACAGGAGCACTTCTGTTTTCCAGTCCTCGTTTGGCAGACTGACTCCTGTGCAGATATCTGTAGAATGTGTCCCACAGCTTCTGGAATTCAACATTAACATTCCACAAAAGTATGCCTTGTCCTGTCATTTAACCTTTGTTTTTAAAATATTGCTTAAACCATCATGAAACTTGTTAGGCCAGTTGATACCATACATATCTGAATAGCTTACCCTTCTTATTCTAATGGTATAGGCTGATCCATTTCCCAAATTGAGTTTGTAACATTTCAAGTTGGATCACAGTGTCTTCTGACTGAACTCTTCTGGAGTATAATACGCTTAAACCTAAGCTTGAGTGTTGTCAAAAAATATGTGAGTACTGCATGGAAATGGGGGGAAATGAAAAAGATGAGTAATATTCAGTTTTTCTCAGAAAATATTTCCATCTTAATAGAAAAGTCAGTTTGGCCAGGCGCAGTGGCTCATGTCTGTAATCCCAGCACTTTGGGAGGCCAAGGTGGGCTGGTCACTTGAGGTCAGGAGTTTGAGACCAGCCTGGCCAACATGGTGAAACCCCATCTCTACTAATAATAAAAAAAAAAAAAAAAAAAAAAAAAAATAGCCAGGCGTGGTGGCACCTGCCTGTATTCCCAGCTACTAGGGAGGCTGAGGCAGGAGAATTTCTTGAACCGGGAGGCAGACGTTGCAGTGAGTCAAGATGGCGCCATTTACACTCCAGCCTGGGCAACAAGAGTGAAACTCCATCTCAAAAACAAAACAAAACAAAACAAAACAGAAAAGGCAGTTAAAGGAAACAATTATATGCATTCTGTAGTGAACAAAAATGAGTGCTGAATAGAATTATATGTGAAATACAGCATGAGTTTATACAAAAAAGTAATTACTTCTTACTAATGGGATCTAGGGAAATTTATCCTAGGCATGTGACTTGAAATTCAGAGTGAAAATAATTATATATACATATAATTACATGTTGATAATTAATGGAGATACTTTCTGTTCTGAATAAATATCTTGTAAAAAGGTACAGATATGAACATAATGTCAAAATTGTATTACACATTTGTCATATAAGATGTACATGTTGAAATTAACCAATTAAGGATGGGTTTAATGCAGAAAAATAGGTCTAGAGAAATGGTGATTCATGCTAAGGCAGTATATGGTAATAGAGGTTTTAAGCTGAAGAAGGATATGTTTCCTAGGGTGAATTTTTATTTCACAGCAGAAAAGTAGGTCAATAACATTTTTAATTTTAATGGCTGATGAATGTGGCAAAAAGTTCAGATTTTGGGCATTAGAGCATTCCTCTTTGATGATCTTAGTAGAAGTAGTCTTAGAAAAGATGTCTGAAAAAAAAAGTAGCCTAAGGAGGTAATTGAACAAAAATTACTTTTTAAAGTAACAGACATGGTATAGATGTATCTATTTCTCCTGTTGAAATTAGGCTTAGATTCTGCTGAGCACTGAAACTGGCTTTCATCTCTAGACAAGCATGGCAAGTTTTCTTTTGTTTGTTACTTTCTCAACTTTCCCCAAATTCCACCAAATGTACTATGTCAGCCCTTTCAAGAAACACACTAACATGATTTTGAAGAGATACTTATTGATTGGGCATATTTCAGTTAGAAACCATTACTAGCAAATTTGTATTCAAGTATGATGCTACCTTAGGGATTTGTAAGTGCTCAAGCATTCCTCTTTGAAGTCAATGATTTCCATATTTTTTATATTTCTTCAGTTTCATAGAAAGCAAAAAAATTATAAAAGAAAGCATCTCTCATGAGCATGATGACGTGGTGGAGTAAGTGTTCAAAACGTGTTAGTTTTACTCCCATGGAAGACAGTGAATTCTACCATTGCTGCCTCTGGTTACACGGGCTTGACTCCAAAATCCTAGTCTTTCTAAGCACCACTTTGCAATCCGAATACGTAAAAGATGTCCTACCCAAGCAGAAGAGCTGGTCCTATCCTCACTCTGTCCCTTCGCGTATGCTTTACTCTCCAAGTAAAGAGATCTTTCCCTCAGGTTTAATGCATGTAGCTACTCAGGCTGAGTTTTATTAACATATAAAAACCAGTTAGTCAAACCCCTCAAAAGAGCAGACTTTAATTTCCCCTCGGCATTTTTTTAGGAAGCGTGTTTTCATTTGAAATGAAATCTATCATGGATTCTAACATTGTATGGAGAGTGTTGCAGCTCCTAAGAGCCAAGTAGCTTTTAATCTGTTTTGTGGGGCCTTGGGATATCATGTATTTTCTAGAAAATAACTTTACCATGGCACAGGTACTCACTACTTCCACAAGTGTTTTAGATTTTAAATAATTGTGTGGTTTTTTAAAATATATATTAGTGGATTTGTATGTGCTGGAATACATCAAGGCTTTATTTCCCACTGCTTGTGCCAGTCCTTACTGAAGCCAATTCAAATGTTTGGCAATTGACTTTTTCACTTAAATACTGATGAAACAGATTATACTGAGAAGGATATTGTTCACTATTCTTGGACCATTTATAAGAATTTCTTTATGACAGTTGTTCACCCGTGATCTATAAAATCGACGAGGATTGTTAATATTGATGTATTGTAGAAGACTACTGAGTGTTCAGAGGGAGTATGAGAGTCTTAGACCAAACATTTTGAGAAAAGAATGAGTATTAGTCTCTCTGGAAACATTTTCATCACTAATTGTTTAGTGTCATCTTTCATTTTCAATTATTCTAAAATTTATTAAGCAACTACCATGTACCAGACAGTGCTCTGAACTTCAGGTTAAATAGTGAAAAAGTATATAAAATTTTTTACCCCATGCATCTTATGGAACCCAAGCACTCAGTGTCTGCTTGCAACTTTAGAAAGAAATGCATATTTTCCTTGTAGTTACAACTCACAACGTCCAAACATTTAAAATGTAATATCAAAATAACATAATGTATATCTGACTAGGTAATGCTACTAACACAGAGACCAAAATCCTATTATAATGAGGAAACATATCATTAGTGATGGTGGCAACTAGTAATATAAAATTGAATAAATTTAAATTATCAAAATGCAACTTCAAAATTAAAAGCACAGTTTGGGAAATTATTTCAATTATAAATGTATTTTGGAAGTATTCAACTACAAATAGCAATTTGTTATTGAAAATTTTCTTATTCAGTATTAAGAGGGATATATGAATAACCAAGCAAATTCAAGAGAGCATGATTAAAGTCCAAAATTAATTTAATATAGTGAAAATTAAAGGGCACATTTAAACAGTTGATACTATCTGAAAAGAATAAAAGTTTTGTGTCCATGTAAGTTATAATATTGATGGAAGGGAGGCAGTTTAATTCATGTAATGACTAATAAGCATATTGTGTTACAAAAATATATTTGTGCCTTCCTTGGAAGCTGAAGAAAGCAGCACTGTGAATGTTTTTCCCAACTGGAATAAGCAGTTTCTATTCTGGCTCTCTCATTAAGTGGCTATCCTCTGGAAAAAAAAAATTAAAGATTTGTCGGAATTGTTTATCATGTAAAAAACTCTACATAAAGCATTAAAGTTTGAAAGAAAAATAGGACAGATAATTTAGTTCTAATTTTTGCCTTACTTTTGCATGTGTTCCTAAGCAAATCCCTTAATCTCTTTGCATCCCAGTAGGTTAGCAGGTTGGAGAAAAGAAAAAGAAAAACAGGGTAAGGGGATTTTCAGGGGTGGGTTTGAAGTACAGTTAGGTGCATTACAGAATATGTTAGAGAAACCTCAACAAGAAGTTGGGAATGGAGCAAAGAACCAAAGAAGGCGATGAATGAAGGCTAACAGTATTTTAAGCAATACTAAACCAGAAATAAGGGATTCGGGCCAAAATTTAGTCAAGATAGGTAAGGATTTGAAAGGAAATAAGTGAGAAAATTAGAGAAAAAATATAGACAGTTTAATAATTGACTATCAGATGGTGTGGAGTAATCTCTAAAACCCAAATATTGTCGCAGGGTTGATGATACCAGTGCGCTGTATTGAAGGAATGAATGTCCATCATAATCTTCAATAGAAAGTATTTTGTCTCAAAATACCACAGAATTTGAAATTCCACCATTTAACCTTTATTATTTTGATTTCTGAAAGGTTTAGTTCTTCAAATTTCCCTAAATAAAACATAAGTAAACTAAGGACAAGCTCTTGCTGGGGTAAGATCCAAAAAGAAACACAGAGAAGTATCATTCACTTAAAAAATAAATCCCTTCTGTGATTCTCCAGCTAGTTAGCAGTCTCCTCATTGGTGCCACCTTGGGTGACTTCACTGAAGCTGCACTTGGTTCATGTTTATTCATTTAGCCTGCATTCTTTAACCCTTTGTGTCTTTTGGACTCGTATTACAGGTTCACTGAAAGTAACAATACTCATCACACATCTACAAAAGTAAAAGGCCACCAAATCCCCAGTCGCCTTGTTTTTGTAACCTCCTTTCTCCAGCCATTGCTAAGCTCGGACAGTGGTTTATCATTCCGAGTCACTAAAAAATTAAGAGGCTAGTATTCCACTGGTGAGGCGCCATAAAGAACAAGGCGCTCCGATTGAGATGGTTTGGCTCTGTGTCTCCACCCAAATCTCATCTTGAATTGTAATCCCCATGTGTTAGGGATGGACTTAGTGGGAGGATTATGGGGCAGTTTTCCTCATACTGTTCTCCTGATAGTGAGGGAATTTTCATGAGATCTGATGGTTTAAAAGTGGCAGTTTACGCTGAGCTTGCTTTCTCTCCTGCTGCCTTGAGAAGAAGGTGCCTGCTTCCCCTTTGCCTTCTGCCATGATTGTAAGTGTTCACAGACCTCCCCAGCCCTGTGGAACTGTGAGTCAATTAAACCTCTTTCCTTCATAAATTACCCAGTCCCAGGCAGTTCTTTTATATCGGTGTGAGAACAGACTAAGACGCTGTTTATGATTATGCCAACACAGAATGTGTTGATTTCATTTTACCATTTCTGTTGAACTGTTTTAGATTTCTGGAGAGCTAAAAGTCTGCCATTCAAAATGTGCAATAGTTAATTGGCCATCCCTAGAATTTGTTCAAAGGTACATCCAGGTATTGTGAGGCCTATAACTTATACAATCTGGGCAATAATCCTTTAAAAATGCATATAACATTAGTGAAAGTAAATTAGGTGGAAGTCCCTGGAAGGGGCCCATGACATTGAAAGGCCCTGACGCTTAATCTTCATTAGCTTCACGATAAGTCAGCCTCTATACATGATATAATTGGTCCTCACTTTTTAGTGAGCAGGGAAGGAATGATAAAATCAGCAACTGGCTGGACTTGAAGCAGCAAAAGAAGTCTAAGTTTGGCTCTGCCATCAGGCTCACTGATTGCTTTCACAGACTCTGAAGCTGAGGATGTTACCACTAAATTATCAAAGAACAGATGAGGTCTAGAGAGCAGCAAATCCCAACTCTTTACTTTTTAATTTGACACTACCCAATGTCTTTGCATTGTAGTGTCTTTCATTTTTAAAGGTTTACTCTTACTGGCATACAAAACAGGCTAGATCTGCTTTCCAGTGGTTCCAAAATGGGAAACCTTTTGTGTCTGCATCTATTCTTACACTAAATATTTTAAACAGGCCCTTGTATCCTACTGTATCATTTGTCCTAGTATTAATTATTTAAGTGTCTGTTTGGGGGTGAATTGTGAATCCCAAATAGATATGTTGAAATCTAACCCCTAGAACCTCACAATGTGACCATTTGGAAATGGATTGTTGAAGATATAATTAGTTTAGTTAAGATGAAGTCATACTTGACTGAGATGGGTCCTTAATCCACTATGACTGGTGACCTTGTGAGAAAAGGAGAAAAAAACAGAGACACGGACACACAAGCGAGAATGCTATGTGACAACAGACATTTAGACAGCTGCAGCTACAAACCAAGGAATACCCAGAAGTGCCAAGGAACCACCAGGAGATAGAAAGAGGCAAGGAAGGATTTTCTGCTACAGGTTTCAGAAGGAGCACGGCCCTGCCAACATTTTGATGTCAGACTTCAAACCTCCTGAACTATGACAGAATACATTTCCGTTGTTTTAATCTACCCAGGTTGTAGAACTTTTTATGGTAGCTCTGGAACCTAATATGGCATCTAATCCCAATTATGGGGCCTCAGTGCTGGGCATATAGCAAAGAATGTGATGTTATACACCCTGTGCTTATGTAGTTAATCTATTGAGAAATATTGACTGTAAACATTATTTCTATCTATCTATCTGTCTATCCATCTATCATCTATCTATCTATCTATCTATCTATCTATCTATCTATCTATCAGTCATCTATGTATCATCTCTCTATCTCTATCCATCTGCTTAACAAATGCAATAAGAGAGGGAATAATTCTTCAGATCCTACTTTATCTCTAACATGTGGAAAAATATCAAACATGCACCTCTTGTTCTGATTATTTAAAAAAGATAATTTATGTAGAAACTCTCTTGGAAGCTTGAAAGAATACCAAATAATGGTTGGAAGGCAGTGCAATGGCATTGAACGACTGGGGTAAGCCCAATGCTTTTGATCACAAATGACAGCAATCCAGCCAATATTTCTTTAAAGTAAAAAGAAAACAAAACAAACCCAGGAAATTCAATCAGAGGCTTGAGTAGCTCCATGAAGAGGAGCTGGCTCAGAAAAGTCATTTGTGGACAGTAGGGAAAATAATCATATACGAACATGAAACACACCAGTAGAATTATATGACTAAGAAATATAAGTATATTTTGCCTGATGGGCAAATAATGTTGCTCAGAAAAACAATATTCACAAAAGGCTTGCCACTCTGGGCTCTCCATTGCTCTTGAATCAAGCCTCTCCCGCTTATTACTAGATCTTTGGCAAGTTAGTACTGTGAACCTCAGCCATTATTTTCCAAGCTAAGATAGATATCGCTATCCTGAAGAGTTTTTGTAAAGATTGATTTGGAAAATATCTATAAAACATATTTCTTCATTGGAATAGGTAACCAAATCGGTATTTTTTTATCATGGCAAGCAGAAAGTTCCCAAATTCCATCCCTTACCTCTCTTCACTTCCTAATCCCATTATGTTAGGCTACATGGGAAAGGGGAATTATAGCATCAGATTAGATTAAGGTTGCTAACCAGCTGACCCAAAAATAAAAAAATAGGGAGATGACTCTGGGTTATTTAGCTGGCCCCAAATAATTATGGGGATGCTTAAATGAGAAAGGGAGAAGTGGAAGAATCAGTGTCAGAGTGATTTGATGTAAGAAAGACATGACTAGGCTTTGAAGATTGTGAAAGGACAGACTAAGAAATGAAAGAAGCAGGAAACAGCAAGAAAGCAGGTTCTCACCTGGAGCTTCCCACAGGAAACGAATTCCAGCTCAGGTGTGCAGTGAGCTGAGTGAAACCAGTTTTGAACTTCTGACTTTTAGCACTGTAAGACAATTAATGTGTGCTCTTTTTAGCCACTATGTTTGTGGCAATTTGTTGTAGCAGCAATGGGAAACTAATATAGTTATTTTAATCTTACTGAGAAACAGGACACCTGTTAGGATGAGCAAAGTAAGAGACTATAGTAATGAAGGAGAAATACATGAAAATAAATTCATGAAACTTGCATAAAGTCTAAGGAAAATGTGGGCATATCATAGGTGATTGCAATACACCGTGATTACGTGATTGACAAAGATAAAATGTTTTCCTAATTGGGACATTAAACTTATGAAAGAGTTCCTGGAAGGGTACAGGTGGTGGGGAATTTCATGCATCTGAGATTGTGTGATTTTTCTTACCTTGAGAAAAATTAGGGAGGAAATAGAGAAACTGAAAGGAGTTCAGGTTGAATAGAGTTGAAATTCAAAGAGCGAAAAAATGACAAGAGAGTTAAGTCAGATAGGGAAGCACTACACTACAAGTACACTGTACTGCACACAGAATTTGACCCGAGTTCCTCCTTTCCTGGCCTATCTTATCCATTTTGTATGCTATACTACATGATACTACTATACCATACCATATCACATCATGCTAGCAGCTGTGGAATCATGTAGAAAAGCATTAGAATACTTTCGTGAGTCTTGGAACAAGTAACACGCTTGAGTCTAATAACACATAACTATTGAGTCTTATAAATAAATCAATTTAATTATAATGATGAGTTAATTATTTGTGTTACCATGGGTAAGTTGGGTAACTTCTAGAAAATATTTTTCTTTAACTGATAGAAGAGATAAAAAACAAAATTCCTTCCTCATGGTTTGTTTTGAAGACTAAATGAAATAATACAGTTCCTAGCACATAGTAATGAATAAATGTCACTATCATATTATAAATAATAATTATGTTACTGCAATTACTATTATTATGACTATTGTTAGTGTCAACCCTGAAAAGATTTTGAAAACCATTTTTAGAAGCTTGAGCTTTATCTTCAATGCAAAAAGGAATCAAAGAGGATTTTCTATGGAAAGAAAATGATCTGATTTGCATTCTACAATAATCACTTTGGAAATAACACAGACGGAACATGAACACTGAGTATTCTCCCTCCCACTATACGCTCAAACCACACTGAATGAATACAAGGTATAAGCCCCACAGATGGAAAACAAGGAGAAAACACCCTAAGAAAAAGATAATTTTGGAAAACAGCAAGACCAGCGCATGAGTAGGAACTGATTTTTCAAGGCAAAGTTGAAACCCAGATGTCTATAACAAGGAAAACAAGTCAGCCTGCATGTCATAGAACCTCTGAAATGCTCAAACTCTGAGGAAATGTACTTCTCTACAACCGGGTGTTCAGGGAGGAACTGAAATGAAGAGAAGTTTCTACTCTTTCAACCACTGTTGCTCTTCCCGGGTCCACCGCAGCAAAAAGATGAGCGCCCTAAAGATTCTGGAAAAGTGGAAACAAGACCAGCTGGGCTGGGAATGAAGCGCTGTACTGTAGAAGGAAGTTTGACTTACGGCTGCACATAGAAAGGAAAGCCTCTGCCCACTGGACATCTAGGATTTGGGCAGCCAAGCAAGCTAATTCTTTTCTGGTATGTGATTGGAGTGTTTCTCTCTGGGGAATATTTGTTTTCATTTCTTTTTTTTTCCTTTTTCTTTTGAGACAGAGTCTCGCTTTGTTGCCAGGCTGGAGTGTAGTGGCGGGATCTCCGCCCCTGCAACCTCCTACTCCCTGGTTCAAGCGATTCTCCTGCCCCAGTCTCCTGAGTAGCTGGGATTACAGACACGTGCCACCATGCCTAGCTAATTTTTGGATTTTTAGTAGAAACAGGGTTTCACCATGTTGGCCAGGATGATCTCAATCTGACCTCGTGACCCACCCACCTCAGCTGTCTGAAGTGCTGGGATGACAGGCGTGAGCCACGGAACCTGGCCAGGGAGTATTTCTAATTAGGAAAAACAACAACAACAACAACAACTCTCATTGATTGTATTTTGTGCCCTTGGAAGAACCTGCCAATTCTGCCATTGTTACCTTATTGTGGGGCAACACATTAATGCCTTATAACTAATTACTTCTTATTGCCCTTTATTTTTTTTCTCATTAGAATTTCCCACTCTTTACAACATTGTTTATGTACATATAGGCCCCCTGAATTATTTTGTTTCGTAATGTTTCCCTAGTTCCTAGAATATTGCCTGACCCTATGTATTAGTTAGGGTTCTCTAGACAGAGCTAATAGGAGATGTGTATATATAGAGATATATAGATAGATAGATATAGATACACACACACACACACATATATATGGTTTTATTAGGATAAACTCACACAATCACAAGGTGAGATCCCACAATAAGCTGTCTGCAAGCTGAGAAGCAAGGAAGCCAGTCTGAGTCGCAAAACCTCAAAAGTAGGGAAGCCAATAGTGCAGCCTTCAGTCTATGGCTGAAGGCCTGAGACGCCCTGGGAAATCACTAGTGTAAGTTCAAGAGTCCAAAAACTGAAGAACTTGGAGTCTGATGTTTGAGGGCAGGAAGCATCCAGCACAGGAGAAAGATAAAGGCAGGAAGACTCGGCAAGTCTGCTCTTGCCGCTTTCCTCTGCCTGCTTTATTCTAGCCATGCTGGTGGCTGCTTAGATGATGCCCACCCAGATTGAGGGTGGGTCCGCTTCACCCAGTCCACTGACTCAAATTTTAATCTCCATTGGCCATACCCTCACAGACACACCCACGAACAATACTTTGCATCCTTCAATCCAATCAAGTTGACACTCAGTATTAACCATCAGACCCTGTATATATATATATATGTAGGTATACACATATGCATATATATATATGTATATTGTTTAAGTAAATATTGAAAAATAAACTTTTACCTTCCTATGTTGTATGTTCTTTACAGACAAGTAGGGGGATCAAACCAGACAGATAAATGGATCTCATATGATCAGAGGCAGTGCAGTGAACAGACAAGAACTTAAAAGGAAAAACTAAATAATGAGAGAAAAAATACTGCATGTTACAAGAACAGATGCTATGAAAAAATCAGCAAGTACTCCAAGAAAGAACTCTTGGAAATTATAAAATATATAATTTTTTTTAAATGAAAAGTACTGAATGACAGTCTTGAAAATATAACTTGGATATTAGAAATGATCATCAAATGATGGCGAATAGTAAACAAAATAACTGAATTAGCTCTGGAAGCCCAGTGTCTGACTAAGAGAAATTTCAGAATAAAATTCCCAAACATAATAAAAATGAAGGAGAAATTAATGAAAGAAAGTGAAGGAAGCCAGTGAAGTGAGGGAAGGAAGTAAGGGAAGAAAGGAGGATTCAGAACCAAATGATTTATCCAGATTGCATAGTGCCCATGGATAGCTCAACAAAAGGAATGAAAATACTGTACTTTCAGCAGACAACTTGATGATTATTCATTTCCTTTGCTAAGACAAGGTAGATAAATAGCATCCTAAATGGGTGTGATTTGTTGTTAAATAATGTCTTTCCTTGTTCATTTTTCTGAGTGTCTGCTTATTTTCTGGTATGCTGTTTTGTTTTAATAATAGAAGAAAAATGAGCATGTTCTAATGTCAAATCAATTAATCAAGACAGGAAGAATGTGAATATATCGAGAGAGCGTATCCATCACAAATGATTACATCACCATTAGCAAAATGTCCAATTTTTATTTTATCCATATTTATTGTTACAATTCTGAAGGGGGTTTCATGACTCTAATATGCACAGGGAATACAATTTTTGAAGGTCCTAAATTGAAACGTTTGCTTACAGTCTTTTAATTTATCTTGTTTACATATATAAAACAATCAACAAATTTTAAGTAATTTGCCAATTTTTAATTGCAAATCAAATGTAATTAAAAATAAATAATTTGAAATTGGATAGCTTGATTGTAATTGTAGAAGTTATACATACAACATAAATATTCTGTCATTAAATATTGTCTCGTAATTAATATTCAGTAGATACTATTATAAACTTAATAAAATCAATACTATTATAATGAACTAAGTTATTAATGTATCTATCTGATAGAACATTTTAAAAAATTAATCTATTGAAACCGAAAATGAAAATGCAGGTTAATTTTTTCTGATAGTGACTTACACTTGATATTTTATTTTGTTTAGTAATTGAATAGAGCTGAAAATGGAGAGTTCCCCTTCTTTACCATAAATCAGTGAACATCTTTCTTAAGTCATGTGGCTTGATTAACACTCTAGACTGGAGATCTCAATGAGATATATAACTAAAAAATGATTCATTTTGAAAGATGCACAAGTAATTTTGATACATTGACTTTCAGTTTAAACAAATTGTAGTGTTTAATTGCAAATATAACACCTGCATTACTATATATATATATTTTACCTTATCTTTTCACTAGTTACTCAAGAAAATGACACCTAATTTAAGAAAGGAATAATGGGCTATTATTTAAGATTGATGTGAAAGTTAGTCAATCAGACACTTGTCTTATTTAACTTTTTTATTTAATTCACAATCCTGGGTCTTACCAGAAACTGATGAGCTAATTTGTTTGCTTCTGAGCTCATCAATGGGATTCCATTAAGTTAAATGGCTTTGCAAAGGAAAATCTATAAAGGAACAGCAAATCTACTGGACATGATAATGAAAGGGACTCTGAAAATAATGTTTTACATGAAAGCTACTCTAAAACAGTTCAATACTAGATCAATTAAGCTGGAGAAAATAATTCAGTTGGGATAATTGTGTTTCACTGAATGTTTAAATGTTTGTTAAATAAAATAATTTATTCTGATTTGTGAAACATCAAATGATAAAGTTAATTATCATTAGTCCACTTTGTAAATCTGAGAATATTTACCCTGGAAGACGGTGATAGCCAGGTTGATAAGCTAAATATTGATAATGCGTGATTTAACATTTCTCTGTTACTTCATACCTACTCTTTATTTTGCCATACTTTCCTAATTAGGTTCAGTTTTGCTCCAATTAATTCTCATCACAGCCTTTTTTCCACTCAAATTAAAATTGAGTTTTGAGGACTTCTTTTCGAGCCATGCTGGTGTAACAAAGTCTGTGTTTACCTTCTTATCTTAAACAATTAGAAAGATTGACAAATTTTGTGAATTAACACAACTTAAACGTGAGACACCAGGCAATGTATGACTGTGATGCCCAAGAAAAGATAAAACAAGTGAGATAAAATTTTTCATCGTTCAAGATTATTTCAAGAACACTCATTCTGAATCATGGATCAGGGAGCAAATCTAAAGCAAAGACAATTTTCTTGCTGAGCTGAGGTGACAGAGTATAGAACTTAGAGAATCTGAAGAGGCTAGAAGTTTCAGAACAGAGTTTTTAAGAAGAGATAACTACCAAGAACAATGGCCTTAGAATCTGTCTAGGGAAACTCTTTGAGTCGTTGCTAAATAATGAGAGCTATACACATAAACTGAAAAATCTAAGTGGTTGAAGAAAGTATGCCCTGAAAACCCTAAACTGAGCAACTCTCAGAGTTCACATAGATATGGGAACTGTTCAAATTTCTAACAAGACTTTCAAAGATCCCTCAGAGCATTCAAGAAGGCCACATGAGAAACAGTCTTTAGTAGTAGAGACAAACTCTGTCTTACTAAAGGAGAAAACTAGGCTTGCACTAATAAAGTTTAAAAACAAGGTATAAAAGTTTTTAGCTGAACCACAAATAACAATGACCACAAAAAATCCATATACTCAACATTGGAAAATACACAATTTTCAAGATGTAATAAAAATTCCTAGGTGTATAACATGTCAAGAAAAAAAAATCACATTTATAACAGTATCTAAATATTTAGGAATAAATTTAACCATGGAAAATATAAAACATTGATAAAAAGTCTTAAAGAATACACTAATAAATGAAAATATTTCCCATATTCATGGATTGGGAGAATCAATCAATATTGTTAAAATGTCCACACTACCCAAAGCAATATGCAGATTCAATGCAATTCCTATCAAAATTCCAATGGCATTTTTTTTTTTTTTTTCCCGAGACAGAGCTTTGCTCTGTCACCCAGGTTATGGTGCAGGCGCGCTCTGGGTTCACTGCAAGCTCCGCGTCCTGGGTTCACGCCTTTCTCCTGCCTCAGCCTCCCGACTAGCTGGGACTACAGGCGCCCACCACCATGCCCAGCTAATTTTTTCTATTTCTAGTAGAGACAGAGTTTCACTGTGTTAGCCAGGATAGTCTTGATTTCCTGACCTCGTGATCCGCCCACCTTGGGCTCCCAACCAATGGCATTCTTCACAGAAAAAGAAAATAAATCCTAAAATTTGTGTGAAACAAGGAAAGACTTAATAAAGCAATCTTGAGCAATAAGAACAAAACTAGAGGCTCACAATATTTGATTTCAAAATATACTACAAAGTGGTAGTAATAAAAGCTATAGTAATAAAAACTACAGTAATAAAGTAATAAAAGCAGCAGTGTAACAGACACGTAGACAAATTGAACAGAATAAAGAGCCCAGAAATAAATCTATGCATCTACAGTAAATTGATTTTTGATGAAGTTTCCAAGAGCACACTTTGGGAAAGAATAGTCTCTTTAATAAATGGTATTGAAACAAACGGATATCTAAATACAAAAGAAATGAAACTAGATTCTTATCTCACACCATATACAAAAATCAACCCGAAATAAATTAAACACTTAAATATAAGATATAAAAGTGTAAAACTACTAGAAGAAAACATAGGAAAGTTCCACTACATTACAAAAATCACTGTGTGGGCAGTGATTTTTTTTTTTTTTTTTTTTTAATATATAAGCCTAAAAGCACAGGCAGCAAAAGCAAAGATAGACAAATTTAATTACATTAAACTTAAAAGCTTCTGCATAGCAAAGGAAACAGTCAACAGAATAAAGGGACAACCTATGGAATTGGAGAAAATATTTGCAAACAATACATCTAGGGCTTAATATCCAAATTATATAAGAAACGCAAACAACTTGATGGAAAGAAACCAAGTAACCTTATTAAAATATGGGCAAGGTGTGTGAACAGGCAGTACCCTAAAGATGATACAACTGGCCAACGGGTATACGAAAAAATGCTCAACATTACTAGTCTTTAGGAAATGCAAATAAAAACCATGGGATACCTGTTAGAATGGCTAATATCAAAAAGAAGGAAGATAACAAGTGTTGGTGAGGACATAGAGCAAAGTTTACCCTTGTGTACTGTTGGTGGGATTGTGAATTAGTATAGTCATTTTGGAAAACAGTATAAAGGTTCCCAAAAAATCAAAAATAAAACTACCATATAATTGGTAGCCTCACTACTACGTATATATACAAAGGAAATAAAATCAATTATATAGATGAGATACCTGCACTCCTGTGTTTATTGTAGCATTATTTACAATAGTGAAGATGTGGAATTCATCTATGTGTCCATCAATGGGTGAATGAAGAAAATGTAGCTACACTCCCCCCCCCCCTAAACACACACATGCACATACTGAAATATTATTCAGACTTCAAGGAAATGTTGTCATTTGTGACAAGGAACCTAGATGACATATGATATTATGTTAATAAAATAAGTTTCACTCAGAAAGACCAATACTGTGTGATCTCACAAGTGAAATCTAAAATAGCTGAACTCATAGAAGTAGAGAGTAGAGTGGTTGGTTACAGGAGCTAAGGGCAGGGGAGGAAATTGAGATGTTGGTCAAAGGATATGAAATTTCAGTTAGAACAACTTGAAGAGATATTTTGTACAATAGGTAGATTATAGTTAATAATAATGTATTATATTATTGAAATTTGCCAGGAGTAGGTTTCAAGCATTTCACCACATAAAAAAGAAAAATATGTGAAGTAATGCATATGTTAATTAGCTTGACTTAGCTATTTCAGTGTAAGCCCATTTCAAAACAACATATACATGATAAGAATATACAATTATTGTTTATCAGTTAACAGAAGAATATGCCAAGATAAAGAATGATATTGAAATGTAAAGACTATTTTGTAATACTGAATAGATTTTATGCTAGATTAGAAATAAATTAATAAAGCTTTTACAAATTAGAATATAGAACTAAAAAATTACCTAAAATACAGGTAGATATTAAGATTAATAATATTAAAAATATTTAAATATAAAATATAAATTTGAAGTCATTAAAATATAGGTTTGAGTTTGAAGTTATTAAAGAAAAATGTAAAAGACTTAAGAAACAATGAACATTTTGTCAACACTTCTGATATATTGGATATGAATTGTAGTTCAAATAAATGCGTCATTCTTGGTAACTCTCATCCGTCTTCTACAATGTCCAATTCTTTACCTGTAGTAGGCCTTCAGAATGCATTCATATTTATACAGTCTATAAACAGAAAAACCTATTAAACAAATTGACTCAAGTGTAAATAATATTTATTTGTTTCTCGTTTCTTTATTTCTTTTTCTGTTTTATCTGTTTAGTTTCAGTCTTATAGGAAAGGATAGAGGACACAGAGGTGAAACATGTTCTTGAAGATAATGGCTGTGTTTCAAAAATGATAGAAATTATGAATCTTCCTATAAATAAGCACCACAACAATCCACCAGAATCGTTAAAAAAAAAAACCCTATCTAGCAGAACATAATGAAAATATAGTGTTCCAAAGTAAAAGAGAATCACAGTAAAATCAGTAAGTGAGAAAAGAAAGATTACTTACTGTTATGCCTTGGCTCCGTGTCCCCACTCAAATCTCATCTTGAATTGTAATCCCCGTAATCCACATGTGTTGAGAGAGGGATCTGGTTGGAAGTGATTGGATCATGGAGGTGACGTTTCCCCCATGCTGTTCTCTCACTAGTAAGTGAGTTCTCATGAGATCTCATGGTTTCATAAGTATTTGACAATTCCTCCCTCACATGCTGTCTCTCCCTTGCCACCATGTTAGACATACTTACTTCCCCTTCTGCCATGATTGTTAGTTTTGTGAGGCTTCCCCAGCCACGCGAAACTTTGAGTCAGTTATACCTCTTTTCTTTATAAATTACCTAGTCTCAGGAAGTTCTTTATAGCAGTGTGAAAACGGACTATTACACTTACAAGGAACAGTTGTTAGACATGCAGCTGATTGCTAATCAACCATAATGAAAGTCATAAGACAATCAAAGTATTTTTTAAATTTTTAAAAATATATAGCTTGGCTTAGGATTCTGTCAACAATATATAAACTATCTAAACTCTTAATTTTACTATATTTATATATTCTAATATTTACCATCTTCCATATGTTCAGTGTGCAAAAGTTTAAAGTCCAGTATTTATTTTCCATTTACAGTAGCTTGAATTATAAAAACAGGTATGCTTTCCGCTGTCTAAAATCTTGTGACATCTTCTCCTCTATTATTGCGTTTGATCCTACTTAAATTTCATTCAAATGTCTGTGTTGGTGATAACAAATTAACAGGAACTTAATCCTGTATTACAAATGAAGATGGACAAGAGAAATTCAAGAGTAAATCACCTGCATATCGTTATTAGTAGTATTTCATTTATATAATAAAAATGGAAAATTTATTTACTGTAGCTTTCTTATTTTGATAAGGAAACATGTCTATGCCTACTTTTAAAAATAAGACTTCCGCAGCAATTCTTTCTCTGTGCCACGGTCACATGATAAATTTTTCTCCTCTTTGCAACATAACATTTGGTTGAGAGATCAGCTATCAAGACTGATAAGGGTGACAAATTGATTGACGATGATCAAAGCAGAGTAGAATCGCACTTGCTCTATGTGGCTCCGTGGCCACTTCTTTGCTAGTATCAGGCAAGTTTAGTATTGTCAGAAAAATCAGCGAATAGAATTTGAGGCAAAAGCAATGAAAGGAAAGATGGATAAAGAATGTGACATTATTTGCCCTGGCACTTTTGGGACAATAACTTCCTGGCAAATTTATCCGTGCTCAATCACCGTGACACAGGGGGAGGAGTGAGATCTCTGCACCAAGTGCTCACTCAAATTCAGATTCTGGAAGACTTGCCACGGAAGAGCAGTGAAACTTGTGAAATCTGCCACTTAGCAGGTAATATTCGGACAGCCAGATATAATGTGTAATAGGTGAGAATAGGTCGTCCATCCCTAGAACCTTGAGGGAAGTTACAAGGAAAAAGAAAGACAAGAGTATTCACTATCAGTTTACTTTAGCCCAGGTTCCATGTGAACTCTCCTTGCAAAACAGGTTTTCATAAAAATTACTCCATTTCACATGAACTGACTCACGTCTGAAGGTAAACATTTATTTATCTGTTTAGCGTGCAGGAAATTATTTTTAATTTTAGGATACATAATAATCAATCTTAAGAAATAAGGTGGAAATCACATTTATTGTGTATAATAATATAAAAAATTTTCTGATATAGGAGTTTTACTGTGTTGTTTTATTTATTTTCTTTAGTTATTTTAGTAATTTTTCTGAAATTAAAAAAATGGGTAAAACTAGAATATTTTAAAAAGCAATTTCAAATAAGTAACTCTAAACATTTTTCACAATAATAATATTGAAACCATTATTTAAAAATTTAGCTACTCATCCTATGGCTTCTTTAGAAACTAACTTTATTTATAATTGACAGTTACCTATTTGTAAATACAGGTTTTTTATTGTACCAAATAAGCAGATAATTATAAATTATAAGATTTACTTTAAGTGTGACATAGTGTTTTCTAAACAAAAATTTAATCTAGTCAAATAACTCCTGCCTTCAACAAAATACTTAAACCAGAACTATATACCAATTACACTCTGTAATTTAATTTTTATATGCCAATTTTAACTATACTCCAAATTCAATCTGTAATTTAATTTTTGTTTGTTTGTTTGTTTTGTTTTGTTTTTGAGACAGAGTTTCACTCTTGTTGCCCAGGCTGGAGTGTAATGGCGCAATCTTGGCTCACTGCAACCTCAACCTCTGCCTCCCGGGTTCAAGCCATTCTCTTGCCTCAGCCTCCTGAGTAGTTGGGATTACAGGCATGCACCACCACGCCTGGCTAATTTTTTTGTATTTTTGGTAGAGATGGGGTTCACCATGTTGGCCAGGCTGGTCTCGAACTCCTGACCTCAGATGATCCACCTGCCTTAGCCTCCCAAAGTGCTGGGATTACAGGTGTGAGCCACCGCACCGGCCCCTGTAGTTTAATTACAAACACACACAAACAGACACACTCACACACACACACACCCAGACTTTCCAGTTAAGCACACTCAAAAAGGAAATATAACCAACTGTAACCTGTCCACATAAAGATTGATATTATTAGCACACTAACTTAAAAGTTATAGGTAGATAGATGAATACGTAGCTAATGATATGAATTTGGCTTTTTAAAAAATTAAAATGTATCATACTGTATATGATATATGAAACCAGATATTTCTTATAATATTTTGAATATTTCATGTTATTAAATATGTCACATTAAGATATGTGTACAAAGTATGTTAGTTTATAAACATATTTTAAACATATTTCTGGTTTTTGTTATTGATGTCATCAATATTTTTCACTGTATTACAAATAAATGATATGATTCTTGTTTTTAAAGATTTGTATTCATTAAAAATTAGTTATATGGAAAAGGATTCCCAGAAGACATTTCTTTTTCTAACAGAAGGTTTATAAAACTTTACATATTTTGGGACTGCTAAACCTCCCTTCAAAAATATTTTGCTAATTTTTAAATTTTTATACACAGTGTATGAGAACTCAAATATCCCACACATTTGTCAATTCTGATTATATAATTTTAGAACCAAAATACACCACAGATCTATTTTGCTTGTTTTAACATCTAAGGAAAATATCTGAATGTTGTTTTAATTTGTATTTCCTTGGCACTATTAAGTTTTAATTTTGTTTCATAGTTTCAATGACCACTTTTAGAATTCCTTTTTTTTAAATTGAAAGACTGTGTATCTTTTTTGTCTTATAGGGGGCAGGGGGCGGAGTCTCGCTCTGTCGCCCAGGCTGGAGTGCAGTGGCACAATCTCTGCTCACTGCAACCTCGGCCTCCTGGGTTCAAATGATTCTCCTGCCTCAGCTTCCTGAGTATCTGGGATTACAGGTGCACACCACCATGCCCAGCTAATTTTTTGTATCTTTAGTAGAGACAGGGTTTCACCATGTTGGCCAGGCTAGTCTCAAACTCCTGACCTCATGATTCTCCCGCCTCGGCCTCCCAAAGTGCAGGGATTACAGGCGTGAGCCACCGTGCCGGCCTATGTGTATCAGTTTTAATGAAGATCAAGTGTTATTACTGGAGCTTGGTTAGGAAAATGAAAGATGTCCAGTGTATTTTGAACGTTGGAGGGCCTTTTTGTTTTCAAAAGATAGAGGTTAAAGGAATTAGTCATGTGTAATGGAAATGTCCAAGGTAGGGCCCAGGTGCTGCTTTAATGATACAGTCAGGAATCTGCTATGCTTTGTTTTGCTCCTTTTTTTCAGTTTTTAAGGGGGAATTGTCGGGGAGAAAGAGGTCTCGTTTTGTTGCTCCAGGCTGGCCTCAAACTCCTGGTCTCAAGCACTTCAGCCTCCTAAGCAGCTGGAACTACAGGCAGGCACCACCAAGTCAGGGGCGTTTTGTTTCTTAAGGATGACATTTCTAGTGACGACAAAGACCACCTGTAGCCCCGGCATGATATTCATCCAATCTCTCACCAGTTTTGTAGTAATTATATTTATCCCAACTCACGCACTTCCACATCAAGTGGAAGAGTCCCTTCTGATACCTCTCCCTGACCACACACAGTGGTACAACATATATTTCAAATATGGGATGAATCCAACCAGACTTAAGTACATTTGTATATGTCACATGGATCACATACTAATCACTGAAGCAATCACTGTAGACTGAAGAAAGAGGGGTGGATCCTCAAGGAACAACAATGTGCTATCTCCTATAACTTCATTTTTCATAAAATTGTAGTTTTCACTATACTGTAAATACGAAAGTAGAATATAAGCTTCACACGCAACGCACATGAACGCATGCACACACACACACACGAGCGCGCATACACACACATATTCTCCCAAGTATGTTTTGTTTAAAAATAACAGGAGAATGAGTGAATGTTTTACCGCCATTTTACAAATAGTAAAAATATCAGGGGAAAAATATCTACTGATGTGAAAAATAATAGATATCTGCAATACAGACAAATCTAATAAAATTATGTGTATATTTTTATATGAAATAATCAGAGACTAAGTTACAATTTGACCTGCAAACATACATTTCACTTCTAAGGAACACACTATATTAATGTCCAAAACTCACATGATAAAATCCAGCTTTAGACCAATTCATTCATTTTTTAATACGTATAGCTATTGTACTATTTAGAAAATCAGTATTAAATAAATTATCTCTTATTATTAGTTCAGTATTCACATATTCCTTTGATCATTTGGAGCTACAATATTTAAGACCTACACTTAACTTTGCTTTCATTGTATGCCTTATTATCTATTCTCTGTAAATAAAATCTCCATTCCATGAAAATAGAAGACAATAAAAGTAATAAGATTTGGGGTTATCTTGTTACCAAAGTTCCAAAATGCATATGCCAGCAAATGCTTTCAGAAATTAGAAAAGGAAAAGTTTATGGTTCATTTTAGGCAAATTACTAGAATAATATGCAAAATCTTGATATTGGCTAATAATGTTTCAAAATCAAAAAGGACGTTAATCCTCATTATGACAATACACTCAACATAATGTAAGCAATAAATAAAAACATATCCATACCTATTCCAATTTATTGAGAATAATGAACAAAAAACCCTTTAACATTACCAGAGATAATATAGAGACAACTGACAAGTGATAAATTGGCATTAAACTTATCATCATAAAACAGATGTCACAAGAAAATATAATTTCATACACACCTGTTAAAATTTATAGTGAAAAATATAGAAATTTTTAGAGAAATAAGGACTGATAGAATTTAGTATTTTTGGACCCTCATTGAGAAAACTGCATACACATTTTGTTCTCTTGGAAGAAAGAAGTAGAATAACAGAAACAGAAATATTTTGATAATAGGTAAAATATATTGGTAATTTAAATACATACTTTAAAAATAAAAATAAACATTGCTTGGTTTAAATAATAAATTAAAAAATAGAATTTCTATAAAACCATCACAACTCAGACAGAGTAGTGGTATAATCATTGCTTAAAAGATTTTCAGGTATGTTTTCATTGAAATAATAGACATATGAAATAAATTTGGACATAGAAAAACATGTTAATAGTTACATCAGAAAAGAAAGGAGATGAAAACTGATTCTCCGTATTATTTTATTTAATCTATGCATGCATACATGTGTATGAAGAAGATAATAGAATCATTGCAGTGTGGGTGGTGGGCAGATATTTTCATTTAAACAGTCTCTGTACTCTTTCTGTATATTGTTAAAATACAGTTTTGAGACATTTTCAGGTAAAAAAAAAGTATCAAAAACAGTGAATAATGTATTACCAGAGTGCCATTTTTATAATACTTCTCCTTTTATATTTCAAGTTTATCATTTTTTGTTTCTATATTTCTCAAGGTTTTATATTTCTTGTTTGTTCACAAGGAGTCTTCGTGGTGCCTCTGCAATATGTATATTTGCCTCAAACAATTAAAATAATTAAAACAATTAAAAAATTATAAGTCAATATGGTTATGTAAACTATTATATTACATGTTATAAAATTCCACACAGTTCATGACTACTTTCTGTAATACTTTTTATATTTCAACTTTGTATTTTGCTCTGATGAAAAAATAACCTAGCAAGTAGTAATTAAAAGATGGAGCAGAATCAGTGTAGTCAGGTGAGAGAGTACATTTGCAGTCCTAGCAGGACGGTCCTCAGTCTATGGAATCCTGATCACAGCAGGCTTTTCATTTGCAACGGGATTTTCCAGAAGTCTGTGTTAGTAAGTTAGTGGCTTCTTTTCCTTGCTGTTCAATTAATCCAAATTTCACCACTAGAAGTATAAACCTGTAGAGACATTTTATGATTAAGACTTACAAAATCATCTTCAAAGCATCAGGAGCCAAGACATCTCTGCTTACCCTAGAATTTAATTGAATTGTTTTCAGTGAGCTGAAAAACAGTGTTTTTAATTTTCACTTTAATGTGTAATTATGTCCCAACATATACAGAAAGTTACCTGACATTAGTTACCAATATGTAATTATTGCAGCCTTCTATACATAAAACACCTAACAGTTTTTTGAAATGCATAGTGTGTAAGAATAAGACATCTATTTATACAAGGGTATGAAGAGTATTAAAACAGTATTAGGGAAACAGATATGAGACCATACATATAATTATTTGATTTTGTATTAATTTGCTTTTCCAAAGTTTTTGTGTATTACCCTTTAAAAATATATGTATTCAGTCATTTTGAAAAGGTCATTTTCTCTGTTGGTTATGGACAGGTGTCTTCATTATTGCAAAATCTGTGAGTTGAGCAATAATTAAGGCAACAGCTGCACTCGGGACATGACGGGCAAAAGACATAACAGCATTTGTTTTCCGAATACTTTGTTTTAGGAGAATGTCTATTGGTAACAATCCATGAGATAAATTACACACTTTAGACCACCACACTTACATCCAATCCTCATAAACACTTTCCTAAAAATTATCTACTTGCTGTCTTGCTGAGGTGTGTTCAATTATATTTTAAATCTAAATAGATGTTCTGGATTGGCATTTAGAACAGGAGTTCTACTCCCATCAGCATTTTATTTTATGAATTTGTAAACCAAAACAAAAATTCTAAGCCCCTCATTTGACTGAATGGACTCCCCCTCTCCATCAAGGGTATTCCAAAGAATCCTGAAAAATTAGTTCAGGCCATTGATACAGGAGCTAAAAAGAAATTACTTAGGCAGTTAGTGAGGGTAAGAGAGTCCTCAGGAGGTAAGGCTTCCCTTTTAACAAAAAGCAGCTCCCAAATCATTTCTTTTCTAATACAGAGCAGCCTGTAAAATTGAGCTGCAAACATATAAGCAAGCTTGAAGCTTGCACAGGTAAATGCAAGCAGCTGTGCCAATAGGAAAAGACTACCTGGGGGCCAGCCATGTTCATCACGAAGGTTCCTTCTTCCCTTTTCTTCCTTGTCCTGTGTGCAGTAAAAAGGCAGGCAACATGGCTCCGGCCAGGTAGAGACTCCATCTGCATAATAAAAGATTCGAGTGGGATGGCCAGCTTCTTCACCCACTATACACACATCACACCTGGTCCGATGAATCTCTCAGGCCCTATGTAAATCAGAACTGTCTCCTCAAGCTTCTCTATAACCTTGTGCATTTCACCACAAAACCGGAAGACCCAGTTGGGAGTCCCTATGTCTCTGCAGGAGAGAGAGCTTTTCTCTTTTCTCCCACCTGTTAAACCTCTGCTCTTAAACTCAGTTCTTGTGTGTCTGCGTTCTTGATTTCCTTGGCATGAGACGACAAACCTCAGGTATTTACCCCAGACAACAATGCCGCTTTACTGTGACAGGAGATGAAGGTCAGATGTGCCTCATTTTCTCTTTTGGAGCTTACACACAACTGACCAGTATTAACATTCAAATAGAGATCGTAAGCCTGATGAAACAGTTTTGTAACAGTAAGATACCAAATTCCAACACGACTCTAGTGTAACATCACATGACAGATACAGAAAGACATCAAAATATTTTATCCAAAAATGTGTTTTATTGCCATATTTTGAAATGGCCCTGCAAAGCTGTTTTTTTGTTTTGTTTTTTTAATTTATGGGGGAAAGTTGCAAGTGTAAAGAATCTCTATTAACATAACTAGATCTTCCCCTGAGAGTCTAGCAACTTTTAAAGATCTGAATAGAAAATATTTGCCATCTATATCATCTCTGAGGGTGGCCATCTATAAGACTTTATATAATAACAACCTTGGTCTCCAGGACCCTTTTATATGTTTTGAAACAGTCTCACTCATTCACCCAGGCTGGAGTGGAGTGGTGTGATCTCCACTCTCCAAAATCTTTGCCTCCCCGGTTCAAGAGATTCTCATGCCTCAGCCTCGTGTGTAGCTGAAATTACAGGCGTGTGCCACCACACCCAGCTATTTTTTTGTATTTTTACTAGAGACGGAGTTTCATCTCATTGACCAAGCTAATCTCAAACTCCTGGCCTCAGGTGATCCACGAACCTCAGCCTTCCCGAGTGCTGGAATTACAGGCATGAGCCACCGTGCCAGGCCCAGGAGCCTTTATCTTAATCCAAATACTGGTTTCTATTGATTCCAGTTCTTTAGATAATAGCTTAACCCTTTTGACTTTTTCCATCCACAAATTCTTAATAATAATTTTACCATTTAATGATGTTACCAAAATGAAGTTCAAGGAAGAAAACATGGCACCTTCAATTTTGCTCTTTCTGGTTTGGAAAGTTTGAGTATTTTAACGATGTTGTGTGCTGTAATATCTCTACTGCAATGGTCTCATTATCTGGGGTGTATTTGAGATTGGTTATTTCACGGTCATGGAAAATTAGGACGTGGACACATAAATAGTGACGTTCAGAGTGGAAGTTTAATAGGTGAAAGAAAGAGTATAGTTCTCTCTGTTGTAGAGAGAGGGGTCCTGAACAAATTTTCTGTTTTTTGTGGTGAAATGTAGGGTGTTTTATAGACGAGCTTGAGGAGATGGTGTCTGATTTATATAGGGCATAAAAGATGGGTTGGACCAGGTGTGTCATTTATATAGGGTGTGAAAAATTGGTTAGGGTTAGGTATGTCATTTGCATAGGGTGTGAAAAGTTGGCCATCGCCACCCTAATCTTTTGTTATGTAGATGGTTTTGGGTTTAGCTGGTGCCATGTTGTTTGTTTCTTTATTGTATATGTGGTAAGAAAGAAGGAAGATGGAGCCTCCTTGTTGGATATGTCTGGCTCCTCCCAAGTAGCCCTTTTTATTGGTGCAGTTGCATTCACCTGTGCAAGTGATTGCATTCACCTGTGCAAGTGATTGCATTCACCTGTGCAAGTTTCCAGGTTTCTTATCTGTTTGTTGTTTGATTTTTCAGTCTGTTCTTTGTTAGAACAAAAAAAATAATAATTTCTCAGGCAGCTTTTTGTTAAAAGGGAAGCCTTGGCAAGGACTCTTTTGCCCTCACTATGTGTCTAAATATTTCTTTCTAACTCCTGTATCAGTACTTAAAAATACCAGAAATGAACCTGGAAGGTTTAAAAATCAGAGATATTTTCTTGGTATTCCTCCTTGTTGAAAGGTAGTGTTTGTGGTGCCTTGGCTATATGTATATTTGTCAGAGCAGTGTGAACCAGAGCAACTCCATCTTGAATAGGAGCTGGGTAAGATGAGACTGAGACCACCTGGGCTGCATTCCCAATTAGTTACAGCATTCTAACTTACAGGATGACATAGGAGGTCAGCACAAAATACAAGTCATAAAGGCCTTGCGGATAAAACAGGTTTCAGTAAAGAACCTAGCCAAAACCCGTGAAAACCAAGATGGTCATGAAAGTGACCTCTGTCCTCATGGCTACACTCCCATCATCGCCATAACAGTTTACAAATGCCGTGGCAATGACAGGAAGTTACTCTAGATGGTATAAAAAGGGGAGGCATGAATAATCCACCCCTTGTTTAGCATATCAAAAAGAAATAACCTAAAAATGGGCAACCAGCAGCCCTCAGGCCATTCTTTTATTCCTTTACTTTCTCAATAAACTTGCTTTCACTTACTTGATGGACTCACCCTGAATTCTTTCTTGTGTGAGATCCAGGAACCCTTTCTTGGGGTCTAGATCTGGACCCCTTTCCTGTAACATACTTGCATCAAGCAATTAAATTATCAATATTATTTTGTAAACTAATGTATTATGTGTTATAAAATTCCACACAGTTCTTTACTACCTTTCTAGAAATATGGTTTTTCTCTTGCATGTCCTTTATAGGAAAAACATTTCAATCTAGGAAATCTAGAGTGAATTGAGATCCAGGGTCCTTCTGGCAGAAAAGATACAAAATATAAATTCTCATGTGGGTCCAAAGTTTATTAATGTATAACCCTGGGAGAAAAGAGTAAATGAAGTAAAATCGAAGACAAATACAGTACATCTTTTGGGCATGCAGCTATCAGTTGAGATCAACTGTGTGTCTTGCAGACACTATCAAGATGAACTTGGGAAGAATACTCAGGTTTGTTTCTCCAAGTATAAGTCATGCAAGTTGAATGTTTTATGCCTTTTTAGTAAAACAGTGTTGGATTTCTCATGAGAATGTGAATGCCGACAGAGAAGCAGCTTTTAATTAAGAATATAAATAATAACATCCCTCAGGAGGGCTGTGGAAACAAGCCTCAGCGTCAGAATATTAACGTTTTACTATTTTTTCCTATTCAAAGTGTCACTTACATCTTAATTCCTACACTGTAAGCCGAATTACTATGGAAGCTGTTACAGGAGAGAGGCCCTGGTCCACACCCCAAGAGAGGGTTCTTGGATCTAGTGCAAGAAAAGAATTCAGGGCAAGTCCACAGAGTAAAGTGAAAGCAAGTTTATTAGGAAAGTAAAGGAATAGAAGACTGCCTACTCCACAGACAGGGCAGCCCTGAGGGCTGCTGGTTGCCCATTTTTATGGTTATTTCTTGATGATATGCTAAACAAAACATGGATTATTCACGCCTCCCCTTTTTCGACTATATAGGGTAACTTCCTGACATTGCCATGGCATTTGTAAAATGTCGTGGTGCTGATGGGAGTGTAGCAGTGAGAACGACGAGACATTACTCTTGTGGCCATCTTGCTTTTGGTGGGTTTTGTCCAGCTTCTTTCCTGCAACCTGTTTAATCAGTAAGATCTTTACCACCTGTACCTTGTGCCGACCCCCTGTCTCATCCTGTGACTTAGAATGCCTTCACCATCCGGGAATGCAGCCCGGTAGATTTCAGCCTTATTTTACCTGGCTCCTATTTAAGATGGAGTTGCTGTGGTTCAAACGTCTGTGACAAAACTTCCCATGCTTTTTGGATCTGACATTTGAAAATAAAACAAAGGTTTACTTCCTCGAATCATCATCTCCTTTGACTCCATTACTGTCTGAAGAACCTTTTAACTTCTAAAAATTCCCAGTTTTAATTTGTGGGGGCCAAGGAGGTTTGCTGAAAAATCACTGACATGAGGCAGATTGATTAATAGGAAAAGAAGCACACACATTTTTTTGACGTGTTTACATGGGAGCCTTCAGAATGAACACTCAACATCCCTCACTTCAATAAAGTACAAAAGCTTATATGCCATCCATAGGTTACAGAAAGAATGTGGGCTCAGAGCATGGCCTAAAACAGGTTTTATTGGCAAGATGGTTATAAGAGGGAGAAAGGAAGAGGCTTGGCTAGCAAAAGTGGTCTTATTATGCAGATATAAACACCACAGGTAACAGTCCACAGAAAGAATAGATGGTAAATGGTTCTTGTCAGACTTGAAAAGTGCCAGCCTCACAATTATTCTCACCAATATCTTGGAACAGATGTAAATTTCCTCCACAAAACAGAGCATTCCAGGACTGCTCCAGTCTACTGGCCCTGCAGCAACCATTTCAAAATATGTCAGACAAACATATTTTGGGGTGAATTGTTTTATTTCCTAATTCATAATGGAAGACACTCCCAATTTCTTCTTTTTAAATACTGAAGCAGACTGGCATTCGTAAGAAGAGGCTTTAGCAGCTGCTATTGTGGTAATGAATGTAGATTGTATCATCTTTCTTCTCCAGTCTGCATCCTGATGTGAATAGACTCAAAATGAAACCCTGGCTGAGACCAGTTCAGCAGCCACAGGGGTCCAGTGGGGCTGCAATTCTCGTATCTGATTTGCTGATTGAGACTCTGCCACCACTCAAAAGCTTTGTGGCTCAAGTTATAGTAAGATACAGGGTCGACATTAAACAGTCTGCCGTGTGTATTAGTTTGTTAGGGCTACCACAATAAAGTACCACAGACAAAAGCTTACATGACGCAAATTCATTTTCTTACAATGCTGAGTGCCAGAAGGTCAAGGTTTTGGCAGAGCTGGTTTCTTCTGAGTCCTCTCTCCTTGGCTGGTAGATGGTCGTCTTCTCCCTGTGTCTTCACAAGGTCAGTGCCTCCTAATTCCTCTTCTTGGAAGGACACCAGTTCTATTGGATTTGTGCCCACTCGAAGGACCTCATCGTTTTAACTTAAATTTCTCTTTATCTCCAAATGCAGTCGTATTCTGAGATATTGATACAGGAGCTAAAAAGTTTATTTAGGCAGATAGGGAGGGTAAAAGAGTCCTCAGTGAGGTTTTTCTTTTAACAAAAAGCAGCCCATTTCTTTTCTAACAAAATGCAGCCTGAAAAATCAAGCTGCCAGCTTAGGTAAGCAAGCTAAAACCTTGCATCAATATATGCCAGCAGTTGTGCCAATAGAAAAAGGATACCTGGAAGCCAGGTATATTCAACGTGGAGATTCCCTCTTCCCTTTTCCTTGTCGTCATGTGTGCAGTAAAAAAGCAGGCAATGTATTGCTGGCTAGTTAGAGACCCCAACTGCTTCATAAAAGGGTGGGGCAGCCAGCTTCCTTGTGGGCTATGTAAATTGCACACTTGGTCCAACCAATCTTTAGGCCCTATGTAAATGAGACACCACCTCCTCAAGCTCATCTCTAAAACCCTGTGCATTTCACCAGAAGACCCATCTAGACACCCCTCTCTTGCTGCAGGAGAGACAGAGAGCTACTCTCTTTTCTCTTTCTTTTGCCTGTTAAACCTCCACTCTATTTTTCTCTGTTTGTTTATTTAGACAGAGTTTCACTCTAGTCACCCAGGCAGGAGTGCAGTGGCACAATCTTGGCTCACTACAACTTCCACCTCCTGGGTTCAAGCGATTCTCCTGCTTCAGCCTCCCGAGTAGCTGGGATTATAGGTGCCCACCACCACACCCTGCTAATTTAGTATTTTTAGTAGAGGCAAGGTTTCGCCATGTTGGCTACATTGGTCTCGAACTCCTGATCTCACGTGATTCATCTGCCTCAGCCTCCCAAAGTACTGGGATTACAGGCATGAGCCACTGCACTGGCCTAAACCTCCACTCAAATTCACTTCTTGTGTGTCCGTCCACATCCTCGATTCCCTAGGCGTGAGACAATGAACCTTGGGTATTTAGCACAGACAACAATGCTGCTTCACTATGGGCAGATAGGAATTCAGCATATAAATTTCCCCGGATATAATTCAGCCCATAACACTATGAACAAAGAATTTCACTCTAATTAGCCTCATTGTTCGGGACATGTTTGGAATGTCCTGGCCTCTGATTTTATTATGTCCTATAATCCTTCATCATAGCTGACCAGGGCGAGAAATTCTCTTTCTAGCCTTGATGCGGCAAACCTCCGCGTTGAGTGGCTTATGGAAGGGCCACATGGGAAATAACTGCAGGAGACTCTTTGGAACCGAGAGTGGTCCCTAGCCGGAGTCAGCAAATAAACGGCACCTTTCATCCCACAGCCTCAAGGAAAGGAATTCTGACAGCAATTTCAGTAAGTTTTAGAGCAGATCTTTCCCCAGTTGCATCTCAATGTGAGAATTCAGCCTGGACGACACATTGATCATAGCCTTGTGGTATCCGCAGCCCACAGTCAAGTGAGGCAGCTCTGGGCGGGACTCTCTTCCCATGGAAACTGTGAGACAGTCAATGTGTATTGTTAGAAGCTGCTAATATTTAAAACAATTCGTTACACAGAAATAGAAAATTAATATAGGAATTTTTTTAAGTCATACAGTAAATGTCTCAAACCAGAAATAACCCAAAATAATTGTATATTTACTTTTGAAATAGAGGCCTGTTTTTGTTTCTTTGAAAATGATTAGGTCTTCCAGGAATCTTAGAATTAATAAGATCTTACAAACGGTCCTAAAACCCCAGTTACCAACTTAAATCTTTAGTGTCCTCCTCTGCTTAGCTTACTTATTTCACTAGGTTTATGTTGATTTTATTATTTTCAGTCTCCTCCTTCCTCCAGCTCTCTCTTCTTGACTTTTCTCCCTTTCTCTAACTCTCACTCTTTTCTGATTCCTTATCTCTCTCACTGTCTAGCTCTCAAACTAGGTAAAGCCTAGCATGGAAGTAGTAGAAACAAATGCTCATTTGTTGCTAAAGCAGGTTCTAAATAATGACCTGACAGCCCTACAAAACTGTGAAATATATACAGTATAATGCACAATTTATACCAGCCAAGGGAGTAACAACACAATTCGTTTATTAGCAAATTTTCAAAGTATTTTTCCTCTGTTAAACTACAGTGAAAATAATAACTCTACTGATAGGAATAATTAGAAATGTAATTTATAATTGGTGAGTTAATTGATGAAAATATCCCTAGGGCAGATATTGAGCCAATCTTTTGCCCAAAACTATGCTACATGAATGTTCCTTTTAACACAACCTTAGGAGTATGTGTGTGTATGTGTGTATATATAATATGTATGTATATATACACACACAGGCATATGTGTATATATGTATGTGTGTATGTGTGCATTTCTGTATTATATACCATTATTTGCTTTTGTTTTTATGTTTACGTGAGTAGAGATTTCACAACATATTTAGATTATGAAAATGTTGAGTGTGTCAAGATCATTACTTGGCCTGCTTCTAGTCAGAACTGAATTAACAATATCTCAATATAAAATGAGAATGATAGGCTGCCTATCAGGGGTTGTGAGCAAGGTGATAAGAAAGACTGAGATGGTTAATCTGGATAAGATAAACCAGTTTTATACTCTTGGAATTAATGATTTATGGTGGAGTAGTAGCTGTAAGAGAATGCGTAGTTTGTTTAAAACAGAAAGGAAGAAAAAAATCCAAAACACTCTTGAAGGAAGAAAATAGGTAATAATACTACAAAATATAAATATAGTAATTTTTATGAGGAGACTAAGTCACAATATTTTGAAATAATAAAAATTGGGACACAATCACTATTATCTTTAATTGGTAATGTATATTTTCTTAAAGTATTTAGTCATCTTACTTCCATTCATAGAGACACAAAAATATGTAGAAAGTCTACAATCTCTATGAAGAAATGTCACAGTATCTTCTTTCTGGAGCATTTTTGGGGACATGAGAAAAACATTTTTTAATAAAAAAAAAGATTATTTAAACTTATTGACCAATAATATCCAACAAGAGTTCACGAGCGGAATCTATTTTGCCATTAAAAGTGACGGCAAAAACTGCAATTACTTCTGCAGCAACCTAATACATGCAAAAGACTTCCATATGTAATTTGTCGTATCTATTAAGATCAAATGACTTTTTTAAAAAATAATATTTTAAAATGACTTAGATTTGCAGATGAGTGGTAAAAAATAGTACAGAGAATCCCTGTATTGTCATCTCAGCTCCTGTTAATGTTATTTTGGTAACCATAGTACACATATCAAAATGAAGAAGTCAATACTGTTATATTATTAACTCCATCACAGACTTTATTTGAATTCCAGTAGGTTTTTCATTAGTGTTCTTTCAATCCAAGATCCAACATGGGATACATAATTGCATTTTTCCTTCCTGTGTCCTTAATAAAGCTAGGATACATCTTTAATTTTCTATGTGTTGGTTTTGATCTTTCCTTGTGTTTCCTGAACTAGACACTTTTGGAGAATATTGACCTGGTATTTTATAGAATGTCCTTCAACAAGAATTGTCTGATGATTTCTTACAGATAGAATAGGGTTTTGGATTTTTTGGAAAATAAGACAGATATGAGAACTTTTTATACAACATTTTATCAGGAAGTACAAAATATCAATTTTATTACTAATATGTTAAACATGATCACTCCGTTAAGGTGGTGTCTACTAGGTTTCTCAACTGTGAAGTTACTGTTATTCTTTCCCATACACTGTTTAAAGCAACATGCTAAATCTAGGCCACTCTCAAAGGGAAGGGAATTAGGAACTACCTTCTGGAGAGAGGAAAATCCAGGAATTTGTGGGCCTTAGTAATTAATTTTTTTTTTTTTAGTGAGGAGAACGTAAGCTCTGCAAATATGCTCTTTTTCCTTTAAGTTTCACCTACTAGGGAAAACTGTATCTATTAAATTTCCTGAGGCATATTTTACTGCAATATTTTAATGATGATTTTCTATTTCCCTTGTTCATTTTACATTTATTATTTAGAAATCTTTTGTAGAAAAGATTTGTCCCTTTTTTCCCATGTAATTACTAATATGTCATTTCTTTATTTCAGTATGGACTCATGGGTATTTATTTTGTACTTTAAGTTGTAAGACTAAAATATCATTATTTTGTTGATTTAAATTATTTCAGCTTTAGTCGTTGTGAAATTTTTGTTTCATTTCTGGAAAAAAAACTAGTTTTTTATTTTAAAATTATGATGGGAAATGAAGTTGATATAGAGGGTGTAATAGACACACAGCCAATGAATACAATAAGGTTCAGCTTCTTAACCACGAATAATGGTTGCACCAATTAAATCACCACGCGGGTTCAAACTGGGGTGCTGGTTTTAACTTTTCACAACATAAACATACTCTTTTAATTAAGTTAAGCGTTTTTTAATATTAAAGATGTATACTGGTTTATCTTAGCTTTATTAATGAAATGTCTCAAGGTGGAACAAAATATCTGCCTAGTACAAAAGCAAAATCCTATATCCAAAATTCCTTGAATAACCTTAGTTTCCTACACGGTATTATTGGTGATAATTGCGGCAAAAACAAGAACATAACGTTGATAATTAAGTAAAATTAATAAGAACTAAGTAAAAATTAGTAAACATTAATAAGCAACAACATAAAGGTGACAAGTAAGATTAGCAAAAAAGGATTGCACCATGTTTTAGAAAATGATACCAAATCATGCAATCCAGCGATGAATTTACTTCTGATATTTTACTTAGGATCCTTGAGCAGTGAACTCTGTAAGCCACAGGCTTACATAAATCAAAATAGCTGAGTAGATCAGTTGTTTCATATATCGAACATATTTGATCTTCTTTTAAAATCTGAAGAACCTAGAAGGCAATTTTTTCAAGTTTCCTTTCAGGTGAATTTGCAAGATTAACTGCCAGTAATTCAGAGGCTGCTTCTCTCATCATATATTGCCTAGTTCTTTCCATTTTGGAGCATTTCTAAGCTTTTTGCTTTTAACTTAGCATTTAAAATCTTTTGCAACAAAATATATGATTTTATTATTTGGGTATATTGTGAATTAAAGAATACTGTTTGTAATCCCAGAAATTATAATTCTCTTAAGTATAGTAGATTTAATGTTGACAAAATTATAATACCGGGTATCGACTTTTTTATTAAATAAATGTAGTTTCAGAAGGATAAAATATACATTTAACAACATAAATGGAGGTAAGAAGAATTACATTAAGTTGTATTAATAAATGAATGGCATATCAGAATTCATGGGTTTATTTAATACCTTCAACACATCTGGAGTATGTCTCATTTTCTCTTTGTTTTTGTTCTAGGATCAGTGTTTACAATGCTTTGAATTTTATTTGAGATATATTTGAAATTTTAAGTATACATTAGGAATAATTGATGGCAGGATATGTGGAAAAGTAACTTGGAATTTGTTTTTCCTTTTTTTTTTATTTTTAGAAGTTTTTACAAAATATGATACTAGTGACAGCGAGCAAGCCTAACATTTATTTCTGAGTCGGATATTGAGATATCGACCATGCCTCATTGGTTCTTATTTTTCCGGTGCTTGCTCAGTATCTAATACGATGTGACTGTTTCTTGAATGAACAGATGAATGACTAAATGAATGGGATCCAATGCGAAAACAGCAATGATTATTTTATGAACTTTTTAAATAAGTTTCGACTACTTTATTTTCATGTTAAAATAATACGGGCATTCCCTGAACTAGGTGAGTAGAGGCCAAAGTATAAAAGGGAGTAAATTTTATTATTAAAGATATTTTATGACATTAAATTTCTCCTTAATATCTCTGAATATTTATGACCGCTTTCTAGAAGTGGCTTCTTTGACATACATTGTCTGTCAGTTTGATATGGTCACACTCCCCTTATTACTTGTGGTAGAAAATGAGAACATTTAAGATAACTTTTAAGGAAAATTTAGGATAAGATTTATTGAGTATTTAGTTGAAATGCTGAAGGAAAAGACAAGACTGGAGAACTCACTGTCAAATAAATACTTTGGCCTGAAGGTGACTCACCTCACTTCTCAGAACCCATTGGCTGGAACAAATTGCATGTTTCTTATGAACCACAAAGTGGTTATGATCCTCCTGTAAGTTTAGAGATGTTGAGAAATTGCTGTGGGAGGTCTGAGATACAAGATGAGCTAGAACGTGAAAAAGATGAAACTTTTGCCAAAAATTATTTTTCATAAATGCCTAACATGAATTAAAATATATCAGTTGAACAAATTAAAATGGCTAGGTTTCCCATTTTTTCTCTCTTATATGAATGGTAAAAATATTGTGTATTTATTGATGTCATTGTGCCTTTGTTGTTATGAGATTTTTTTTAATTGGCTAAAAACGATCATCAAATTAATATTTTTAAGTTAAGATTTTTCAAATGTGAGTATTTTAAACTTAGAACAATCATAAACCCATTTGAGATTAAAATACATATTTGAAGAAAACAGTAAATGTTTTCAATGCTTTCTCAATGCAAGATCTCAACTAATGATTACACAATAATAGTAGTAATAGGAAGACAGACTCTTTCAAAACAGATATATCAGAAAGAAATACTGTGTGGTATGACCAAAGAGAAATACTATACGCTATGACTGAAGGGTCTCCATGATACTGTGCAAGGAAACCAAAAAAACACATCTTAAAATTATTGAGTTCAGAATATTTGTGTTCTTTTTTTTTCTGACAAATGTGGATAATTTTTACCCTACTTGGCATGCAGGATACTTTTTTAAAAATACTTTAAGTTCTGGGTTACACATGCAGAACGTGCAGTTTTGTTACATAGGTATACACGTGCCGTGGTGGTTTCCTGCACCCGTCAACCCATCAGCTACGTTAGGTATTTCTCCTAATGCTATCCCTCCCCTACCACCCCACCCCACAACAGGCCCCCATGTGTGATGTTTGTTCTGCTCCCTGTGTCCATGTGTTCTCTTTGTTCAACTCCCACTTATGAGTGAGAACACAAGGTGTTGAGTTTTCTGTTCCTGTGTTACTTTGCTGAGAATTATGGTTTCAGCTTCATCCATGTCACTGCAAAGAACATGAACTCATCCTTTTTTATGGCTGCATAGTATTCCATGGTGTTTGTGTGCCACATTTTCTTAATTCAGTCTATCATTGATGGACATTTGGGTTGGTTCCAAGTCTTTGCTATTGTGAATAGTGCCACAATAAACATACGTGTGCATGTGTCTTTATAGCAGCATGATTTATAATCCTTTGGGTATATGCCCAATATTGGGATGGCTGGGTCAAATGGTATTTCTAGTTCTAGACCCTTGAGGAATCGCCACACTGTCTTCCACAATGGTTGAACTAATTTGCACTCCCACCAACAGTGTGAAAACATTCCTATTTTTCCACAACCTCTCCAGCATCTGTTGTTTCCTGACTTTTTAATGATCACTATTCTAACTGGCGTGAGTTCTGGCTAGGGCAATCAGGCAAGAGAAGGAAATCAAGAGTATTCAGTTAGGAAAAGAAGAAGTCAAATTGTCCCTGTTTGCAGATGACATGATTGTATACTTAGAAAACCCAATCGTGTCAGCCCAAAATCCCCTTAAGCTGATAAGCAACTTCAGCAAAGTCTCAGGATACAAAATCGATGTGCAAAAATCATAAACATTCTATATACCAATAACAGACAGAGAGCCAAATCATGAGTGAACTCCCATTCACAACTGCTACAAAGAGAATAAAATACGTAGGAATCCAACTTACAAGGAATGTGAAGGATCTCTTCAAGGAGAACTACAAACCACTGCTCAAGGAAATGAGAGAGGACACAAACAAATGGAAAAACATTTCATGCTCATGGATAGGAAGAATCAATATCGTGAAAATGGCCATACTGCCCGAAGTAATTTATAGATTCTATACCATCCCCATCAAGCTACCACTGACTTTCTTCACAGAATTGGAAAAAGCTAATTTTTAAAACACTTATTTTTTTCACATTCACTGAAGTATAATTTCTATGTAATAAACTGATCTTATTTGAAGTGTACTATTTCATGAGTTTTACTGAGTGTATGTCCTTGTATCAACCAACTCAGTGAAGACACAGGACATTTCCTTCTTCTTTCTTTTTAAAAATTTTGACTTTTGTTTTACATACAAGTGAATATAAGCAGATTTCTTACTTGCGTGTATCGCACCCAGGTAGTGATCATAGTGCGAAACGGATAGTTTTAAGATATTTCATAGCCAGCCAGGCACAATGGCTCACGCCTGTAATCCTAGCACTTTGGGAGGCCAAGGTGGGCAAATCACTTGAGGAGTTCGAGACCATCCTGGCCATCACGGCAAAACCCCAGTTTCTCCTAAAAACACAAAAATTAGCCGGGCATGGTGGGACATGCCTATACTTATAATCCCAGCTACTTGGGAGGCTGAGGTACAATAATTGCTTATACCCAGGAGGGAGAGGTTGCAGTGAGCCAAGATTGCACTGCAGCCTGGGTGACAGAGTGAGATTCTATCTCAAAAAAAAAAAAAAAAAAAAATTCCGTAGCCACTTTTTGTTTTTGTTTTTGTGTTTGGTCCATGATCTATTTTGGCTAATTGCTTTTATAAAATGTGCACTAGTAGTAGGAAAATTATGGGAAAAAATAGAGTATATTAAACAGAAACAAAACACAACATTTTTACATGAACATGAAAAATAAAAAGTAAATTCCTTCTCAGACAAGAATATGTTTATATATAAAATCAAGGCAAAAGTAATAATAGTAAATTTAAGCAGTTAAAAAGTAACTGGGCTAATAAGTTTAGGATAGCTGATGTTATGAGAGCAAACAACTCCAAAATATCAGGAACTTAAAGCAATTTTAAAAAATGCATTCACACAACATGTCTGATGTGGATGACCATGGGGACTAGTCTCATTGCTGTTACTCCAATATCCAGTCTAGCAAACCTCTGCTGCCTGAGGATGCTAGCATCTGAAAAGCAGATGTAACAGTGTACCACTGTAGCAAACGAGACTACTTGCAAGTTAATACATTGACTCTGAATCCTTTGCCACCTGGAAGTGGCAAAGGATAATTTTAATCAAATTTCAGTAGCTAAGGCAAGCCATGTGGTCATACCTGTCTTCAAGGTTGAAGGAAAATATAACTGTCTAAGTGACACAAAGAAAGGAGAACTAGAAAGTTCTCTAAGCATAAATAATATTGACCACAGACACCCCAAAAGAGTTCTCAATATTTCATCTAATGGAGATCTTTATGGATGTAAACAATTGTCAAAAATTTACAATCACCAGTGCCTTTCTATACCGTATAAAAGACACATTGTAAAAACACTGAAATAATTAAAGCCAATACACAAAAGAGATTTAAAATTCTCTATTTATGAAATCCAAGAAACTTGAGGTTCTATTTCTGGGAAATCTTTATTTTATTAGTTTTTATTTGAATTGTTCATTCTAATTATTAATACAAGAAAGAAAATAAACCATGAAAATAATACATGCAGATCAGGTATTTTGCAAGAGAATAGCACTAGTGATGTTTGATACTTATTCCATTTCATATATTGGTCATTTAGAATAATTACTTATGTTTTCTTTGTTTTCTAAAATTTTTTCAAGTGAAACAAATAAAACATCACATGTTTGATAGTACAATTATAATCCAAACATGAATAAATAAGAAAACCTTGTTCAGTTAAACAATGTAAAATTTAATAATTAGTATCTCCATAATCTACTGAAACCCTCAGGACATGTGGTAGTGTTTGCCAATAAAGCTGACTGCATTTGATTTTTTTTTAGTCAAATAAATTATAGGTACATTAGTAACCTTGGAAATCTCTGCTCCTATTTAAATGCTGAAAGAATAGGATATTTGGACAGAATAAGTAAGGCATTGTGGGAGAAAGAATTTGTACATTTGACTTTCTTGTAAGGTAGAGTAAGATTTTTTGTTGGTTGGTTTTTCTTTCTTTTATTAAAAAATATTCATATAAAAAAATCTCTTAACCATTCACTTTTATGCGATTTAAATAATCAGTTCTAGGAAAACAGCTAAATTCTAGTCCAGAATCCTTTTGACAGCAAACATACAAAGCTCAAAGCAACACATTATTTACATGAAATCAAATATTGTTAAGTTAGGGACCAGCTGTTTTCTGAGTATCCTGTTATAATGTCGGCTAAGCCCTGGAGTTGCAAAGATAAATAAGTCACACTGTTTCTGCCATCAAGGAACCTGCGTATATGTATATAAAGTGGTAGGAAAGAGAGATAAACTAACACATAATTCTAACTTACTAACGTAAGCCAGAAGAGTTGTCCAGAATGGTCTTGGGACATTTTACTCTGAGGTATCACTTTCTCATTTATAAGAGGTGACATACAATCATTACAATCATGCCCTCCTCTATTTACTAACTTTTAGAAAACTGATTATTTATTTATCTATTTATTGAGACAGGGTCTTGCTCTGTCACTCAGGCTGGAGCGCAGTGGCGCAATCACGGCTCACTGCAGCCTCACGTGATGCTCCCAGCTCAGCCTCCCTAGTAGCCGGGACCACAGGCACATACTACATCACCCAGCTAATTTTTCTATTTTTTTTTTTTATGGAGACAAGGTCTCCCTGTGTTGCACAGGCTGGTCTGGAACTCCTGAGCTCAAGGATCCCTTCTGTCTCGGCTCCCGAAGTGCTGGGACTACAGGTCTGAGCCACCACATTCAGCCAAGAAAACTGATCTTAATTGGGGAAAATTTGTATTTTACAATTCATGAAGGCATTCACCTATTACTTATATTTGTTTACATTCTTTCAGATTTGACCAACAAGAATACTCATATATTATTCTTATTTAATAATACATATTTATATTTACATTTAGATAAATCTGTGGATAATAGTGTAAAGCCCTTTTTGGTAAGATAGAATAATGCCTCTTATAACAGCAAATGTTAATCATGTAGAGAAAGCAACCACTGATGAAGATGGATCTAGTCTGACCAATTTGTTTTGTGAAAACGTATCTTTACAAATATTTAGTTATTTAATGTAAAAAACTAATCATAGATTAAAACTATAATCTACTTGCTCTAGTCGTTAAGTCACTTGAGAAAACAGAAGTATGGAATGAATGAATTACAAATAAAAAAAGTGCAGACAGCTTGAATTTTAAATCTTGCTGATAGTTACCTCAAAATATTAAAGACAGCTGGACATAATGTTTATATAGAGTTGTTTTAAACAGTGACTTTAATTCATTCATTCCGTGAGTTCATTCTGAGTCCAGGGTTCATCTACTTAGAGAGCTTTGAGTAAAATGTTTACCCTCTCTCATCCTAAACTGTATCTTTAGAATATGGTAATAATAATAATAATAATAATAATAATAATAATAATAATAATAACAACTAGTAGGTAGGACAGTTCTAAGAATGGAACAAAATCAAATATCTAAAGTGTTTGAACTATTGACCAACTCATAGAAATATCTCAGTACATCTGAACTGTTAATAGTAATAACAATGATTACAAGGAGAGACTAATCACATCTCATGAAGATGAAAGTGGGCTTACACAACTCAGTCAACCAATAAGATCAATAAAGCCAGAAATCACTTTATGATTTTGATATGATTACCTCACTTTTTGACCCTATGACTTGTTAGTGTTCCAGAAGGATCTTTCAAAACAGGATTTGCTAATATTTATTAAGGACCAAATTCTAAGATTAAACATTGCCTCACCTCAGATGATCAATAAAAGAGAGATCATACAGGAATATGTAAACAAGATTCCTGAATTAATCTAAAATAATCTCAGAGAATGGAGGTCCTTGAGAGCATTTTATTGTTTACAATGGCAACAAAACTGATGGGTACCTCCCTCCTTCCCTCCCTCCCCTCCTTCCTGCCTCTCTCCTTCACTCCCTCCCTCTCCCCTTCTTTCTTCCTTTTCTTTCTTTTTATAATTAAGTCTAGAGCTGGCCCATCTCAATCATCAACGCAACACACAAACTTTCTGTTTAGGAGTGTCTGTGTGTATATATGTGTGTGGGGTTCCCTCTGGAATAATACTTCACAATTTCCAATGATACATTTTCTGAAACCTTTCTCTAAAAATATCTTACTTTTAAATATTTGAATATCTTTAATGACAGTGATCCCTCTTAAGCCTTTAAAATGGTTCTTGAATATGCCTTATACCCTTACGTTATAATAATTGTGAGTTAAGGGTAAACTTCACAGGTTGAAGTTTAGCCCTACATCTTATGAATTAATATAAATTATCAGAATCAATGAACCTTTGCTGCAAATTATATTAGTTCCTTTTGAAACTGACAGAATCAATTTTTTATATTTTTATATATTAATCATTTACTTAATATACACAAATAATTAGGATGAAGCTTAAAACTCTACATAAAACCCATAGGAAGAAATTAATCAAGGAAATCAGGGCAAGAAAGACGATTGATAATTAAGTAATAAATCAAAGATAACATTAACAGAACAGTACACACAATATGAACCCATGTGATAATAGAAGGAGACAATGTTTGTCTCTAATATTTCTGAGTGGCCGGATCAAAGAAAGGAACATAATGCTTTCCAACAGTTATTGTATCCATAAAATAAAAAGACAACAGATAATCCATTCTTAAGATTTAAGGATGCACATGATGCAGGAGGATATGATCTTCTTTAAGAAACAAGTTTTCTCTTTTTATTATTATCTTAAATTTGATCATTTGCTACAATTTGTAAAAAGTGAATAAAGTGATTTAAAATTTATAATAGTTCTAGGAAACATTCATACAATTATAAAGGCTGTGGTTCTTTTAAAATACATTTTTAGGTAAAAGTTGCTAAGTATAAACTAACAAAGTTAATTGGAATTGATACAAATAAAAACTTTTAAGTTTTTTTTTTTAATAATGTAGAAGGAAGATGTAAAATAGACTTTTATGCCTTACTAACATAAATGGCAAGTCATACTAACAAAAGTATACATTATAATTCTTCATGGTGTATATAAGACGCTGTGTATCTGTTTACTACTTCTAAATAATTTGCCCTCAAATTACTGCTTCTTTATTTAAAATGAGAAAATAAATATTTTTGGAAGGTTATTTAAATATTGTATCATTGGTTGTGTATGTGTTTAACTCCTAGTTTACATTGTCTGATACTGTTTTCTCAGTTATTAATTAATAACGTTCCAGGTATATGTAGTTCTTATAATTTATAAGATGCTTTTTTTATATTGCCTGATTGTTTATAACATGATTACGTATATGTTAACATGTTAATTCCTCTAATTGCAGTGCAGACATGCTATGGTCAAAAATCACATCTTATAGAGTATTTGATGGGTACATCAAATACATTTGTAGGCACCCACCCATTCTCATGACATTATATTTTGTGGTCTAGTTCATGGAACAATAATCAGTGAAAATTACTGGAATGTTTAATGTTCTCTGAGATAATTTATGGCCATCTTCTGTATGTACTTACAGATCGTATTATCAATACATTCTGCTGACTTTTGCTAGCATTTGGAAAATGAGAGTTGTTTTCTTGACAAAGAAAGATCCTTTTCTGCTTCCCAACTCTTCAGACTTCTCAACTGTGATGGCATAGAAAACTTCCAATGAAAGACTAAGCTGGATTTGAAAACAACTGTGGCGTGCTGGCTGAGGCTGTGACACAAGTCATCTTAAACTTCATATTGTATTACCACGAAGATAATCTGGAGCCGAAGAAACACTCTCCCCTGTCTGAGTATTTGAATAGCTGAAGACATAGGTAGCAGCCAACAACTTAATTATTAATTTAAAAAATTAGCATTAATCTTTTCTTTCCTGTATGTATTCACTTGTAATGTCACAAGTCACAGTAAATTGCTCATTAAACTTCAAGCAATGCTATGTAATGCTTGCTACCATTTATAGGCAACGCTCTCCAAAGAACAATTAGAGGGAGTATTATGACAGAGAACAATGGAGACAATTATTTCTGAAGTTTATTAATGCTAATTAGCATATGGCATCTAAGACAGCTGCTGATACTTCATTGCTAAATACTGAGGGACTAATTAGTGCTTGATGTTAATTAGCTTCTTCTCATGTGCATTGTCCTTAGATGCATATGCACTGTCACCATCGGGCTATTAAAAATCTGGCCCTGCACTCTGCGAGAACATGAGGTGGCATTTAGGAGTTCTTTCCGAGTGTATGGCATTCTTTCCTAATACATATACTCTTAGTAGATTCCACAGGAGCTTTAATAATCCACTCTTTATTTAAAACCTTCTAGTAAATTATGATTTTTTTCAATGCTGAAGAGAACTGTTTACTTAATCTTGTAATTTTTCATGTCCTGTCACTCACAAGTTAATTCAAATGCTAAAGATCACTGGCATAAAAATATTTTGGTTGTAATTTATTTAATAATCAAACTGATTTTGGCTTTGCCTCTCACTTTATATTTAATCTTTTATTTATGATTAAAATACATTCTTAAACCAATAGGTAAAATATGCATACTTTCCCCATTAACTAATTTAATAACATTTTTAGTTTCTGGGTTTTTTTCTTCAATGACAGCCAAATACAGTTTTTTTTCTTTTAAAATCTGAACAAAGAATTTACCCATTTAAAAACTCATGTTTTGAAGACAATGTGTAGGTTAAGCCAGTGATCTAGGAACTGTTTTCATGTCAGTCTTAAAAACTTTTCAGTGACATTTTTTGTTTACTTGCTTTTCTTCTGGTTTGGTGGGTGGGTGACTCACATGATCAATTTGTTCACCAAATTTCTCTAACAGTCAGTATAACTTGTACACATGTTGGACATTTTCTTTCAGGCATAAACTTCCCTGTGATTAGTAAATGAACTTAAAAGTTCAGTTTACAACATGAAGCTCTGTAAAGGGTGACCACAAATATATAGTACTCTGTTATTCTAAAGATAATCTCTGGTTTAATTACACACAGTGTTTTTATGGTGCTATATGTATACATTTTGAATGATTACTAACAATACTTAGAGTTAATAACAATTGTCCAAACATTTTTGTCCATAATTTTATAGCCTTGAAATATTTTGGCACTTATGCAATTTGTATGAGAGCATGCCATTCAAAATAAAGGAATGAAACAAAGCTATCTGCAATGGAAACTGTAGAATCACCTGCCAAAGTAACAAACTGCAAAAAAATAAGTATCTAATAGGCCAGGAAACATGCAAAAAGAGGGATAATAAAATAAATAATGAGGAAAAATAAATTCTACATACACTTCATTCACATTTTAAAATGCCCATTACAGCTTTCTAGTTTGTAAAAACAAATAAAATGAAGTAGAAACCAAAATTTTATTTAAATGAGTTCCAAAATTGGGATGACTAAATCTCATTTAATTCCAGCATGTAAGGATTTCCCCGAGAGACAGGTTCAGTGTGTAGAAGAAATGAATGCCATTTGATTTCTCATTAGGATCTTTGGACTTAGGAAAACAAGGAATATGGACATAAAAGAAGCTGTCTTTTTATTCTTTTTCTTCCTCCTCCACTTCCAGCTTTTCTTCATTATCATCTCATTGTTTTACTTTCCTTCCAGCAAGTGAAGAAAAGTTTTCAAACCAGTGAGACTTCGGGAGCTATAATATGGTTTAGATTTATGTCCCCACCTAAATCTCATATTGAATTGTAATCGCCAGTGTTGGAGGAGGGGCTTGGTGGGAGGTGAGGTGATTGGATCACAGGCCTGGATTTCCCCCCTTGCTGTTCTTATAACAGTGGGTGAGATCGCACAAGTTCTGATTGCTTACAAGTGTGGAGCACCTCCCGCTGAAGATCTGATTGTTTACAAGTGTGGAACACCTCCCACTGAAGATCTGATTGCTTACAAGTGTGAAGCACCTCCCACTGAAGA